>NC_089538.1:17252812-17852812 GCF_963924715.1 Thunnus thynnus
ATATGCATTGCACTTGACTCAATTTCCACTACCTCTCAAAATATTTTACCATTTAAAAATGTGATTGCACATCCTGCACAGTATCAGACACCTCTTCTTTTCCGTGTATTGACACATCAGCTCTGGTGTGAATGTGACAACCACACCTCAAGTACGTGTTGCTATCAAAGCAACACATATTTATGTGTAGAGAGAAACTGTTGGTCTGTTTTCGTCATGCTGATAAGCAGTGGCTTGTTTTTTCTACTCAAGCTCTAGTTGTTAAGTAAACTGTGTAACACAATGGTGCAAAATGTGCAACAGTTTATTTTTATTTTATTTTTGATTTGTTTTCCCTTTATGCATTTAATTTCTGAGAAACAACAAACTAAATGCATAAACACAGAAATGAGAACAACAATGAAACATAAGCAGCCTTTATAACCTAATACCAGAGGTTTGTAACATGGCTGTTTTTAGAAATGAGTCCTGACATTTGGATTCTGTTTGAATATGTGATGTAGACTCAGATTAACCACCATAATAACGATCAAGCCAACCATGACAAAGGTCAGTAGGTAGACAGCAACAGTCTGCTGTTGGAGGTTTATTTCAACAACTCAAGATTTTTGGGGAAGAAGCAGAAATTCAGACCATAGATGGATGTGTTGAGTTCAAATGTTGATTGACTTTGTACTTAGTTGGTTTATTCATACTGTAAATGTCAAATAATAGAAATTATTTCTGAATAATGAGGCTGATAGAATACAGAATTTGTTTGCTGTAATTGAAAAATGGATGTTCAACATTTTACTCATTGATGGGTTAAGATGACTTTTTTCATTTGCTTTCTTGTTTTCTAAGCTATAATATCATCACAACTGCTGTTGCTCTTTGGAGTGATAAGAAGACAACACATTTGTAATTCAGGACTTCTTCATAAAACGACCAGATAGACACAAATCTACCACCAAATAAAAAGAGTAAATTAGAGTAAATAAAAAGTTCTGACCACAGTTTATATCAAATTCACTATGGAGACTATTAAACACACACACACACATACACAGGACATGTCCAAGAATACACAGTAGAATTATACGTGTTTATTTATATACACACGCAACACCTACCTCATCACAATGCAGACACTGTTGATGCAAGAGCAGTTGCTGCAGTTACTGCATAACATACACAAATAAACACAATAAAATGTTAAGCATGATTATGATGTGATATGATTAAAGTCAATGATTTTATGGTTTATGGATGTGCAGTAAATACTTATTGTTTATACATTTTTTTATTCATAACATTTTTCAGGCACAAACCTTTGCACAAGACACAAGCTAATGTATTTCTGCAGTGACCAGGAAGTGTAAATGTGTCAAAGTTTATTAAACCAATTGAAGTTGTTTGTGGTTTGCATACAAGGGAAGGAAACACAGGCAGGCTAAATTCTAAAGAAGTTGAAGAAAGTCTGATCTCATCTTTCATTTACCTGAAATGTAACTTCTCTCTTTGTCTTTCTGCTGCATTATTATTAAAGCAAAGTAGAAACATTTGTCAGACTCAGAGCAGCTGAGTGACAGAGTGTCAGTGCTGGATGTGAGGATGAGGTACACTTTGATCTGTGTGCTGGGATTATTCTGTAAGTACATTACTGACTTTCTCTGTTTGCATGTCACAGATTAAAGAACATGTTCCTGAATAGTCAGAATTACAGAGTATCACTGGTTGAACCAGTTTCTCTGAGAGCTTGAACAGAGCACGCTTATGGTTTTTAACTACAGGGTTGTTTTATAGGCCAGATGTTGGTTGGTGACTTGGCTCAGTTTAGATTGAAGGACTGTGTTCAATTTACTGCTGGATGATTATTTTTGCATAATGTAAATGTGAATTGTTTCAGGTATTGTTATGTATGTGGGTTTTGAATTTCATGATTTTTTCCTATTTTATTTTACATGTTTCATTTTAAAGAGTTTTTCTCCTCTTATCTGTTTTAATTTATCAAACAATAGTTACCACTGCTGAAACTCTATTTGTTTTTGTTTTTTTTGTTTTTTGTTTTGTCTGTGATTTTGACTTTCTGTCAGTTTGATTATGTCTGATGAAGTTTCAATCTTTATTTTAGTGCTGAATACACTCTTCTACGGACACTCTGAAGGTGACCAATAATTTTTGTTTGTATATTATATATAAATATTTATTTCTTATTTGTTATCCACTGTATTACTCTTAAGGCCCAAACGCACTGAAAGCGTGTGATGCGTCTTGAAGTACACTTATTTATTTTTAATGGCCAAACACGCACCAAAAGTGTTATTAGGCTCGTCAAACTCAGACCTCTTTCGATTTTGGAGCGTCAAATGAGGATCAAGCGACCAGAGAGAGAGAGAGAGAGAGAGAGAGAGAGAGAGAGACAGAGAGAGAGAGAGCGGTAGTGAGAAAAAAGCTTCTGAATGAGAGAAATAAAACGTTTTATTCTGATTATTTCACTGCAGTCACGTTTTATCGCTTTTAGTGCTTTTGGGCCTTTAATCACATCCCATTTTTGTGTTCATATTTTATCATGTATGTATCATTTTACTCCATGTATCAATACAAATTCTGAAATGACTTGATTTGTGCCCAAAGATTTAAAACAGCATTTTCCTCAAAATGCGTGTTTATGTAGGGAGACCAGATGTTGTGATGACCCTTGAGACACACAAGTATCTGAAGAAAACACATATGCAACATTTAGAAAGACAAGTTGGAGTTTGATTATGAACATAAATGTGCAAACAAAGAGTCTAAATTCATTTGAGTCATAAACAGGTGTTTCCTTTGTGTTATATAAAGATACAAATACATTTTTGATGGCTTGTCCACGACAGTCACTTATTCGTTTTATTGTTTTTCTAAACTTAGACAGACACAAGGTCACACTGAGAACAGACAGGAAGACCATAAGAGGACGGCACAGTGTGTCACTGATCTGCAATGTAGAGGACAAAAATGTGATTTAGAATTTCTGTTTGAATGAAAGCAATGGGATTGTGCTTAGAGTTTATCGATGATACATGAGCGTCAAGTTTTCAAAGTGTGTGCATAGCTCCATTTTTTTATGTTAATGCAAAGGAGAAAAAGTGTAATGTCTTTGTTCTAAACTAACAGCAAATAGACTGAAGGCCAAACTGAGTGCTGACAACAGAGACATTCCAGTAGGGGGCAGTGTGACCCTGACCTGCTCTGTGGACTCGTCATCATCTGGTTGGAAATATTACTGGTACAAAGGCAAGAAAACCTCTGAACCCCTGAACACACAAGATGCTGTTTTCCAGTCAACTGGACAGATCAGTGTCTCACAGGGAGGACTCTACTGGTGCAGAGGAGGAAGAGGAGACCCAGTTTACTACACAGAGTACAGTGATTCAATCACGATCAACACAATTGGTGAGTTTGACAATGAGATTTATTACACACAATGTGCTGAGTGCTGAGCAAGTGAATCTCTTTTCTGCCTTCACCTAACCTGTCATGAAACAAAAGAGATGAACTGAGGTCATATTGTTTGACTTCTGTGAACTGAAGTTTTAAATTTCAAGCAGATTTTGTCAAAAGGGTACGGGAGGCCGAGAGAGTTAAATGCACTGCAACTTAGGATTCACATGTAAATGTAGAAAATACAAAAGCATGTGCAGAAAACACATATGCAGCATTTAGAAAGACAAGTTGGAGTTTGATTATGAACATAAATGTGCAAATAGAGAGTCTAAATTCATTTGAACATTGAATTATATTTGAGACAGGTGTTTCCTTTGTGCTCTTTAAAAATATAAATACATTCTTGATGACATGTTCATTACAGTGATTCAAAAATCATTTAACCCAGTGTTTCAGCTGAAATGGTTTTAGCTTGTTTCAGTCTAGATTGTAAATAGGTGAGGTGGCTTTTAGATTATTTTATTGAGTATATTTTAAAATGATCAGAGTCAGTGATGGCAGGTAAGATTCTTTACTCCAGTGGCTCCCCCGAGTGGTGAGTCCTTTCTCAGCATGAGAACAGACACGTCATTAAATTTGCTGACAGTACTGTGATCCTCAGTTTATTACTTGACCAACTTTTCCCCCCTGGTACAAATCCTTTCTTGAGGTGAATGTTTATAAGAAATATGGCTGTGAACAAAAGATATTCACACCAAATCTCAACAACATCTGTTTTTATCATATAAACTTTAAATATTAATGCTGAATAAAAGCTTCTCATTCTTGTTCATGGAAAATTGAATTTAATACATATTTTTTTAAAAAATGTCCAGTAATCTGCCTGCTTGGTAACCTAGACAGCAAAGACTCCACTACATGGGATTATTAAACTGTTTCCCAAAATGACTGATGTTGAACAGTCAAGTCTCTCTGCACTGTGAGATAAATGCATCCTGTAAAAGTTTAGGTTCAGGTGTTCTGGAGGACTGTTGTCCTCAGTAAGACCTGTTTATCTGACAAACATGTGATTGCAAAGGTCTTTCCATACTACTTGATTTTTATGTTTTTTATGTTTTTGATGTTGCCTTGTGTTTTATATTTCTTTATTTTTCTCTCTTAATTTTATATTTCTAGTTGTGTCTAACTGTGTATTTTTGGTTTGAACAGTTTCCAACAAGGCTGTTGTGACTCTGCAACCCAACTGGCCTCTGATATACAGTGGTGAGACAATCACTGTCAGATGTGAGATCCAGGGAGGTGCAGACACTCGATGGGAATATGAATGGAGAACAAACACCATAAACACACTTCCAAAACACAATGAATACAGGATTCGCAGTGTTACTCGGTCCCACAGTGGAGAGTACAGTTGTAAGGGTAGAACGTACTTGTATTCCTCAACAGAGTGGAGTGATGCCATCACATTGACAGTATCATGTAAGTCAAACCATCTGTCATTCATATTCAAAATGGATTGTTTTTAATTTCAGTCTGTCTAAGTAAGATAACAGAAAATATTTTCTCCCTCCAACAATGATGCAGCCTCCTATGAGCAGCTCAGTAACAAGTGGTTGCTTTTTAGTTTGAGAACAGAATTACTGAAACTGAGCTGCTGAAAATGATATGTTTCAGGTCTGTTGTGTAACAATAGAGTGAAAAAGTTCTGGGGCAAATCCCATCCCAATTGGTCTAGTTGTTTTGTTTTTTACTCTCAGCAAATAAACCCACAGCACTGACCACAATTCATTTGACTTTGCTGTCTGCCTCCCGACTCATTTGAAAAAAAGAAGAGAGAAAAAGAGAGAGAGCAGCTGGAGGCACCAGGAGAGAGAGAGATTAAGAGAGAGAGAGAGAGAGAGAGAGAGAGAGAGAGAGAGAGAGAGGCTGTGGTTGAGCGAGACAGAGAGTGAATGAAGAGAGGGAGCGCCGGTTGCGAGAAAGCTGGTGAATCAGATCAAAAAAAGTTATTTTCTGATTGTTTCACAGCAGTGACATTGTTGAGCACAAATAAACACGCCAACAACTCCACACACCTCCGCTTGACCCTGCGGCTGAACGCAGCACCGCCTGATTTGGTCTGAATATGCTATTGGTGGCAGCAGGTGCTAACAGGCTAAGCTAACAGTATGTCAGTAGCTTTACACTAGCAGCGGTCCGGATGGAGGAGCTGCTAACCAGCCTGAGAAAACTACAACTGTGGGTTCCAAAAAGAAGTAAAACTACGACTGTAGGTCCTTGTAACGCGTAACACTTCAATTTTACATATAAAAAATGAAGTTCAAGCGACCATCTCGCCATTCTTACACAGGTTTAACCATAGTAACGTTATGATGGAGGTGACATTTTTTCAAACATGTAGGCGCTGTGCCATGTGGCTACTATAATACTGTATGCAGCTACTATAGTAAAACGTACGGGTGCTGGTGTATAAATTAATCCAAAAGTCGTAAAGAAAGCAAGAGAAGTATATTTAATAAAGCCCTGGAGGGCGGGAGTGGATGAACCCAGTTATGGAGTATCCGCCTGTACGGGACGCTCTAAGAAGTAAAGCGAACATGCCCGCAAGAAGGCAGGGATCATTTCATTGATCAACACTACACCTGGCTTATTGGTTGGGGGATTTTGACAGGGTTATTAAGAGCAGGGACGAAATCTGAGAGTAGTTCAACAAGCGCACAGAAGCAGCCTGAGTGCGAGGAGAAGAGCTGAAGCTGCAGCGCGGGAAAACTCTGCAAGGAACATTATATGTGCAAGCAAACAGTTTGAGCAGAAACAGAGCAAATCTAAGCACAAGCAGAGGCTATTTGAGTGCGAGGGCAGGGTTTTGAGGAGCAATATTACAAAATTTGAAAGTGAAATCAATAAATCATGCTCTCAAATTGATATACCACGCTCTTGAATAAAGATAGAAAAAAAGCTCCATACTTTGCACCAGTGTCACCAACTAGCTCTCAACTTTTTTTTTGAGAAACATGCCACCACATGATCACCACAACTATTCTAGTGTTAATAAAAAAAACAACAAAAAATAGAAGCAAACAAAAACAGTGCACTAATTAAACATCAACTGTACCTCGTTAGTTAGTTCTGCAGTAACTCCTGTCATCGGCCAAGGAGAGTCATATGTCACATGCTCTGTTTATATCTTCCATATGATGGTATTAGCTAAATGACTTGATCGACGTTTAAGTCTTTTCTAAGGGAAATTTCAAGAATGATTTCCCTGTAGTTCTTGTGCTGAAGTAAAAACATTTTCTTCGGGCAAATCTCATTCCAACCATTTACTTGTTTTGTTTTTTGTTCTAATGTAAACAGCAAGTAATTTCAAGGCCACAGTAACAGCAGAAAGGACAGTCATACCAGTATATATTTCTGTTTTTATCCAAACTGTGTATATTTGGTGGGTACAGTTTGCAACAAGACTGTTGTAACACAGCAAACCAACTGGCCTCAGATATTCAGTGGTGAGTCAATCACTCTAAGATGTGAGATAGAGGATAGTGGAGACACTGAGTGGGAGTATGAATGGAAAACAACCAAAGAAAAACCTCCAAAACAGTGAATACTGGAGTTTCAGAGCTACTTTTTACAGTAGATAATTACTGCTGTATGGGTGAGCAGAAAATAGACCTTTAGTCCTCAACAGAAAGAAGTGATCCCATCAGGTTGACAGTGTCATGTAAGTTGGACTGTGTTTCATCAATTGTTAGAATATCATGTTTTTGAGTTTCCACCTATCTGTGTCTGAATAATTCAATAGAAAATATTTCTTTACTCAAGAATTAGTCAACTTCTCAGGATTGATCAGTAAATAATTGTGTTTGTTTTTGAAGACAAGCCATCATTCAGTGTCTTGTAGCATTTGAAATATACGTAATTGATTAATTGTTAACAGATTAAAGAAAATATAAAACAATGACTCATGGTGCAGATCAAAGTGATTAAATCAATATTTTCTGTGTGCTTGGGACTCCCATCAAGATTAAGTTAAATTCATTATGTTCTCATTTTCACCAATTTATTTAAATTGGATTAAATCACAGGGACAATAATTAACGTTTAATGTCTTTGTTCTAAACTGTACAGCAAATAAACCAAAGGCCAAACTGAGTGCTGACAACAGAAACATTCCAGTAGGGGGCAGTGTGACCCTGACCTGCTCTGTGGACCCATCATCATCTGATTGGAAATATAACTGGTACAAAGATGAGAAAACCTCTGAACCCCTGAACACACATGATGCTGTTTCCCAATCCACTGGACAAATCAGTGTCTCACAGGGTGGACTCTACTGGTGCAGAGGAGAAAGAGGAAACCCAGTTTACTACACAAAGTACAGTGATTCAATCAGGATCAACAAATATGGTGAGTTTGACATTGAGATTTATTACACACAATGTGCTGAGTGCTGCGCAAGTGAATCTCTTTTCTGCCTTCACCTAACCTGTCATGAAACAAAAGAGAAGAACTGACGTCATATTGTTTGACTTCTGTGAACTAAAATTTTAAATTTCAAGCAGATTTTGTCAAAAGGGTACGGGAGGCCGAGAGAGTTAAATGCACTGCAACTTCAGATTCACATGTAAATGTTGTAGAAAACACAAAAATATGTGAGAAAACACATATGCAGCATTTAGAAAGACAAGTTGAAGTTTGATTATCAACATAAACATGTGAAAACAGAGTCTAAATTCATTTGAACATTGAATTATATTTCAGACAGGCGTTTCCTTTGTGCTCTTTAGAAATATAAATACATTCTTGATGACATGTTCGTTACACTGATTCAATAATCATTTAACTCAATGTTTCAGCTGAAATGGTTTTAGCTTGTTTCAGTCTAGATTTTAAATTGGTGAGGTGGCTTTTAGATTATTTTATTGAGTATATTTTAAAATGATCAGAGTCAGTGATGGCAGGTAAGATTCTTTACTCCAGTGGCTCCCCCGAGTGGTGAGTCCTTTCTCAGCATGAAAACAGACATATCATTAAATTTGCTGACAGTACTGTGATCCTCAGTTTATTACTTGACCAACTTTTCCCCCTGATACAAATCTTTTCTTCAGGTGAATGTTTATAAGAAATATGGCTGTGAACAAAAGATATTCACACCAAATCTCAACAACATCTGTTTTTATCATATAAACTTGAAATCTTAATGCTGAATAAAAGCTTCTCATTCTTGTTCATGGAAAATTGCATTTAATACATATTTTTTAAAAATGTCCAGTAATCTGCCTGCTTGGTAACCTAGACAGCAAAGATGCAACTACATGGGATTATTAAACTGTTCCCCAAAATGACTGATGTTGAACAGTCAAGTCTCTCTGCACTGTGAGATAAATGCATCCTGTAAAAGTTTAGGTTCAGGTGTTCTGGAGGACTGTTGTCCTCAGTAAGACCTGTTTATCTGACAAACATGTGATTGCAAAGGTCTTTTCATACTGCTTGATTTTTATGTTTTTTATGCTTTTGATGTTGCCTTGTATTTCTTCATTTTTCTCTCCTAATCTTATATTTCTAGTTGTGTCTAACTGTGTATTTTTGGTTTAAACAGTTTCCAACAAGGCTGTTGTGACTCTGCAACCCAACTGGCCTCTGATATACAGTGGTGAGACAATCACTGTCAGATGTGAGATCCAGGGAGGTACAGACACTCGATGGGAATATGAATGGAGAAAAAACAACATGGACACACCTTCAAAACACAATGAATACAAGATTAGCAGTGCCTCTGAGTCCAACAGTGGAGCCTACAGTTGTAAAGGTAGAAAGAACTTGTATTCATCAACAGAGTGGAGTGATGCCATCACATTGACAGTATCATGTAAGTCAAACCATCTGTCATTCATATCCAAAATGGCTTGTTTTTCATTTCAGTCTATCTAAGTAAGATAACAGAAATATTTTCTCCCTCCAACAATGATGCAGCCTCCTATGAGCAGCTCAGTAACAAGTGGTTGCTTTTTAGTTTGAGAACAGAATTACTGAAACTGAGCTGCTGAAAATGATGTAAATGTTTCAAGTCTGTTGTGTAACAATAGAGTGAAAAAGTTCTGGGGCAAATCCCATCCCAATTGGTCTAGTTGTTGTTTTGTTTTTATCTCTCAGCAAATAAACCCACAGCACTGACCACAATTCATTTGACTTTGCTGTCGGCTTCCCAACTCATTAGAAAAAAGACGAGAGAAAAAGAGAGAGAGAGAGAGAGAGAGAGAGTCTGTGGTCGAGCGAGCCAGAGAGCGAATGAAGAGAGGGAGCGCCGGTTGCGAGAAAGCTGGTGAATCAGATCATAAAAAAGTTATTTTCTGATTGTTTCACAGCAGTGACATTGTTGAGCACAAATAAACACGCCAACAACTCCACACACCTCCGCTTGACTCTGCGGCTGAACGCAGCACCGCCTGATTTGGTCTGAATAGGCTATTGGTGGCAGCAGGTGCTAACAGGCTAAGCTAACAGTGTGTCAGTGGCTTTACACTAGCAGCGGTCCGGATGGAGGAGCTGCTAACCAGCCTGAGAAAACTACAACTGTGGGTTCCAAAAAGAAGTAAAACTACAACTGTAGGTCCTTGTAACGCGTAACACTTCAATTTTACATATAAAAAATGAAGTTCAAGCGACCATCTCGCCATTCTTACACAGGTTTAACCATAGCAACGTTATGATGAAGGTGACATTTTTTCAAACATGTGGGCGCTGTGCCATGTGGCTACTATAATACTGTATGCAGCTACTATAGTAAAACGTACGGGTGCTGGTGTATAAATTAACCGTCCTTTTATCCAAAAGTCGTAAAGAAAGCAAGGGAAGTACATTTAATAAAGCTCTGGAGGGCGGGAGTGGATGAACCCAGTTAAGGAGTACCCGCCTGTACGGGACACTCTAAGAAGTAAAACGAACATGCCCCCAAGAAGGCAGAGATCATTTCATTGATCAACACTACACCTGGCTTATTGGTTGGGGGATTTTGACAGGGTTGTTAAGAGCAGAGACGAAATCTGAGTGCAGTTCAATGAGCGCACAGAAGCAGCCTGAGTGCGAGGAGAAGAACTGAAGCTGCAGCGCGGGAAAACTGCAAGGAACATTATATTTGAGTGCAAGCACACAGTTTGAGCAGAAACAGAACAAATCTAAGCGCAAGCAGAGGCTATTTGAGAGCGAGGGCAGGGTTTTAGGGACAATATTACAAAATTTGAAAGTGAAATCAATAAATCATGCTCTCAAATTGATATACCACGCTCTTGAATAAAGACAGGAAAAAAGCTCCATACTTTGCACCAGTGTCACCAACTAGCTCTCAACTTTTTTTTTGAGAAACATGCCACCACATGATCACCACAACTATTCTGGTGTTAATAAAAAAAAACAACAAAAAATAGAAGCAAACAAAAATAGTGCACTAATTAAACATCAACTGTACCTCGTTAGTTAGTTCTGCAGTAACTCCTGTCATCGGCCAAGGAGAGTCATATGTCACATGCTCTGTTTGTATCTTCCATATGATGGTATTAGCTAAATGATTTGATCGATGATCAAGTTTTTTCTAAGGGAAATATCAAGAATGATTTCCCTGTAGTTCTTGTGCTGAAGTAAAAACATTTTCTTTGGGCAAATCTCATTCCAACCATTTACCTGTTTTGTTTTTTGTTCTAATGTGAGCAGCAAGTAATCTCAAGGCCACAGCAACAGCAGAAAGGACAGTCATACCAGTATATATTTCTGTTTTTATCCAAACTGTATATTTATTGGGTACAGTTTCTAATAAGACTGTTGTAACACAGCAAACCAACTGGCCTCAGATATTCAGTGGTGAGTCAATCACTCTAAGATGTGAGATAGAGGATAGTGGAGACACTGAGTGGGAGTATGAATGGAAAACAACCAAAGAAGAACCTCCAAAACATAATAAATACTGGAGTCTCAGAGCTACTTTTTACAGTAGATAAGTACTGCTGTATGGGTGAACATAAAATAGACCTTTAGTCCTCAACAGAAAGAAGTGATCTCATCAGGTTGACAGTGTCATGTAAGTTGAACTGTGTTTCATCAATTGTGAGAATATCATGTTTTTGAGTTTCCACCTATCTGTGTCTGAATAATTCAACAGAAAATGTTTCTTTACTCAAGAATTAGTCAACCTCTCAGGATTGATCAGTAAATAATTGTGTTTGTTTTTGAAGACAAGCCATCATTCAGTGTCCTGTAGCATTTGAAATATACTTAATTGATTCATTGTTAACAGATTAAAGAGAATATAAAACAATGACTCATGGTACAGATCAAAGTGATTAAATCAATATTTTCTGTGTTCTTGGGACTCCCATCAAGATTACGTGAAATTCATTATGTTCTCAACTAAGTTATTTAAATTGGACTAAATCACAGGGACAATAATTACATTATGTCTTTGTTCAAAACTGAAAACTTAACATTTTAATAAAATAAATGTTTGTTAGTATATATTTAGATAATATATCTAACATTACATCACCTATTTAGATATAAAATATATTAAGAATAGATAAGATTTATTTTATTAACTGATTAAAGATCACAGTGATTAAATTAATATCTTTGTATATGTCTTCCTTGAAAGTGGACTATAGAGGGACAATAATTACCTTTTAATGTCTTTGTTCTAAACTAACAGCATATAAACCAAAGGCCAAACTGAGTGCTGACAACAGAGACATTCCAGTAGGGGGCAGTGTGACCTTGACCTGCTCTGTGGACCCACCATCATCTGGTTGGAAATATCACTGGTACAAAGATGAGAAAACCTCTGAACCCCTGAACACACAAGATGCTGTTTTCCAATCAACTGGACAAATCAGTGTCTCACAGGGAGGACTCTACTGGTGCAGAGGAGGAAGAGGAAACCCAGTTTACTACACAGAGTACAGTGATTCAATCACGATCAACACAATTGGTGAGTTTGACAGTGAGATTTGTTATACACAGTTCAGAAAAATCTCCATTGTGTATTCATGATTAGTGATTAAGATTTAAGCTAAAAATGTTATGACTGTTATTGATTTGAACTTTTGTCATTCTTGTATCCTCACTGGTAATTCTTAACCATTAACAGTCCAAAATAAGGCTGTTGTGACTCTGCGACCCAACTGGACTGAGATATACAGAGGAGAGGCAATGATGCTGAGATGTGAGATCCACGATGGAGACACAGAGTGGGAGTATGAATGGGAAACTCCCCGTTACACATCTCTAAATCAAAATGAATACAAGAATAGCAAGGCTTACTCATACGATAGTGGAAACTACAGGTGTAAAGGCAGAATGAAAAATGCACAACATATTTCAACAGAGTGGAGTGATTACATCAAATTGACAGTATCTGACAGTAAGTCTGATCATATTTAATTTACAATGAAAATATTAAATATACAATAAAATACATTTTTGTTGGAGTTTATTTAGATAGTATATCATTAAGTTTATGTTGCCTCTTTGGATATAAAATATATTGTGAAAAAATGTAATTCTATAAGAGATAAAATGATAACTTTATTAGATAAAATTTATTTATATGTCTAGAGACTAAAGTCTACATAATAACATGTTTTCATTCTGAGAAAATCACTTTCCAACAGATGCACCAGAGTCTGTCCTCACTGTGTCTCCATCATGGCTGAGTCCTGGAGACTCAGTAACTCTGAGCTGTAAGGTTGAATATCCATCTGCAGGATGGAGGTTCTACTGGTATAAGACTGTTCCCAAACTATTAGACAAGTCCTACAGCTATGAGCTGCTACCTGGTAGCACCAATGGGACTGAACAGGATTCCTACATCGTTCATGGGTCGACACACACAGCAAGATATATGTGTAGAGCTGGAAGAGGAGACCCAGTGTTTTACAATGATTACAGCAAACCTGCGTTTGTTTGGTCTGGAGGTGAGTTTGTTTGTTTATTTTTATTTCCTTCTGTCAAGAAGCAGTTGTGATGTCATTATCTGGGTATTGATTGTGGTGAACCTATGACCTTTCTCCATCAAGTCAAGATTTCAGTTTTTCAACACACTCACCAAACACAATGTTGATATTGAATTATTCTACATACTTGACTGGGCTGGATTTCCTTCTTTAAATCTTCAATTGATCTGAAAGCATTACAGCACCAAAAAACTGAGATATTATGATTTTACTTGTCATCGAAATCAAACTCTGCTCCTCTTTGCTATGAATACTTTTACTTTGGTTACCTGAGCTCATCTTACAGCCAATACTCATTACTTTTACTGACACAGCAGGCTGGACAGGTGTGGTTAAATGAGACTTTATCTAGTGGTCAGGCAACATATAGACATACAAAACAGTCAAAATCTAGTAATGAAAAACCAGAAAAGTCATCAGTCAACAAAGCAGGTAAATGGACAAAGTACAGAAACAGCTGGAAACCTGAGAAAACTCAGACAGATGAGAGAAAAACACTGACTATACAGTACCAGTCAAAAGTTTGGACACACTTTCTCATTCAAGGGAAGGTGTGTCAAAACCTTTGACTAGTACTTTATATAGAGACAATGAAACATCATTTAAAATGAAAAACACATCCTCTGTATGTTTGAAAGGTGGCAGGTAAATGCAGGTTGTTTACAGCTTCACAGTGAACAGTTGCTGTAGTTATCTTGGTAGCAAGTTTTCAAGATAGAAAAAAATAATCAAAACATCTATAAAACAGCTCAAAACACTCTGCAGCTCACTTCATGTCTCTACTGTCAGTCCATATGCTCTGTATGTTCTTAACACTCACAGTTTCACCAAAACACTGAACCTTTTGCACAGTTTATGTTATTGAGATGTTTTTCTTCTCAATAATAAATAGTATTAAAAATACAAAAAAGAGGATTATTTGCATTGTGATCTTTTTTAAATTTAATATCTCTGTACTTGGTTTGCTCCTCATTACATGTTTTTCAGATGTTCATTCAGCAGTGACTCTCAAAGTGAGTCCTGACAGAGTGCAGCACTTCACCTCTGACTCTGTCTCACTGAGCTGTGAAGGAAACTCTACTGAGTGGAGAGTGAGGAGGTTTCCTGAGGACATCTACTGGTCACTGTGTTCTAACTGGTGGTCAATGACTGGATCCACATGCAACATCAAGAGTTCAGAGCAGAGTGATGCAGTGTACTGGTGTGAGTCTGGATCAGGAGAGTTCAGCAATGCAGTCAACATCACTATACAGAGTATGTTTACATTACATTTGATTTTATTTTCATCTTGTATTTAAATTATTTTCAACATGGTGTCACTAACTACACTTCCTGTGTAGACAAACAAGTTATATTCCTAACCTTTTGATAGCAAAAATTATGTTATATTATTGTTTCTTTAACAAAAAACTAAAAGCTCATTAAGTTATTATTCCTTGAGATTATAATAAAGAAATATCATCCAATTAATTAGAAAATTAAGCGTCCTCTCCACAACTCATAAATTAGTGGTGTTCTTGTCAAACACAGGTAATGCAAAAGAATAAATAAATTATGAAAGAACTTGCTTCACACCAAAACTCATCTGTGGACAAAATGAAAGCTTCTTCATATTTATTTAAACAACTGGAAATTAATATTTTACAGATCCAAGATGTTTGGTCCACAGTTTCTTTGGTGTGCAGCAAGACCTTTCTTTATTCTTGATGATAAAATTAACATGCTGATTCAGTCAGAGGTGTTTTTGTGTCAATAGCCATCCATCATTTCTTTCATGTGTACCTGTTAGCTCTAGAGCTAACTAGCCATAGCTAATATATTTACAGATACAAGACATGTATGTAATAAAGCTGAAATGTTGGATCTTTGCTCAGCTACACTGATTCTGTGAGATAAATTAGTTGGAGAAAAATGAAGGCATATGTGTGATCTATTCTCATGGTTTTATGTCACCTTGTTCTAAAGGTCAGCAGCTGGTCTCTGACTGAAACTTCATATTCTTTGACTGTACAGATGCAGATATTATCCTGGTGAGCCCTGTGCATCCTGTGACTGAGGGAGATTCTGCTACTCTTGGCTGCAAACTGAAGAGAGGAGAATTACTTTCCAATGTGTTTTTCTATCAAAATGACAAACTTATCCAAAATGATACCAGAGGGGAGCTGAATATCTCTGCAGTGTCAAAGTCAGACGAAGGCTTCTACAAGTGTAAATACTCAGGAAAAGAATCAGTACAGAGTTGGATGTCAGTTAAGGGTGAGTAGGATTAAAACAATTCATGCATTTTCTTTCTTGTAAACTGTGTTGCTGTCTTAGAAAGAAATGTGGTCAAATACTTTACAGAATTAGAAATTTACAGGTTTATTTTCAGCTGATTTCACATATTGAATTAACTTGTTTTCTACTTTACATAAGGGCCATTCAATAATTAAACATAACATTACAAAATCTGAAATCTATAAAAATACAAATGTAAATGAATGATGAATATTGTTTCTTATCTATTACAGCAGTGTCCAGGCCTGACAGCTCTTCATCTCTTATACCATTAATTGTTGGGCTGGTTTGTGGAATTACTTTTATTATTCTCCTGCTCCTGTTGTATCGCTACAGACGATCCAAAGGTGAGACTTTTTCCCTCTGATGTTAAATGTTTTATGTTTTTAATTATTCAAATACAAAGATGTATTCTGATGTCATAATGTGAAATAGCAGAAAAAATATTTAGAAAATAAAACCACATAACAATAAATATCCTTTTCACAGATTCACACTTTATCAGGTTGGTACAAAACTCTCTTCTCTCATTTTGAACATAACAGCAGTACCTTCAATGTGTCTTATTAAATTCATTGTATTTGCTAAATGTTTTAGGCCAATCCAGTCTGACAGCACCAACCAGGACCCCGCCGTGAATCACATGGTCAACCTGAATGAAACTCAACATGACCTATACTCCTCTCTTCTCCATGGTCAGTCTTCAAACTAATCCTGATTAATTTTGTCATTTTTTTGTTAACTCTAACAATAACATTTCTATTACTCTTTTTCTAGACTCTGGCCATCTGATTTTTAATGAATATTAACCAAAAGCCACAATCCATTAGACAGGAAGTTGTTGTTGATCTCAGTAAATAAAGCAGTGGGTCAGTTTGTAGAACAGTCTCAAAGATTTGTCACATAACCTGTTGTTCTACCACATGCACAAAAGATCAGACTAGAACATTGTTTTATATTGTTGTAATTGAACCAAAACTACAAGACTTATATCCAGAGTCCAGACATATTATTGCCATTATGGCTTTAAGGCTTTATAGTCTTGGTTGTAACGTATTAAATATTACAGTCTACAAAGAAATGAAAGCTTCTAAAACCTTTACAGTTTCCTGTTGTTGCATTTATCCACACTGTTAAAATCACATTTAAAAAAAAAAAAAAAACCTGAGGATTTTTGTTAAAAAGGTGATATTTTATTAGTATCATGCAATTAAAATTATTAATTTGACCTTGGCTTGATTTTCATTTTCTGCTCACAGGTGATGCTTCTGTCTATGAATCAATCAGAGGTTCTGAAGACACTGAAAATGGTACAGTATACACCTTAACATGGAGCAGTCTGAAATGCAATATTACATAATTTAAGGGAAAACAATTTACAAAACAATGTAACATCAAATATCCTTTTCACAGATTCACGCTTTATCAGGTTGGTACAAAACTCTCTTCTCTCATTTTGAAGATAACAGCAGTACTTTCAATGGGTCTTATTAAATTCATTGTATTTACTAAATGTTTTAGGCCGATCCAGTCTGACAGCACCAATCAGGACTCTGCTGCAAATCACATGGTCAACCTGAATGAAACTCAACATAACGTATACTCCTCTCTTCTCCATGGTCAGTTTTCAAACTAATCCTGATTAATTTTGTCATTTTTTGTTAACTGTAACCTCAACATTTCTATTACAGTCTATAAAGACAGTAAAGGCTCTAAAACATTTAAGATTCCCTGTACTTGCATTTATCCACAATATTTTAAAATCGAATAAATAAATAAAAAAAACCTGAGGATTTTTGTTAAAAGGGTGATATTTGATCTTATTTGGTATCATGCAATTTAAATGGTTCACTTGATCTCAGCTTGATTTTCACTTTTTGCTCACAGGTGATGCTTCTGTCTATGAATCAATCAAAGGCTCTAAAGACACTGAAAATGGTACAGTATACACCTTAACATGGAGCAGTCTGAAATGCAATATTACATAATTTAAGAGAAAACAATTTACAAAACAAAACCATGTAACAACAAATATCCTTTTCACAGATTCAGGCTTTATCAGGTTGGAATAAAACTCTCTTCTCTCAGAATGTGTAAAAGAATTTCTAAATGCTGATATTTGTGAATGTGTACAGGAAACTAAAAATGTGTATTCAGATTTGCAAGAGTATCAAGATTTGTGAATGTATACACTAGGGCTGGACGATATCTCAAATTGATTTTATTCATTTAAATTCTTGTTTTTGGTCAATGTGTAAAATGTCTTAATCGTAAAATTGAGTTATTACAAAATGCATGAAAAGGTTATTTTTAGTCAAAAAGTAGATGGCAGCTACATTAGCTGTTTTGAGTCACAACAGTCTCGTAAACTGTGACATTATTAATTACACTACATGCACACCTGCCACAGCTGTCTCTGGCTATCTCGCAGTGAATTTAACAGTCACATCTACGAGAAGAACAGACTGAAAATGACTCTGCACACTGATCTGTGCTCTTGGTTTGTGTTAGTTGATGAGGTCTCATCTCTGGTCATGAGAGTTGAAACACCTGAAGTTGAAGGAACAGTATCCAGATTCTACACTGTACAGTTTACTCTCCAGGTAGCTAATGCTAGCTAGCAGCAGTCTGCAGATATCAGGATGATGTCTTGTAAAGAAACACAAACAGCAGCAACAAGTGATCTGATTTTTCTGCTCTATCTGTGCTCAAACTGATTATTAAACTAGATGCCTATGATCTACTCAGTTGAAGCATCTGGTGCTCACAGTCAATAGCTGTGTGGGATCACATGTATTTTATGCATAATGATTATAACAGCCTTGCAGGTGTTGCAGGTTTCTTATTGTTCTTGCTCAACTGTCTTAAATAAATAAATGTTTTAAGTTTGCATTATGAAGGCAAACAAAAATCAAGTAAAATAATGACACGACCCAGAGATTGAAAAAAATAACGATTTTTTTGTCCATATCGCCCAGCCCTAGCATACACAGAGTTGTGAATGTGTAAAATCTGTGAGAAAAATGTATTTTAAGTGTTTTGCTCCAAGAGTTGGGAAGTTATACCTCAGGTACACCTCTCCATTGGTTTTCTTTATACATGTGACTTTTGCTAGACTCCTGTCATGCCTGAGATCTGCAAATGTGTCAAAAGTTTTGTCTGTAACACAGTGTGCCAACCAATATTTAATTATTTGCAATATTAACTTGCAGACAAACATTCTGCAGGTTTCTTGTCAACAGATTGATGGTCATCACTGCTGCAAAACCTCTAACTAGCATTAACATTTTTCCTAATATCAATCACCTCATGTGTTCGCTGACTGTGACTGTCACAGCATGCAGTCAGTGAGGATTAGTCTGGTGCAGGTTACTCACTGAAAATATAGTTAAACATTAAAGGCTGCTGTCACTAACAAGACAAGTATAGTTTGTTGAAAATAACATGTTTGTTTCCTGCAGACTCTAATGTTACATCATATGAACTACATTTGTTTACAGCAGCAGGGTAGATTCTGGCAAAGCCCCAGCAATAAAATACAGTATAAAATGCATTGCAATGATGTTACCCACAAGCAGAATATTTTATACATAACATTGCAGTTTATTTACCGTTGAAGTTGTCTCAGGGGAAACACTGCAACAATATTGTGCTAGCAGTTTCTAGCGAGGCTAAAACATTACAGGTTGTCAGTTTGCACCATTAACGATGCTAAAGAGCTACTGGTCACTCACTAGATGGAAATTTGTGGAAAGTTGTTTGTTGTTATGGTAGTTGGGAACAGTACAGTGACTTTTACGGCTCCATTGCATCCTGCCTTGTTTTTTCAGTTCCTCCCAGTGTGAGCCTGCGAGCCTCGGCCAAGTATGAAGAAAACCCTCACATTTGCAAATTTTAGTCAGGAATGTAGCAAAAGTCACATGTAAAGAGACAACTAATTACAGATGTACCTGAGTTGTAACTGATGACTTTCTGTTTCCATCTCTTGGAGCAAAACTTTCAGTCATTAATAAAAGGCCATTTACTCTGAGTTTTTTGAATACATATTTACAGATTCACATATACAGATTTGTCTGCATATTCACAAGTGTCGATACACTTACAAATCTGAATACATACTTGCAGATTGCTGTACATATTCACACATTTCAGTATGAATTTAGAGATTCTTTTACAGGTTTACAAATCTGATTATGCACACACTGCAAACACTATTGCTACAATAATACAGAAGAAAGACAAATTAATTAAGTTCTACACTCACCTGCAACTGTTACTGTCCAACATGTTGGTCTTGGACACAGTGTAATGTATGTGATGTGTTCTGTATTTGCAAAATTGTAGGTGTTTATAATTATCATTTTTTTGAATGTTTTATGTTGGAATGTATGTTTATTTTACATTATGTGTGTTTGCAGTGCTGAAGAACAGTATTTATACATCAGTATGTATATTCAGTATCAGTATGTTTACTAAATCCTGTTAAAGCCATAATACTCTGCTGTTTAACTGCTTTGAGCACTGTGAGCATTACAATACTGTTATTCTTTTATTATCAGTGGAGACATTAACACTGACAAGCCTTCAGTACATTATCATTGTAAATTATGACATTACTGGCAAATGTTTCAGACTAATCTTCTCTCCATTTATAGGAAAATCAACTCCTGCAGCTTCTGATGAAGCGGTTTATTCTGAAGTTGAACCAGGAACAGCTCTTGGTAATAATACAGTGATAAAATAATGTGCATATTGTTTTTTTCATCTAATAAATGATTAATTCCGCAGATACGTAAATGGGTTATAAATGGGAGTAAAATGTCCTCTATATAACACTGTACCTCTTTTTCTTTTGGTTTTCTTCCAGGTCTGTAGAGAGATCTGTATCGACAAAACCAAAGGAATGGATGACAACATGAAGAACTACATCATTGTGTAGTTTATTTGCAGTTTTGTGTGCAATTGTGTACATCTGCTATCTAAATATCAAATATGCTCAGTATTTTGTACAGTTAGTACAGTAGTGCAGCTTTAGTCAGTCAGCCTCTTCTTCAGTTTTTGATGAAACAGCTTTAATGACTATATGTGATGATCTGCTATCAAACAACATCCTGTTACACATGTTGTACAAATTTTCCTGTCCTTTAATGAATGAATTCATAGATAATTTATTTTTACCTATTTGTTTTAAGTGTATGTATGTTAATGTCTGTTTTATAATCTTCCTTCTTAATTTGGTCATCCAGTAGCTGAGAGGGGAACAAAAACTTTGAACTGGGAAGTTTGGAGATTCTTATGTTCTTATGCAGATTGATTTATGCCCCTTGTTTCTGTTGGGTGATGAACCATCAGGTATATTTCTTTGATTGAAAAAAAAACATTTCAAAATGTGAACAACTGTAAACAAAGCTGATCAAAGATCCCTGTTTTACATTATGGGGTGAACATCAGACAGCAGAGAGAGGGAGTAGGACACTGTAGGAAAATTAGTAAAATAGCCCTTTAAAATACTACAATAAGTGACTGAAAGCTGAATTCTGTATCCTCACCTGTTGTCTCCCTCAATCTATAGCTAAGAAATATCTACTGTATTGTATTGTTATATCTAACCTCATCATATTAAACTATATTCAGAACAGTAAAGTCTGATTGACTAGTAACAGGTCACAGAAATGCAAATATAATATCTCTTAGTTGGAATTTTTTAAAGGATAAATGTGAACTGATGACAGTCAACATCCTGATTTCAGGATGATTTCAAGACACAACAAATCTGGCTTCTGGAAATTTGTGATGGAAATCACACTTCTGGCTTTCTGTTGTATGATGTTTCAGATTGAGAAATAAATATTGACTGTCCACTTCCTCATGTCACCACCAGTCTTAGTTGTATTCAAATACAATCAGTTAAAAAAACATTTTGTAATTGCTATATTATATTCATATGCATTGCACTTGACTCAATTTCTACTACCTCCCAAAATATTTTCACTTGTTTTAGTTTTCTACTGTCTAAAAAATATGATTGCACATCCTGCACAGTATCAGACACCTCTTCTTTTCTGTGTATTGACACATCAGCTCTGGTGTGAATGTGACAACCACACCTAAAACCTCATGTTGGTTTGTTTTTGTCATGCTGATAAGCAGTGGCTTGTTTTTTCTACTCAAGCTCTAGTTGTCAAGTAAACTGTGTAACACAATGGTACAAAACGTGCAACGATTTATTTTTAATATATTTCATTTTTGATTTGTGTAGCCCGTCGTAGATGGAGCCCTGAGTTCTTTATCCTAATTTCCTTCGTTATATTATCTCTGATTAATTTAATGTTTTTAGCTTGGGTCACTTTGAAAATCCTATAGCCTACCTCTTGAATATAACTTATTTTGAGACCATATGTAACAAACAATTGAGTATGCTAGCCCTTTAACACAATAAAATACCACAATCGAATATAAGTTGGTATAGAGTATAAAGGCTATATAGCTTTTAACCTCTGAAATAATAAACACACTCAGAAACCATTTAAAATTAAAAGTAATAATTTCTTCCTTTAATTCTAAGGCAAAATTAAATGAAAATAATATTAAATTAAATACCAGGAGTCTTCACTGCTTTTGTTTCACAAGTCACACAGTAGTTTTCCCTTTTTACCTTTTCACCTTGAAAGTATTTGCTTTTACTTTTCCACTGAATTATTTTAGTGATCACACACACCAATTATTACCTATGCTAACCTATGCTATGCTGGTTGTTGTCTCTCGTTTCCAGATTGGAATAAATCCAGACGAAGCTACTTTGTCGAGCTGGGTTAGCTAGCAGCAGCCTACAGTCCATTCACAGTGCTATCTCACCGCTCACTTCATTAACGAGCAGCCTCTTTCAAGTTGGCTACAGCGCAGCAGACTTCGGGTAGAAGTTATCTGTTACTCCCAAAACATGTCCTCTTACAGATTATCGAGCTGACAATCTAAGACTCAGGTACATCTTTACTTTTTCCTGCACAACTTCGGATATCCATCAGAAAAACTGCTTTCTTCTCCGCTCCTCCAGTCTCTCTCCTCCTTCTCTCTCACTCCCCGTGTCTGCGTACACACACACGTCAGCCAAGTAACACACACAAACCTATTTGACCATATTCACCTCTCTAGAAAGATACCACTCTATTAAATAAGCAGCTTTTTATCAAAAGAAATAAAATAAAAGACATGCATGCATTTTTAACATCCTTAACATGTTTAGTCATGAACTTGACCTTTTTCAACACAATGAGAAATATGAATTTTAACCATACTCTTTTAACAAATTCTATTGATCTATTTCTCTATCACAGACAACTATTTATACATGCATATTTTTAACTGGGCTACATTTGTTCTCCCTTTATGCATTTAATTTCTGAAAAACACAGGAAACTAAATGCATAAACACAGGAATGAGAACAGATAAATGACAGTAAACAGAAAAGCAGCCTTTATAACCTAATACCAGAGGTTTGTAACATGGCTGTTCAGACATTGACATTTGGCTTCTGTTTGAATGTGTGATGTAGACTCAGATTAACCACCATAATAACGGTCAAGCCAACCACGACAAAGGTAAGTAGTGCAGGCAGCAACAGTGGCCAGGAAGTGTAAACGTGTCAAAGTTTACTGCGGTCAAACTAACTGACATTGTCTGAGCTTTGTGTAAAAGGGAAGGAAACACAGGCAGGCTAAACTCAGATCTCATATTTATATGAAATGTAACTTCTCTCTTTCTCTTTCTGTTGCATTATTATTAAAACAAAGTAGAAACATTTGTCAGACTCAGAGCAGCTGAGTGACAGAGTGTCAGTGCTGGATGTGAGGATGAGGTACACTTTGATCTGTGTGCTGGGATTATTCTGTAAGTACATTACTGACTTTCTCTGTTTGCATGTCACAGATTAAAGAACATGTTCCTGAATAGTCAGAATTACAGAGTATCACTGGTTGAACCAGTTTCTCTGAGAGCTTGAACAGAGCACGCTTATGGTTTTTAACTACAGGGTTGTTTTATAGGCCAGATGTTGGTTGGTGACTTGGCTCAGTTTAGATTGAAGGACTGTGTTCAATTTACTGCTGGATGATTGTTTTTGCATAATGTAAATGTGAATTGTTTAAGATATTGTTATGTATGTGGGTTTTGAATTTCATGATTTACCTATTTTATTTTACATGTTTCATTTTAAAGAGTTTTTCTTCTCTTATCTGTTTTAATTTATCAAACAATAGTTACCACTGCTGAAACTCTATTTGCTTTTGTTTTTTGTTTGTTTGTTTTATGTTTGTGTGATTTTGACTTTCTGTCAGTTTGATTATGTCTGATGAAGTTTCAATCTTTATTTTAGTGCTGAATACACTCTTCTACGGACACTCTGAAGGTGACCAATTATTTTTATTTATATATTATACTGAAATATTTATCACTTATTTGTCATCCACTGTATTACTCTTAATGCCCAAACGCACTGAAAGCGTGTGATGCGTTTTGAAGTACACTTATTGGTTTTAATGGCCAAACACGCACCAAAAGTGTTATTAGGCGCGTCAAACTGTCTTGATGCCTCAACTCAGATCTGTTTCGATTTTGGAGCGTCAAATGAGGACCAAGCGACCAGAGAGAGAGAGAGAGAGAGGAGAAGGAGGAAGAGGAGGAGGAGGAGGAGGAGACAGAGAGAGCGAGCGGTAGTGAGAAAAAAGCCCGAATGAGAGAAATAAAACATTATATTCTGATTATTTCACTGCAGTCACGTTTTACAATTATCGCTTTTAGTGCTTTTGGGCCTTTAATCACATCTCATTTTTGTGTTCATATTTTATCATGTATTTATCATTTTACTCCATGTATCAATACAAATTCTGTAATGACTTGATTTGTGCCCAAAAGTGTAAAACAGCATTTTCCTCAAAATGCGTGTTTATGTAGGGAGACCAGATGTTGTGATGACTCTTGAGACACACAAGTATCTGAAGAAAACACATATGCAGCATTTAGAAAGACTTTAGAAAGTTGGAGTTTGATTATGAACATAAACTTGCAAACACAGAGTCTAAATTCATTTGAACATTGAATTAAACATAATTTGAGACAGATGTTTCCTTTGTGTTCTGTAAAAATGTAAATACATTCTTGATGACATGTTCATTACAGTAATTTCTTTGTTTTATTGTTTTTCTAAACTTAACAGCACGTAGACGCAAGATTACACTGAGAGCAGACAGGAACAACATACCAGTACAGGGAAGTGTGACTCTGACCTGCGATATGGAGGACTCTACTGGCTGGAAATATGACTGGTACAGACGTACTTCAGCAGATTCTGAAAAAACTCATCATCAGACAGCAGAAGCTGATGAATCAGACAGTATCAGTATCTCACAGGGAGGCATTTACACCTGCAGAGGATGGAGAACAGAACCAGATGTCAACACACCTGAAAGTGATGAAGTCACCATTGAGGAAACAGGTGAGTTAAGTCATTTGTTCTGAAATAAAACAACTTATATTCTTTAAATTAAATTCTTAAACAGTGTCTGAAGTGTGGAAGAGAAGCATATGTGGTTACAAGAACCATAATGAATGGATGATTTAGTCCAGTACCTCTTAGCTCTCTGAAGGAAGTTTGAAAATGTCTGAAATCCTTTATCATGGTAATAATACAACATTTGTTTGACACTTCAGTTTGTTTACAGACACAATAAAGGAGTTGAGGGTTCTTCACTAATGCTGCTCAGTTTTACTTATAAATATTTGGAAAACACATGACTGCTTAATGCAGTATTATTTGTGGACTTTTCCTTGATGTTGAATATCATTTAACTCAATGTTTCAGATGAAATGGTTTTAGCTTGTTTCAGTCTAGATTTTAAATTGGTGAGGTGGCTTTTAGATTATTTTATTGAGTATATTTTAAAATGATCAGAGTCAGTGATGGTAGGTAAGATTCTTTACTCCAGTGGCTCCCCCGAGTGGTGAGTCCTTTCTCAGCATGAGAACAGACACATCATTAAATTTGCTGACAGTACTGTGATCCTCAGTTTATTACTTGACCAACTTTTTCCTCCCTGATACAAATCTTTTCTTCAGGTGAATGTTTATAAGAAATATGGCTGTGAACAAACTGTCCTGGAATGCAAATAAAATCTATTCACACAATTTTTCATTTCAGTCTATCTAAGTAAGATAACAGAAAATATTTTCTCCCTCCAACAATGATGCAGCCTCCTATGAGCAGCTCAGTAACAAGAGGTTACTTTATAGTTTGGGAACAGAATTACTGAAACTGAGCCACCTGCGTGTGTGTGTGTGTGTGTGTGTGTGTGTGAGTGTGTGTGTGTGTGTGTGTGTGTGTGTGTGTATTTGTGTGTGTGATTATACAATGTCCGTGTTGCTCTTTTATGAATCATCTGATCACAAAGGTTTTATGTCTCTTTAAATTGCTGCCACTAATGTTTACTTGTCACTTTTCTTCCTGATGATTTTATGGCGTTCATTCTTCTTTTGCAAACATGTTGCTTGATATGTTTTCATACTTCTATTTTTTTCAACTGCTTTTGTTATTATGGCTGTTGACTTGTGTTTGCATTGTTTGTTAAACTGTGCTACAACAATCAACTTGTTGTAAATGTTTTTCTTCATTTTACATTTCCATTGGTATCCTAATAAGATATTTTTTATGTGAACAGTTCCAAATAAGGCCACTGTGATCCTGCAACCCAAACTGATATACAGGGGTGAGACAGTCACTGTCAGATGTGAGATCCAGGGAGGTGGAGACACTGAGTGGACGTATGAATGGACACCAGCCAACTTAATCACATCTCCAACACTCAGTGAACACAGGATCAACAGCAACAATTACTACAGTGGAGAATTCAAGTGTAGAGGAAGGAAGGACTCATATTCCTTAACAGGGTGGAGTGATGTCATCACATTGACAGTAAAACGTAAGTTGGACATCTTTCATCCATAATGAACATGTTATGTTTTATATTGTTTTCATCTGTTGTTTTGTTCATCAATGCCATCTCATATCACTAATAACTAATAACTCAGTATATCTAGTTAATTTAATTTATTTTATTTCTTATTATTTATTTCATTTCTAAGATTGATCTGTTAGTTTAATAGTGTTACATGTTGGCCTGGAGGCAGCCATTCAGGCTTTTGAGCTATTTCAAGAATGATTTCACTCTAGTACTTGTACTCTTCTGTATTCTTAACAATATAATGAAGTAAGAACATTTTCCTCGAGCAAATCTCATTCCAACCATTTACTTGTTTTGTTTATTTGTTCTAATGTGAACAGCAAGTAATCTCAAGGCCACAATGACAGCAGAAAGGACATACCAGTCATACCAGTATATATTTCTGTTTTTATCCAAACTGTGTATATTTGGTGGGTACAGTTTCTAACAAGACTGTTGTAACACAGCAAACCAACTGGCCTCAGATATTCAGTGGTGAGTCAATCACTCTAAGATGGGAGATCAAAGATAGTGGAGACACTGAGTGGGAGTATGAATGGAAAACAACCAAAGAAAAACCTCTAAAACATAATAAATACTGGAGTTTCAGTGCTACTTTTTACAGTAGAGAAGTACTGTTGTATGGGTGAACAGAAAATAGACCTTTAGTCCTCAACAGACAGAAGTGATCCCATCAGGTTGACAGTGTCATGTAAGTTGGACTGTGTTTCATTAATCGTGAGAATATCATGTTTTTGAGTTTCCACCTATCTGTGTCTGAATAATTCAATAGAAAACATTTCTTTCCTCAATAATTAGTCAACCTCTCAGGATTGATCAGTAAAGAATTTTGCTTTTTTTTTGAAAGACAAGTCATCATTCAGTGTCCTGTAGCATTTGAAATATATTTAATTGATTAATTATTAACTGATTAATTAATTAAATGAATATCTTTGTATATATCTTCATTTAAACTAAATCACAAGGACATTAATTACCTTTTTAATGTCTTTGTTCTAAACTGAACAGCATATAGACCAAAGGCCAAACTGAGTGCTGACAACACAGACATTCCAGTAGGGGGCAGTGTGACCCTGACCTGCTCTGTGGTCCCATCATCATCTGGTTGGATATACGACTTGTACAAAGGCAAGAAAACCTCTGAACCCCTGAACACACAAGATGCTGTTTTCCAATCAACTGGACAAATCAGTGTCTCACAGGGAGGACTCTACTGGTGCAGAGGAGGAAGAGGAGACCCAGTTTACTACACAGAGTACAGTGATTCAATCAGGATCAAAACAATTGGTGAGTTTGACAATGAGATTTATTACACACAATGTGCTGAGTGCTGAGCAAGTGAATCTCTTTTCTGTTTTTACCTAACCTGTCACTAAACAAAAGAGAAGAACTGACGTCTTATTGTTTGACTTCTGTGAACTAAAGTTTTAAATTTCACTGCAAGTTAAGATTCACATGTAAATGTGTAGAAAACACAAAAGCATGTGCAGAAAACACATATGCAGCATTTAGAAAGACAAGTTGGAGTTTGATTATCAACATAAACATGTGAAAACAGAGTCTAAATTCATTTGAACATTGAATTATATTTGAGACAGGCGTTTCCTTTGTGCTCTTTAGAAATATAAATACATTCTTGATGACATGTTCGTTACAGTGATTCAAAAATCATTTAACACAATGTTTCAGTTGAAATGGTTTTAGCTTGTTTCAATCTAGATTTTAAATTGGTGAGGTGGCTTTTAGATTATTTTATTGAGTATATTTTAAAATGATCAGAGTCAGTGATGGCAGGTAAGATTCTTTACTCCAGTGGCTCCCCCGAGTGGTGAGTCCTTTCTCAGCATGAGAACAGACACATCATTAAATTTGCTGACAGTACTGTGATCCTCAGTTTATTACTTGACCAACTTTTCCCCCTGATACAAATCTTTTCTTCAGGTGAATGTTTATAAGAAATATGGCTGTGAACAAAAGATATTCACACCAAATCTCAACAACATCTGTTTTTATCAGATAAACTTTAAATCTTAATGCTGAATAAAAGTTTCTCATTCTTGTTCATGGAAAATTGAATTTAATACATATTTTTTTAATTCCAGTAATCTGCCTGCTTGGTAACCAAGACAGCAAAGATGCAACTACATGGGATTATTAAACTGTTCCCCAAAATGACTGATGTTGAACAGTCAAGTCTCTCTGCACTGTGAGATAAATGCATCCTGTAAAAGTTTAGGTTCAGGTGTTCTGGAGGACTGTTGTCCTCAGTAAGACCTGTTTATCTGACAAACATGTGATTGCAAAGCTCTTTCCATACTACTTGATTTTTATGTTTTTTATGCTTTTGATGTTGCCTTGTATTTCATATTTCTTCATTTTTCTCTCCTAATTTTATATTTCTAGTTGTGTCTAACTGTGTATTTTTGGTTTGAACAGTTTCCATCAAGGCTGTTGTGACTCTGCAACCCAACTGGCCTCTGATATACAGTGATGAGACAATCACTGTCAGATGTGAGATCCAGGAAGGTGCAGACACTCGATGGGAATATGAATGGAGAAAAAACAACATGGACACATCTCTGAAAGATAATGAATACAAGATTAGCAGTGCTTCTGAGTCCAACAGTGGAACCTACAGTTGTAAAGGTAGAAAGAACTTGTATTCATCAACAGAGTGGAGTGATGCCATCACATTGACAGTATCATGTAAGTCAAACCATCTGTCATTCATATTCAAAATGGCTTGTTTTTCATTTCAGTCTATCTAAGTAAGATAACAGAAAATATTTTCTCCCTCCAACAATGATGCAGCCTCCTATGAGCAGCTCAGTAACATGTGGTTGTTTTTTAGTTTTGGGAGCAGAATTACTGAAACTGAGCCACCTGCTTTTGAAATGTAATTATTCACAGGGAAATGTGCAGAGAAGACCAGATAACTATGCAGTTGTCTTCCTATAAGTGAACAATAAATCACAGTGAACCTTCTTAGTTATGTGGTAACACCTGTGTTTCCCAAAGCAGTTATCACATGCTCTGTTCTTAACTTCCATATGATGGTAGTTGTCTGTGACTTAGTGAATGTTCGAATAGTGATTAAGTTTCTTTTTTAAAAAATTTTTTTTATAACAATTTTAGAAGACAGTTATGTTCAAGTGTATCAAGTCTGCTGTGTAACAATATAATGGAGTAAAACATGTTTTCTAGGGCAAATCTCATTCCAATTGTTATAGTTGTTTTGTTTTTTACTCTCAGCAAATAAACCCAAGCCCACATTGACAGCAGACAAAACCATCATACCAGTAGGGGGCAGAGTGACACTGACCTGCTCTGTGGAGGGTTCTGCTGACTGGAAATACGACTGGTTCAGACAAACCTCAGACTCTTCTAGAGGTCAGCTCATAAGAAATGTTAACCCACACAGTGTTATAAGTGTTAATCAAGGAGGCATCTACTACTGCAGAGGAGGAAGAGGAGACCCAGTCTTCTCCACAGTGGACAGCAACAAAGTCACTATTCAGCAAACTGGTGAGTTAAGTCATTTGCTTTTGAATAAAACAACATGTATTCTTTAAGATCTGTAAACAGTCCCTGAAGTGTGAGGGAGAACAACTGTGGCATCAATAAGAAAAAAGACAAACATGAATGAATGAATATAGAGCAGTAGTTCTTACTTTAAGTGATGATGAAAACAGAACATGTGTTGGATCCTCTAGTTGATTTTGTATTCAACAGACCTCAAAGAGTGAAAGTCACTTTTGTCATATTTGCTCCCCTGAGACTTTGTCAACACCTCCTTTGTATACTTGTTATACTGTTTTATTGTGTAACAATAATAGTCAGTTTTAAGGGTAGAGTTACTCCAAAAAAGGACAGAGGCATTCAGTTCTACTTTAAAACCCTCATCAGGAGGTAATGATGTGAAACAACAGCTAATAAATACCAGGAGGCCCAACAGTGATATACAGTATATGAACATTTAGCATCATGTAACAAATTCAAACTGATATAAAGAAACTTACTGATTAGTAGGAGATGAAACCTGGAACAAAGGTGACGACGACTCAATGAAAAGACATTGATGGACAAGATACAAAAATGCAGAAATAACAGATCAAAATAAGAGACTGGCCTTCCTGGAGGACTTGTTGGAAAATAAATACTTGGACATTCTACAACAAACCTTCCTTGAACAGTGATTTAAAAGCTTCTAAGAAACTGAAGTTGAAAACTTTGCGGCTTTTTGCTCTGTCATGTAGCATCTGACTAGCTTAGGCTCAGTTTAGACAGGATCCAGTTAAACCTGAACTTGCAGGAGTTTAAAACGCAGCTGCTAAACTGAACCTGATGTTCTGTCAAAACGAGCAGAGCTTCAGCTGAACTGCAGCTAAACTGGATGTATGATGAAGTTACCTTAACTTTTGCCCAACGTATGTGTTTCAGAGGAATGTAACATCATAATGATCTGTGTAATTGTCTGACTTCTGTCAGCAGCTAAAAAAAGCCTCAATTTAATTTTTTTCTTCATTTTTCTCTCCTAATTTTATATTTCTAGTTGTGTCTAACTGTGTATTTTTGGTTTGAACAGTTTCCAACAAGGCTGTTGTGACTCTGCAACCCAACTGGCCTCTGATATACAGTGGTGAGACAATCACTGTCAGATGTGAGATCCAGGGAGGTGCAGACACTCGATGGGAATATGAATGGAGAAAAAACAACATGGACATATCTCTGAAAGATAATGAATACAAGATTAGCAGTGCCTCTGTTTCCTACAGTGGAGCCTACAGTTGTAAGGGTAGAAAGAACTTGTATTCCTCAACAGAGTGGAGTGATGCCATCACACTGACAGTATCATGTAAGTCAAACCATCTGTCATTCATATTCAAAATGGCTTGTTTTTCATTTCAGTCTATCTAAGTAAGATAACAGAAAATATTTTCTCCCTCCAACAATGATGCAGCCTCCTATGAGCAGCTCAGTAACAAGTGGTCGCTTTGTAGTTTGGGAACAGAATTACTGAAACTGAGCTGCTGAAAATGATATAAATGTTTCAAGTCTGTTGTGTAACAATAGAGTGAAAAAGTTCTGGGGCAAATCTCATCCCAATTGGTATAGTTGTTGTTATGTTTTTTACTCTCAGCAAATAAACCCACGGCACTGACCACTATTCATTTGACTTTGCTGTCGGCTTCCCGACTCATTAGAAAAAAGAAGAGAGAAAAAGAGAGAGAGCAGCTGAAAGCACCAGGATAGAGAGAGAGATTGAGATAGAGAGAGAGAGAGAGAGAGAGAGAGAGAGAGAGAGAGAGAGAGAGAGAGAGGCTGTGGTCGAGTGAGCCAGAGAGTGAATGAAGAGAGGGAGCGCCAGTGAAAAAAAAGCCGGTGAAAAAGTCATTTTCTGATTGTTTCACAGCAGTGACATCGTTGAGCACAAATAAACACACCAACAACTCCACACATCTCCGCTTGACCCTGCGGCTGAACGCAGCACCGCCTGATTTGGTCTGAATAAATATTGGTGGCAGCAGGTGCTAACAGGCTAAGCTAACAGTGTGTCAGTGGCTTTACACTAGCAGCGGTCCGGATGGAGGAGCTGCTAACCAGCCTGAGAAAACTACAACTGTGGGTTCCAAAAAGAAGTAAAACTACAACTGTAGGTCCTTATAACGCGTAACACTTCAATTTTACGTATAAAAAATGAAGTTCAAGCGACCATCTCACCATTCTTACACAGGCTTAACCATAGTAACGTTATGATGAAGGTGACATTTTTTCAAACATGTGGGCGCTGTGCCATGCGGCTACTATAATACTGTATGCAGCTACTATAATAACACGTACGGGTGCTGGTGTATAAATTAACCGTCCTTTTATCCAAAAGTCGTAAAAAAAGCAAGGGAAGTACATTTAATGAAGCCCTGGAGGGCGGGAGTGGATGAACCCAGTTAAGGAGTATCCGCCCGTACGGGATACTCTAAGAAGTAAAGCGAACATGCCCGCAAGAAGGCAGGGATCATTACATTGATCAACACTACACCTGGCTTATTGGTTGGGGGATTTTGACAGGATTATTAAGAGCAGGGACGAAATCTGAAAGCAGTTCAATGAGCACACAGAAGCAGCCTCAGTGCGAGGAGAAGAACTGAAGCTGCAGCGCGGGAAAACTGTGCAAGGAACATTATATTTGAGTGCAAGCACACAGTTTGAGCAGAAACAGAGCAAATCTAAGCGCAAGCAGAGGCTATTTGAGTGCGAGGGCAGGGTTTTAGGGACTATATTACAAAATTTGAAAGTGAAATCAATAAATCATGCTCTCAAATTGATATACCACGCTCTTGAATAAAGATAAGAAAAAAGCTCCATACTTTGCACCAGTGTCACCAACTAGCTCTCAACTTTATTTTGAGAAACATGCCACCACATGATCACCACAACTATTCTAGTGTTAATAAAAAAAACCCAACAACAAATAGAAGTAGACAAAAACAGTGCACTAATTAAACATCAACTGTACCTCGTTAGTTAGTTCTGCAGTAACTCCTGTCATCGGCCAAGGAGAGTCATATGTCACATGCTCTGTTTATATCTTCCATATGATGGTATTAGCTAAATGATTTGATCGATGTTCAAGTTTTTTCTAAGGGAAATATCAAGAATGATTTCCCTGGTACTAATAGATAAAATGATAACTGTATTAGATAAGATTTATTTATATGTCTAGAGACTAAAGTCTACATCATAACATGTTTTCATTCTGAGAAAATCACTTTCCAACAGATGCACCAGAGTCTGTCCTCACTGTGTCTCCATCATGGCTGAGTCCTGGAGACTCAGTAACTCTGAGCTGTAAGGTTGAACATCCATCTGCAGGATTGAGGTTCTACTGGTATGAGACTGTTCCCAAACTATCAGACAACTCCTACAGCTATGAGCTGCTACCTGGTAGCACCAATGGGACTGAACAGGATTCCTACATCGTTCATGGGTCGACACACACAGCAAGATATATGTGTAGAGCTGGAAGAGGAGACCCAGTGTTTTACACTGATTACAGCAAACCTGAGTTTGTTTGGTCTGGAGGTGAGTTTGCTTGTTTGTTTTTGTCTCCTTCTGTCAAGAAGCAGTTGTGATGTGATTATCTGGGTATTAATTGTGGTGAACCTATGACCTTTCTCCATCAAGTCAAGATTTCAGTTTTTCAACACACTCATTAAACACAATGTTGATATTGAATTATTCTACGTACTGGACTGGGCTGGATTTCCTTCTTTACATCTTCAATTGATCTGAAAACATTACAGCACCGAAAAACTGAGATATTATGATTTTATTTGTCATTGAAACCAAACTCTTCTCCTCTTTGCAATGAATACTTTTACTTTGGATACCTGAGCTCATCTTACAGCCAATACTCATTACTTTTACTGACACAGCAGGCTGGACAGGTGTGGTTAAATGAGACTTTATCTAATGGTCAGGCAACATATAGACATACAAAACAGTCAAAATCTGGTAATGAAAAACCAGAAAAGTCATCAGGCAACAAAGCAGGTAAATGGACAAAGTACAGAAACAGCTGGAAACCTGAGAAAACTCAGACAGATGAGAGAAAAACAATGACTATACAGTACCAGTCAAAGGTTTAGACACACTTTCTCATTCAAGGGAAGGTGTGTCCAAACTTTTGACTAGTACTTTATATAGAGACAATGAAACATCATTTAGTATGAAAAACACATCCTCTGTATGTTTGAAAGGTGGCAGGTAAACGTAGGTTGTTTACAGCTTCACAGTGAACAGTTGCTGTAGTTATCTTGGTAGCAAGTTTTCAAGATAGAAAAAATAATCAAAACATCCATAAAACAGCTCAAACCACTCTGCAGCACACTTCACATCTCCACTGTCAGTCCATATACTCTGTATGTTCTTAACACTCACAGTTCACCAAAACACTGAACCTTTTGCACAGTTTATGTTATTCAGATGTTTTTCTTCTCAACAATAAATAGTATTAAAAATACAAAAAAGAGGATTATTTGCATTGTGATCTGTTTAAATTTTAATATCTCTGTACTTGATTTGCTCCTCATTACATGTTTTTCAGATGTTCGTTCAGCAGTGACTCTCAAAGTGAGTCCTGACAGAGTGCAGCATTTCACCTCTGACTCTGTCTCACTGAGCTGTGAAGGAAACTTTACTGAGTGGAGGGTGATGAGGTTTCCTGAGGACCACAACTGGTCATACTGTTCTAACTGGAGGTCAATGACTGGATCCACATGCAACATCAAGAGTTCACAGCGGAGTGATGCAGTGTACTGGTGTGAGTCTGGATCAGGAGAGTTCAGCAATACAGTCAACATCACTATACAGAGTATGTTTACATTACATTTTATTTTATTTTCACCTTGTATTTAAATTATTTTCAACATGGTGTCACTAACTACACTTCCTGTGTAGACAAACAAGTTATATGCCTAAACTTTTTATAGAAAAATTATGTTATATTATTGTTTCTTTAACAAAATTAAAATCTCATTAAACTATATTTCCTTAAGATTATAATCAAGAAATATCATCCAATCAATTAGAAAATCAGACGTCCTCTGCACAACATTATAATTTAGTCGTGTTCTTGTCAAACACATGTAATACAAAAGAATAAATAAATTATGAAAGGGCTTCCTTCAAACCAAAACTCATCTGTGGACAAAATTAAAGCTTCTTCGTATTTATTTAAATAACTGGAAATTAATATTTTACAGATCCAAGATGTTTGGTCCACAGTTTTTTTGGTGTGCAGCAAGACCTTTCTTTATTCTTGATGATAAAATTAACTTGCTGATTCAGTCAGAGGTGTTTTTGTGTCAATAGCCATCCATCGTTTCTTTCATGTGTACCTGTTAGCTCTAGAGCTAACTAGCCATAGCTAGTATATTTACAGTTACAAGACATGTATGTAATAAAGCTGAAATGTTGGGTCTTTGCTCAGCTACACTGATTCTGTGAGATAAATTAGTTGCAGAAAAATAAAGTCATATGTGTGATCTATAGTGTTTAACTGTTTAACATTTTCTTTCTTCTAAACTGTGTTGCTGTCTTAGAAAGAAATGTGGTCAAATACTTTACAGAATTAGAAGTTTACAGGTTTAGTTTCAGCTGATTGCACATATTGAATTAACATGTTTTCTACTTTACATAAGGGCCATTCAATAATTAAACATAACATTACAAAATCTGATATCAATAAAAATACAAATGTAAATGAATGATGAATATTGTTTATTATCTATTACAGCAGTGTCCAGGCCTGACAGCTCTTCATCTCTTATACCATTAATTGTTGGGCTGGTTTGTGGAATTATTTTTATTATTCTCCTGCTCCTGTTGTGTCGCTACAGACGATCCAAAGGTGAGACTTTTTCACTCTGATGTTAAATGTTTTATGTTTTTAATTATTCAAATACAAAGATGTATTCTGATGTCATAATGTGAAATTGCAGAAAAAATATTTATAAAATAAAACCACATAACAATAAATATCTTTTTCTCAGATTCACACTTTATCAGGTTGGTACAAAACTCTCCTCTCTCATTTTGAACATAACAGCAGTACCTTCAATGTGTCTTATTAAATTCATTGTATTTGCTTAATGTTTTAGGCCGATCCAGTCTGACAGCACCAATCAGGACTCTGCTGCAAATCACATGGTCAACCTAAATGAAACTCAACATAACGTATACTCCTCTCTTCTCCATGGTCAGTCTTCAAACTAATCCTGATTAATTTTGTCATTTTTTGTTAACTCTAACAATAACATTTCTATTACTCTTTTTCTAGACTCTGGCCATCTGATTTTTAATGAATATTAACCAAAAGCCACAATCCATTAGACAGGAAGTTGTTGTTGATCTCAGTAAATAAAGTAGTGGGTCAGTTTGTAGAACAGTCTCAAAGATTTGTCACATAACCTGTTGTTCTACCACATGCACAAAAGATCAGACTAGAACATTGTTTTATATTATTGTAATTGAACCAAAACTACAAGACTTATGTCCAGAGTCCAGAAATATTATTGCCATTATGGCTTTAAGGCTTTATAGTCTTGGTTGTAACATTTTAAATATTACAGTCTACAAAGAAATGAAAGCTTCTAAAACCTTTACATTTTCTTGTTGTTACACTTATCCACACTGTTAAAATCACATTTTTAAAAAAAACCTGAGGATTTTTGTTAAAAAAGGTGATATTTGATTAGTATCTTGCAATTAAAATGATTCATTTGATCTCGGCTTGATTTTCATTTTTTGCTCACAGGTGATGCTTCTGTCTATGAATCAATCAGAGGCTCTAAAGACACTGAAAATGGTACAGTATACACCTTAACATGGAGCAGTGTGAAATGCAATATTACATAATTTAAGGGAATACAATTTACAAAACAATGTAACATCAAATATCTTTTTCACAGATTCACACTTTATCAGGTTGGTACAAAACTCTCTTCTCTCATTTTGAACATAACAGCAGTACCTTCAATGTGTCTTATTAAATTCATTGTATTTGCTAAATGTTTTAGGCCGATCCAGTCTGACAGCACCAATCAGGACTCTGCTGCAAATCACATGGTCAACCTGAATGAAACTCAACATAACGTATACTCCTCTCTTCTCCATGGTCAGTCTTCAAACTAATTCTGATTGTTTTTGTCATTTTTTCTTAACTGTAACCTCAACATTTCTATTACAGTCTATAAAGACAGTAAAGGCTCTAAAACATTTAAGATTCCCTGTATTTGCACTTATCCACAATATTTTAAAATCAAATAAATAAACAAAAAAACCTGAGGATTTTTGTTAAAAAGGTGATATTTGATTGGTATCATGCAATTTAAATGGTTCACTTGACCTCAGCTTGATTTTCACTTTTTGCTCACAGGTGATGCTTCTGTCTATGAATCAATCAAAGGCTCTGAAGACACTGAAAATGGTACAGTATACACCTTAACACGGAGCAGTCTGAAATGCAATATTACATAATTTAAGAGAAAACAATTTACAAACAAAACCATGTAACAACAAATATCATTTTCACAGATTCAGGCTTTATTAGGTTGGAATAAAACTCTCTTCTCTCAGAATGTGTAAAAGAATTTCTAAATGCTGATATTTGTGAATGTGTACAGGAAACTGAAAATGTGTATTCAGATTTGCAAGAGTATCAAGATTACAGAATGTATACACATTCAATATCTGGACAATATCTCAAATTGATTTTATTCATATAAATTCTTGTTTTTGGTCAATGTGTAAAATGTCTAAATCGTAAAATTTAGTTATTACAAAATTCACGAAAAGGTTATTTTTAGTCAAAAAGTAGATGGCAGCTACATTAGCTGTTTTGAGTCACAACAGTCTCGTAAACTGTGACATTATTAATTACACTACATGCACACCTGCCACAGCTGTGTCTGGCTATCTCGCAGTGAATTTAACAGTCACATCTATGAGAAGAACAGAGTGAAAATGACTCTGCACACTGATCTGTGCTCTTGGTTTGTGTTAGTTGATGAGGTCTCATCTCTGGTTATGAGAGTTGAAACACCTGAAGTTGAAGGAACAGTATCCAGATTCTACACTGTACAGTTTACTCTCCAGGTAGCTAACGCTAGCTAGCAGCAGTCTGCAAATATCAGGCTGATGTCTTGTAAAGAAACACAACAGCAGCAACTAGTGCGCTGATTTTTCTGCTCTATCTGTGCTGAAACTGATTATTAAACTAGATGCCTATGATCTACTTAGTTGAAGCATCTGGTGCTCACAGTCAATAGCTGTGTGGGATCACATGTATTTTATGCGTAATGATTATAACAGCCTTGCAGGTGTTGCAGGTTTCTTATTGTTCTTGCTCAACTGTCTTAAATAAATATGATGTTTTAAGTCTGCATTATAAAGGCAAACAAAAATCAAGTAAAATAATGAAACAACCCCGAGATTGAAAAAAATAACGATTTTTTTGTCCATATCGCCCAGCCCTAGCATACACAGAGTTGTGAATGTGTAAAATCTGTGAGAAAAATGTATTTTAAGTATTTTGCTCCAAGAGTTGGGAAGTTACAACTCAGGTACACCTCTCCATTGGTTTTCTTTATACATGTGACTTTTGCTAGACTCCTGTCATGCCTGAGATCTGCAAATGTGTCACAATTTTTGTCTGTAACACAGTGTGCCAACCAATATTGAATTATTTGCAATATTAACTTGCAGACAAACATTCTGCAGGTTTCTTGTCAACAGATTGATGGTCATCACTGCTGCAAAACCTCTAACTAGCATTAACATTTTTCCTAATATCAATCACCTCATGTGTTCGCTGACTGTGACTGTCACAGCATGCAGTCAGTGAGGATTAGTCTGGTGCAGGTTACTCACTGAAAATATAGTTAAACATTAAAGGCTGCTGTCACTAACAAGACAAGTATAGTTTGTTGAAAATAACATGTTTGTTTCCTGTAGACTCTAATGTTACATCATATGAACTACATTTGTTTACAGCAGCAGGGTAGATTCTAGTAAAGCCCCAGCAATAAAATACAGAATAAAATGCATTGCAATGATGTTACCCACAAACAGAATATTTTATACATAACATTGCAGTTTATTTACCGTTGAATTTGTCTCAGGGGAAACACTGCAACAATATTGTGCTAGCAGTTTCTAGCGAGGCTAAAACATTACAGGTTGTCAGTTTGCACCATTAACGATGCTAAAGAGCTACTGGTCACTCACTAGATGGAAATTTGTGGAAAGTTGCTTGTTGTTATGGTAGTTGGGAACAGTACAGTGACTTTAACGGCTCCCCTGCATCCTGCCTTGTTTTTTCAGTTCCTCCCAGTGTGAGCCTGCGAGCCTCGGCCAAGTATGAAGAAAACCCTCACATTTGCAAATTTTAGTCAGGAATGTATCAAAAGTCACATGTAAAAAGACAACTAATTACAGATGTACCTGAGTTGTATCTGATGACTCTCTGTTTCCAGCTCTTGGAGCAAAACTTTCAGTCATTAATAAAAGGCCATTTACTCTGAGTTTTTTGATTACATATTTACAGATTCACATATTCAGATTTTTCTGCATATTCACAAGTGTCGATACACTTACAAATCTGAATACATAGTTGCAGATTGCTGTACATATTCACACATTTCAGTATGAATTTAGAGATTCTTTTACAGGTTTACAAATCTGATTATGCACACACTCTCCACACCCATTTGCAAACACTATTGCTACAATAATACAGAAGAAAGACAAATTAATTAAGGTCTACACTCACCTGCGACTGTTACTGTCCAACATGTTGGTCTTGGACACAGTGTAATGTATGTAATGTGTTCTGTATTTGCAAAATTGTAGGTGTTTATAATTATTATTTTTTTGAATATCTTTTGTTGGAATGATGTTTATTTTACATTATGTGTGTTTGCAGTGCTGAAGAACAGTATTTATACATCAGTATGTATATTCAGTATCAGTATGTTTACTAAATTCTGTAAAAGCCATAATACTCTGCTGTGTGACTGCTTTGAGCACTCTGAGCATTACAATACTGTTATTCTTTTATTATCAGTGGAGACATTAACCCTGACAACCCTTCAGTACATTATCATTGTAAATTATGACATTACTGGAAAATGTTTCAGACTAATCTTCTCTTTTGGTTTTCTTCCAGGTCTGTAGAGAGATCTGTATCAACAAAACCAAAGGAATGGATGACAACATGAAGAACTACATCATTGTGTAGTTTATTTGCAGTTTTGCGTGCAATTGTGTACATCTGCTATCTAAATATCAAATGTGCTCAGTATTTTGTACAGTTAGTACAGTAGTGCAGCTTTAGTCAGTCAGCCTCTTCTTCAGTTTTTGATGAAACAGCTTTAATGACTATATGTGATGATCTGCTATTAAACAACATCCTGTTAAACATGTTGAAGAAAACATCTCAAAATGTGAACAACTGTAAACAAAGCTGATCAAAGATCCCTGTTTTACATTATGGGGTGAACATTAGACAGCAGAGAGAGGGAGTAGGACACTGTAGGAAAATTAGTAAAATAGCCCTTTAAAATACTACAATAAGTGACTGAAAGTTGAATTCTGTAACCTCACATGTTGTCTCCCTCAATCTATAGCTAAGTAATATCTACTGTATTGTATTGTTATATCTAACCTCATCATATTAAACTATATTCAGCATAGTAAAGTCTGATTGACTAGTAACAGGTCACAGAAATGCAAATATAATATCTCTTAGTTGGAATTTTTTAAAGGATAAATGTGAACTGATGACAGCCAACATTTTGTAATAAGAGCTTCTCCAAGTATACGTGCTAATTTTAATTTGTAGTGAACAACTGTGTGTATTCATTAAAAACATTACAGGTTTTAGCTTTGAAGCACATTTCCAGGTCTGTATTTTTAATCTGGGGCTCTATAGGAATATGTAACTTTTGCTATTATTATACATGAAAGTTTTCCTGTCTATTTACAAATGAATTTACCTGTGATGTATGTGCTTATTTTTTTAGTCATCAATAAACATTTTTTCAGCAGTAAACAGTCAGTGATGTTTTTAAATGCTTTTTATATTTATATAATATATACTTTATATATTTATATAATTGAGTGAACTAGAGGTTACTATTTTGAAGCTATAGGAACATACAGGGGGGGAAAAGTAAAAAAACTTTGGAAAAACATTTAGCTTTTGACTGGGGCCTCCTGATTTTAAGAAGTGTTGCCATCTAATTGCACACTACCAAAGGTGTGAGTCCACATGTGTTTCCTAATATGAGCTGATCAGAGAGCAGACGCCAGAGAGAGTTGAGGAAGTAGAGAGGAGAGTGGTGCACTACTGATCCATATCTAATAATGAAAAGCTAAACATCAAACAAGAAATGCAAGTTGAAATTAATGTCAACTGTTATTAATAGAAAGGTCAAACAATGAAGAGTCTCCCATTAAATAATGAATACAGAGGGAGAATAGTCATTAAATATGTAAAAATGAACCTCCACACAAATTTAATACAACTCCATTTTTTTTTGAAGGTCTATTTCTAGTTTTCACCACTAGATGTCACAATTTCATTATTTGATGTGGGCCTTCATTATTTATTGCTGCCACATTCATTGTTCGATGTGATGATTTGTTATTTGATGTGTGCTGTGTGCCCGACCTGTCATCAAACCATCAAAGGCTCCACTCAATGCCTACAGAGCAGGAGTCCTGCAGGGGAGACTCTTGACTGACCGATGAAAATGAGGAAATAAAGTCTTTAGTTGAAGCCAAATGAAGCTTAGTGAAAGTTCAGTCCGGAAGACTATCTTTTGCATGCTCAGGTCATTAGTATTATTTCCCAAATCATCTGTCATTCCCATCCCTAAGGCATAGGTGTCAATTAAGACATCAGCTGTTCACATCACCTGATCACATCTAACCAATAGCACGGTGACACACCTTTATTTGTCAGCCTATCATGATGCGGCTGTCTTTTAAAATATGTTTTCTCCTTCTCTACCTTAATGCTTTTATGCTGTTGTTTTGTCTTCGCAGATTCATCAGTGCATCTCCCCATCAACCTCATCGGCCTTATCAGCCTCAGCAGAAGTCATCAGCCACCATCACCAGTGTCTGGACTCCATGGAGGGATTTATCTTGCTGCTGCTCCCTGTAGAGTCTAAGCACCAAAAACTCTGGTCAACACTTAATCTTCAATATCATCTGTATAATAAACAATTATTTTTGCTGCATTCACTTGTCTCTCCTGATTGAAATGTATGTTGTCAGCCAGATGACATGTTTTACACCTGGTTGACAGCAGATGGCAGACTGAGGTGATAGGGAGAGTTCAAGATGTAAAACACAGTGAGAACTTTAATGTCAGATTTTCACAAGCTCACACCTCTGACTTTCTGTTGTATGATGTTTCAGATTGAGAAATAAATATCGACTGTCCACTTCCTCATGTCACCACCAGTCACAGTTGTATTCAAAGACAGTCAGTTAAAAAAACATTTTGTAATTGCTATATTATATTCATATGCATTGCACTTGACTCAATTTCTACTACCTCCCAAAATATTTTCACTTGTTTTAGTTTCTACTGTCTAAAAAACATGATTGCACATCCTGCACAGTATCAGACACCTCTTCTTTTCCGTGTATTGACACATCAGCTCTGGTGTGAATGTGACAACCACACCTCAAGTACATGTTGCTATCAAAGCAACACATATTTATGTGAAGAGAGAAACTGTTGGTTTGTTTTCGTCATGCTGATAAGCAGTGGCTTGTTTTTTCTACTCAAGCTCTAGTTGTTAAGTAAACTGTATAACACAATGGTACAAAACGTGCAACAATTTATTTTTAATATATTTAATTTTTGATTTGTGTAGCCCGTCTACCCTCTATATTATGTAGATGGAGCCCTGAGTTCTTTATCCTGATTTCCTTTGTTATATTATCTCTGATTAATTTAATGTTTTTAGCTTGGGTCACTTTGAAAATCCTATAGCCTACCTCTTGAGTATAAATTATTTTGAGACCATAGTGTAACAAACAATTGAGTATGCTAGCCCTTTAACACAATAAAATACCACAATCTAATATAAGTTGGTATAGAGTATAAAGGCTATATAGCTTTTAACCTCTGAAATAATAAACACACTCAGAAACCATTTAAAATTAAAAGTAATAATTTCTTCCTTTAATTCTAAGGCAAAATTAAATGAAAATAATATTAAATTAAATACCAGGAGTGTCCACTGCTTTTGTTTCACAAGTCACACAGTAAATTTTCCCTTTTTACCTTTTCCCCTTAAAAGTATTTGCTTTTACTTTTCCGCTGAATTATTTTAGTGATCACACACACCAATTATTACCTATGCTAACCTATGCTATGCTGGTTGTTGTCTCTCGTTTCCAGATTGGAATAAATCCAGACGAAGCTACTTTGTCGAGCTGGGTTAGCTAGCAGCAGCCTACAGTCCGTTCACAGTGCTATCTCACCGCTCACTTCATTAACGAGCAGCCTCTTTCAAGTTGGCTACAGCGCAGCAGACTTCGGGTAGAAGTTATCTGTTACTTCCAAAACATGTCCTCTTACAGATTATCGAGCTGACAATCTAAGACTCAGGTACATCTATACTTTTTCCTGCTCAACTTCGGATATCCATCAGAAAAACTGCTTTCTTCTCCGCTCCTCCAGTCTCTCTCCTCCTTCTCTCTCACTCCCCGTGTCTGCGTACACACACACGTCAGCCAAGTAACACACACAAACCTATTTGACCATATTCACCTCTCTAGAAAGATACCACTCTATTAAATAAGCAGCTTTTTATCAAAAGAAATAAAATAAAAGACATGCATGCATTTTTAACATCCTTAACATGTTTAGTCATGAACTTGACCTTTTTCAACACAATGAGAAATATGAATTTTAACCATACTCTTTTAACAAATTCTATTGATCTATTTCTCTATCGCAGACAACTATTTATACATGCATATTTTTAACCGGGCTGCATTTGTTCTCCCTTTATGCATTTAATTTCTGAAAAACACAGGAAACTAAATGCATAAACACAGGAATGAGAACAGATAAATGACAGTAAACAGAAAAGCAGCCTTTATAACCTAATACCAGAGGTTTGTAACATGGCTGTTCAGAAACAAGTTCTGACATTTGGCTTCTGTTTGAATGTGTGATGTAGACTCAGATTAACCACCATAATAACGGTCAAGCCAACCATGACAAAGGTAAGTAGTGCAGGCAGCAACAGTGGCCAGGAAGTGTAAATGTGTCAAAGTTTGCTGCGGTCAAACTAACTGACGTTGTCTGAGCTTTGTGTAAAAGGGAAGGAAACACAGGCAGGCTAAACTCATATCTCATATTTATATGAAATGTAACTTCTCTCTTTCTCTTTCTGTTGCATTATTATTAAAGCAAAGTAGAAACATTCGTCAGACTCAGAGCAGCTGAGTGACAGAGTGTCAGTGCTGGATGTGAGGATGAGGTACACTTTGATCTGTGTGCTGGGATTATTCTGTAAGTACATTACTGACTTTCTCTGTTTGCATGTCACAGATTAAAGAACATGTTCCTGAATAGTCAGAATTACAGAGTATCACTGGTTGAACCAGTTTCTCTGAGAGCTTGAACAGAGCACGCTTATGGTTTTTAACTACAGGGTTGTTTTATAGGCCAGATGTTGGTTGGTGACTTGGCTCAGTTTAGATTGAAGGACTGTGTTCAATTTACTGCTGGATGATTGTTTTTGCATGATGTAATTGTGAATTGTTTAAGATATTGTTATGTATGTGAGTGTTGAATTTCATGATTTACCTAAAATTTTATTTTACATGTTTCATTTTAAAGAGTTTTTCTCCTCTTATCTGTTTTAATTTATCAAACAATAGTTACCGCTGCTGAAACTCTATTTGCTTTTGTTTTTGTTCTTTTTGTTTTGTGTTTGTGTGATTTTGACTTTCTGTCAGTTTGATTATATCTGATGAAGTTTCAATCTTTATTTTAGTGCTGAATACACTCTTCTACGGACACTCTGAAGGTGACCAATTATTTTTATTTATATTTTATACTGAAATATTTATCACTTATTTGTCATCCACTGTATTACTCTTAATGCCCAAACGCACTGAAAGCGTCTGACGCGTTTTGAAGTACACTTATTGGTTTTAATGGCCAAACACGCACCAAAAGCGTTATTAGGCGCGTCAAACTGTCTTGACGCCTCAACTCAGACCTTGTTTCGGTTTTGGAGCGTCAAATGAGGACCAAGCGACCAGAGAGAGAGAGAGAGAGAGAGGAGGAGGGGGAGGCGGAGACAGAGAGAGAGAGAGAGAGAGAGAGAGAGAGAGAGAGAGAGAGAGAGAGAGAGAGAGAGAGAGAGAGAAGGAGGGGAGGCGGAGACAGAGAGAGTGAGAGAGAGCGGTAGTGAGAAAAAAGCCCCTGAATGAGAGAAATAAAACGTTATATTCTGATTATTTCACTGCAGTCACGTTTTATCGCTTTTAGTGCTTTTTGGGCCTTTAATCACATCTCATTTTTGTGTTCATATTTTATCATGTATTTATCATTTTACTCCATGTATCAATACAAATTCTGTAATGACTTGATTTGTTCCCAAAAACAGCATTTTCCTCAAAATGCGTGTTTATGTAGCGAGACCAGATGTTGTGATGACTCTTGAGACACACATTTATCTGCAGAAAACACATATGCAGCATTTAGAAAGACAAGTTGGAGTTTGATTATGAACTTAAATGTGCAAACAGAGAGTCTAAATTCATTTCAACATTGAATTAAACATAATTTGAGACAGATGTTTCCTTTGTGTTCTGTAAAAATATAAATACATTCTTGATGACATGTTCATTACAGTAATTTCTTTGTTTTATTGTTTTTCTAAACTTAACAGCACAGAAGATTACACTGAGAGTAGACAGGAACAACATACCAGTACAGGGAAGTGTGACTCTGACCTGCAATGTGGAGGACTCTACTGGCTGGAAATATGAGTGGTTCAGACGTACCTCTAAAAATTCCCAAGTAACTCGTCCTCAGACAGCAGAAGGTGATGAATCAGACAGTATCAGTATCTCACAGGGAGGCATTTACACCTGCAGAGGATGGAGAACAGAACCAGATGTCACCACACCTGAAAGTGATGAAGTCACCATTAAGGAAACAGGTGAGTTAAGTCATTTGTTCTGAAATAAAACAACTTATATTCTTTAAATTAAATTCTTAAACAGTGTCTGAAGTGTGGAAGAGAAGCATATGTGGTAACAAGAACCATAATGAATGGATGATTTAGTCCAGTACCTCTTAGCTCTCTGAAGGAAGTTTGAAAATGTCTGAAATCCTTTATCATGGTAATAATACAACATTTGTTTGACACTTCAGTTTGTATACAGACACAATAAAGGAGTTGAGGGTTCTTCACTAATGCTGCTCAGTTTTACTTAAAATGTTTTGAAAACACATGACTGCTTAATGCAGTATTATTTATGGACTTTTCCTTGATGTTGAATATCATTTAACACAATGTTTCAGCTGAAATGGTTTTAACTTGTTTCAATCTAGATTTTAAATTGGTGAGGCGGCTTTTAGATTATTTTATTGAGTATATTTTAAAATGATCAGAGTCAGTGATGGCAGGTAAGATTCTTTACTCCAGTGGCTCCCCCGAGTGGTGAGTCCTTTCTCAGCATGAGAACAGACACATCGTTAAATTACTGTGACAGTACTGTGATCCTCAGTTTATTACTTGACCAACTTTTTCCCCCTGATACAAATCTTTTCTTCAGGTGAATGTTTATAAGAAATATGGCTGTGAACAAACTGTCTGGAATGCAAATAAAAGCTATTCACACCAAATCTCAACAACATTTGTTTTTATCATATAAACTTGAAATCTTAATGCTGAATAAAAGCTTCTCATTCTTGTTCATAGAAAATTGAATTTAATATATTTTTTAATTCCAGTAATCTGCCTGCTTGGTAACCTAGACAGCAAAGACTCCACTACATGGGATTATTAAACTGTTTCCCAAAATGACTGATGTTGAACAGTCAAGTCTCTCTGCACTGTGAGATAAATGCATCCTGTAAAAGTTTAGGTTCAGGTGTTCTGGAGGACTGTTGTCCTCAGTAAGACCTGTTTATCTGACAAACATGTGTGATTGCAAAGCTCTTTTCATACTACTTTACTTTTCTGTTTGAACAGTTTCCAACAAGGCTGTTGTGACTCTGCAACCCAACTGGCCTGTGATATACAGTGGTGAGACAATCACTGTCAGATGTGAGATCCAGGGAGGTGGACACACTCGATGGGAATATGAATGGAGAGAAAATAGTGTGGACGTATCTCGGAAAGATAAAGAATTCAGAATCAGCAGTGCTTCTATATCCCATACTGTAGACTTCATGTGTATGGGTAGAGGGGATTTTTTTTTGACAGAGTGGAGTGAAGCCATCACATTGATATCATGTAAGTCAAATATGTTCATATCAAATTCAGAATGTCATTTTGTTTCAATCTAGTTAGATAAGGAAACAGAAAATATGACCCCCTTCCTTCCTCTTTAGTATCAGAACAGAAAAACTTCAGAGGAGTCAACATGCAGTGTGCCCCCCACCCCAAGAAAACAAGCAAACAAAACAGTTAGTTAGTTAGTTAGTTAGTTAGTTAGTTAGTTAGTTAGTTAGGTCTGTTTACCAAATCAGTGATCGACTGAGAGTCATATGTCACATTCTCTGTTTGCAACTTCCATATGATGGTATTTGCTAAATGACTTAATTGATGTTCAAAGTTTTTCTAAGGGAAATTCCATCTCACTTGTTACTTGTTTTGTTTTTTGCTCTGAACTGAACAGCAAATAAACCCAAACCGACACTGACAGCAGACGAAACCATCATACCAGCACACGGCAGTGTGACACTGACCTGCTCTGTGGACGACTCTGCTGATTGGAGATATGAGTGGTTTAGACAAACTTCAGTCTCTTCTGCATATCAACCCATCACAAATGTTAAACCAGTTAACAAGGTCCCACAAGGAGGCATCTATTACTGCAGAGCAGGAAGAAGAGGAAGAGGAGGAGAGCCAGAGATCTTCACCGAGTACAGCAATGCAGTCACTATTTGGAAAACTGGTGTGTTTAGTGATTTGTTGTGGAATGATACAACATAAATTATTTAAATATGGTATCAGTAGTGTAAAAAGAGTCATTTTGGTATCAATAGCAAAAAATGAGAACGTTAATGACAAACTGAGTATAAGTTAGTAGCTCTTACTCCTCTGATGATGGCGAAAATAAATTGTTACAACCCTCTACAGGTTGTGTAAAGATGCAAATCAAGAGTAGAAGATGTTTCCATGACACCACTCAGTTTTATCCATAACATCTATTTCTGGTTAGAACACATTTCTCCTATTAAAATGTTTGTGGATTTGTTTTGGTCTTTAAACACCATTCAGCCCCATTTTTGCAGAGAAGCTGCTGTCCTGTTGTTTAAATGGCTGCAGTGGCTTTTAGATTTTTTTATGAAATAGATCTCAAAAGTTGAGAGTCAGTGTTGTCAGATAAGAGTTTCTCTCCACTGGCTGCCCCAAAGACTTTGTCCTCAATCCTAATTTGTATATTTTGTGTGAAAGACTGTTTTTCTATTGCTTTTAATCGTTATTTTACTGTTTGGTTGGTTTTGTGTGTGTGTGTGTGTGTGTGTGTGTGTGTGTGTGTGTGTGTGTAGGCACTTGATCTGTATAATGGTAAAAATGTCCATGTTGCTCTTTTATTGTTTTATTAAGTCTTCTTTTGCAAACATGTTGCTTGATATGTTTTCATACTTCTGTTTTTTTTTAAACTGTTTTTGTTATTATGGCTGTTTAGTTGTGTTTGCATTGTTTGTTAAACCGTCTTACAAAAATCAAATTGTCGTTAGGGGACAATAAAGATGATTACCCTCAAATTTTGCTCTAAAAACTGACTTTGACTTGACTTTTTTATTTTACATTTCTATTGGTATCCTAATAATTAGGTATTTTCCTATGTGAACAGTTCCAAATAAGGCCACTGTGATCCTGCAACCCAAACTGATATTCTGGGGTGAGACAGTCACTGTCAGATGTGAGATCCAGGGAGGTGGAGACACTAAGTGGACGTATGAATGGACACCAGACAACTTAAACACATCTCCAACACTCAGTGAACACAGGATCAACAGCAACAATTACTACAGTGGAGAATACAAGTGTAGAGGATGGAAGGACTCATATTCCTCGACAGAGTGGAGTGATGTCATCACATTGACAGTATTATGTAAGTTGGACATCTTTCATCCATAATGAACATGTTATGTTTTATATTGTTTTCATCTGTTGTTTTGTTCATCAGTGCCATTTCATATCACTAATAACTAATAACTCAGTATATTTAGTTAATTTAATTTATTTTATTTCTGATTATTTATTTTATTTCTAAGATTGATCTGTTAGTTTAATAGTGTTATATGTTGGCCTGGAGGCAGCCATTCAGGCTTTTGAGCTATTTCAAGAATGATTTCCCTGTAGTTCTTGTGCTGAACATTTTCTTCAGGCAAATCTCATTCCAACCATTTACTTGTTTTGTTTATTTGTTCTAATGTGAACAGCAAGTAATCTCAAGGCCACAGTAACAGCAGAAAGGACATACCAGTATATATTTCTGTTTTTATCCAAACTGTGTATATTTGGTGGGTACAATCTCTAACAAGACTGTTGTAACACAGCAAACCAACTGGCCTCAGATATTCAGTGGTGAGTCAATCACTCTAAGATGTGAGATAGAGGATGGTGGAGACACTGAGTGGGAGTATGAATGGATAACAACCAAAGAAAAACCTCGAAAAACACAGTGAATACTGGAGTTTCAGTGCTACTTTTTACAGTGTGGAAACTACGGTGTAAGGGTGAACAGAAAATAGATTTGTATTCAACAGACAGAAGTGATCTCATCAGGTTGACAGTGTCATGTAAGTTGGACTGTGTTTCATTAATCGTGAGAATATCATGTTTTTGAGTTTCCACCTATCTGTATCTGAATAATTCAATAGAAAACATGTCTGATCCTCAAGAAAAATGATAACTGTATTAGATAAGATTTATTTATATGTCTAGAGACTAAAGTCTACATCATAACATGTTTTCATTCTGAGAAAATCACTTTCCAACAGATGCACCAGAGTCTGTCCTCACTGTGTCTCCATCATGGCTGAGTCCTGGAGACTCAGTAACTCTGAGCTGTAAGGTTGAACATCCATCTGCCGGATGGAGGTTCTACTGGTATAAGACTGTTCCCAAACCATCAAACAACTCCTACAGCTATAAGCTGCTACCTGGTAGCACCAATGGGACTGAACAGGATTCCTACATCATTCATGAGTCGACACACACAGCAAGATATATGTGTAGAGCTGGAAGAGGAGACCCAGTGTTTTACACTGATTACAGCAAACCTGCGTTTGTTTGGTCTGGAGGTGAGTTTGCTTGTTTGTTTTTGTCTCCTTCTGTCAAGAAGCAGTTGTGATGTCATTATCTGGGTATTGATTGTGTTGAACCTATGACCTTTCTCCATCAAGTCACGATTTCAGTTTTTCAACACACTCACCAAACACAATGTTGATATTGAATTATTCTACATACTGGACTGGGCTGGATTTCCTTCTTTACATCTTCAATTGATCTGAAAGCATTACAGCACCGAAAAACTGAGATATTATGATTTTACTTGTCATCCAAATCAAACTCTGCTCCTCTTTGCAATGAATACTTTTACTTTGGATACCTGAGCTCATCTTACAGTGAATACTCATTACTTTTACTGACACAGCAGGCTGGACAGGTGTGTTTAAATTAGACTTTATCTAGTGGTCAGGCAACATATAGACATACAAAACAGTCAAAATCTAGTAATGAAAAACCAGAAAAGTCAACAGGCAAAAAAGCAGTTAAATGGACTAAGTACAGAAAAAGCTGGAAACCTGAGAAAACTCAGAGAGATGAGAGAAAAACACTGACTGTACAGTACCAGTCAAAAGTTTGGACACACTTTCTCATTCAAGGGAAGGTGTGTCCAAACTTTTGACTAGTACTTTATACAGAGACAATGAAGCATCATTTAGTATGAAAAACACATCCTCTGTATGTTTGAAAGGTGGCAGGTAAACGTAGGTTGTTTACAGCTTCACAGTGAACAGTTGCTGTAGTTATCTTGGTAGCAAGTTTTCAAGATAGAAAAAATAATCAAAATATCCATAAAACAGCTCAAAACACTCTGCAGCACACTTCACGTCTCCACTGTCAGTCCATATGCTCTGTATGTTCTTAACACTCACAGTTTCACCAAAACACTGAACCTTTTGCACAGTTTATGTTATTCAGATGTTTTTACTCTCAACAATAAATAGTATTAAAAGTACAAAAAAGAGGATTATTTGCATTGTGATCTCTTCTAATTTTAATATCTCTGTACTTGGTTTGCTCCTTATTACATGTTGTTTTTCAGATGTTCATTCAGCAGTGACTCCCAAAGTGAGTCCTGACAGAGTGCAGCACTTCATCTCTGACTCTGTCTCACTGAGCTGTGAAGGAAACTCTACTGAGTGGAGAGTGAGGAGGTTTCCTGAGAACCACTACTGTTCTAACTGGAGGTCAATGACTGGATCCACATGCAACATCAAGAGTTCAGAGCAGAGTGATGCAGTGTTCTGGTGTGAGTCTGGATCAGGAGAGTTCAGCAATGCAGTCAACATAACTATACAGAGTATGTTTACATTACATTTTATTTTATTTTCATCTTTTTATATTATTTTCAACATAGTGTCACTAACTACACTTCCTGTGTAGACAAACAAGTGCTATGCCTAAACTTTTGATAGAAAAATTATGTTATATTATTGTTTCTTTAAAAAAATTAAAAGCTCATTAAACTATATTTCCTTAAAATTCTCATAAAGAAACATCATCCAATCAATTAGAAAATCAGACGTCCTCTGCACAACATTATAATTTAGTCGTGTTCTTGTCAAACACAGGTAATGCAAAAGAATAAATAAATTATGAAAGGGCTTCCTTCAAACCAAAACTCATCTGTGGACGTGGACTGGAAATTAATATTTTACAGATCCAAGATATTTGGTCCACAGCTTTTTTGGTGTGCAGCAAGACCTTTCTTTATTCTTGATGATAAAATTAACATGCTGATTTAGTCAAAGGTGTTTTTGTGTCAATAACCATCCACCATTTCTCTCATATGTACCTGTTAGCTCTAGAGCTAACTAGCCATAGCTAATATATTTACAGTTACAATACATGTATGTAATAAAGCTGAAATGTTGGATCTTTGTACAGCTACACAGATTCTGTGAGATAAATTAGTTGGAGAAAAATAAAGGCATAAGTGTGATCTATTCTCATGGTTTTATGTCACCTTGTTCTAAAGGTCAGCAGCTGGTCTCTGACTGAAACTTCATATTCTTTGACTGTTTTACAGATGCAGATATTATCCTGGTGAGCCCTGTGCATCCTGTGACTGAGGGAGATTCTGTTACTCTTGGCTGCAAACTGAAGAGAGGAGAATTACTTTCCAACGTGTTTTTCTATCAAAATGACAAACTTATCCAAAATGATACCAGAGGGGAACTGAAAATCTCTGCAGTGTCAAAGTCAGACGAAGGCTTCTACAAGTGTAAATACTCAGGAAAAGAATCAGTACAGAGTTGGATGTCAGTTAAGGGTGAGTAGGATTAAAACAATTCATGCATTTTCTTTTTTGTGAACTGTGTTGCTGTCTTAGAAAGAAATGTGGTCAAATACTTTACAGAATTAGAAATTTACAGGTTTAGTTTCAGCTGATTTCACATATTGGATTGTGTAAGAGATCTTGTTTTATACTTTACATAAGGGCATAAAATTACAAAATTTAGCATATATCAAAATACAAATGTAAATGAATGATCAGTCAAAGGTATTTTTCTTTTCAGCTGAATGAAGTTGCATCAGTGGTCATGACTCATATCACACTGTATAGCAACACATACATGTTTATTGTGTGTTTAGTGTGTGTATATGTGTTTGTGTTTTCATACCTCTAGATTTGTATATTAATGTGTTTGTATTTATGTGTTTGTGCTGCAGAAGTCAACTTTTTTTGTATCCTAGATTTGGTCTTTACTAAGACTTGATGTGACTTCTCTTATTTTATTAAAGCACTTCATTTTAAAGTATTAAAAGCACTTCAGTTTACGAAAAGTGTTATAGAACTTAATTAATTGTATTAATAGTTATTATTTATTATCTATTACAGCAGTGCCCAGGCCTGAAAGCTCTTCATCTCTTATACCATTAATTGTTGGGCTGGTTTGTGGAATTATTCTTATTATTCTCCTGCTCCTGTTGTATCGCTACAGACGATCCAAAGGTGAGACTTTTTCCTTCTGATGTTAAATGTTTTATGTTTTAATTATTCAAATACAAAGATGTATTCTGATGTCATAATGTGGAATAGCAGAAAAATAATCTATAAAATAAAACCACATAACAATAAATATCTTTTTCACAGATTCACACTTTATCAGGTTGGTACAAAACTCTCTTCTCTCATTTTGAACATAACAGCAGTACCTTCAATGTGTCTTATTAAATTCATTGTATTTACTTAATGTTTTAGGTCGACCCAGTCTGACAGCACCAATCAGGACTCTGCTGCAAATCACATGGTCAACCTGAATGAAACTCAACATGACCTATACTCCTCTCTTCTCCATGGTCAGTCTTCAAACTAATCCTGATTAATTTTGTCATTTTTTGTTAACTCTAACAATAACATTTCTATTACTCTTTTTCTAGACTCTAGCCATCTGATTTTTAATGAATATTAACCAAAAACCACAATCCATCAGACAGGAAGTTGTTGTTGATCTCAGTAAATAAAGTAGTGGGTCAGTTTGTAGAACAGTCTCAAAGATTTGTCACATAACCTGTTGTTCTACCACATGCACAAAAGATCAGACTAGAACATGGTTTTATATTGTTGTAATTTAACCAAAACTACAAGACTTATGTCCAGAGTCCAGAAATATTATTGCCATTATGGCTTTAAGGCTTTATAATCTTGGTTGTAATGTATTAAATATTACAGTCTACAAAGAAATGAAAGCTTCTAAAACCTTTACAGTTTCCTGTTGTTGCATTTATCCACACTGTTAAAATCATTTTTTTTTTTTTAAAAACTGAGGATTTTTGTTAAAAAGGTGATATTTAATTAGTATCATGCAATTGAAATGATTAATTTGACCTCGGCTTGATTTTCATTTTCTGCTCACAGGTGATGCTTCTGTCTATGAATCAATCAGAGGTTCTGAAGACACTGAAAATGGTACAGTATACACCTTAACATGGAGCAGTCTGAAATGCAATATTATATAATTTAAGGGAAAACAATTTACAAAACAATGTAACAACAAATATCCTTTTCACAGATTCACGCTTTATCAGGTTGGTACAAAACTCTCTTCTCTCATTTTGAACATAACAGCAGTACCTTCAATGTGTCTTATTAAATTCATTGTATTTGCTTAATGTTTTAGGCCGATCCAGTCTGACAGCACCAATCAGGACCCCGCCGTGAATCACATGGTCAACCTGAATGAAACTCAACATAACGTATACTCCTCTCTTCTCCATGGTCAGTCTTCAAACTAATCCTGATTAATTTTGTCATTTTTTTGTTAACTCTAACAATAACATTTCTATTACTCTTTTTCTAGACTCTGGCCATCTGATTTTTAATGAATATTAACCAAAAGCCACAATCCATTAGACAGGAAGTTGTTGTTGATCTCAGTAAATAAAGCAGTGGGTCAGTTTGTAGAACAGTCTCAAAGATTTGTCACAGAACCTGTTGTTCTACCACATGCACAAAAGATCAGACTAGAACATTGTTTTATATTGTTGTGATTGAACCAAAACTACAAGACTTATGTCCAGAGTCCAGAAACATTATTGCCATTATGGCTTTAAGGCTTTATAGTCTTGGTCATGACTTATTAAATATTACAGTCTACAAAGAAATGAAAGCTTCTAAAACCTTTACAGTTTCCTGTTGTTGCATTTATCCACACTTTTAAAATCATATTTTTCTTAAAAACCTGAAGACTTTCGTTAAAAAGGTGATATTTTATTAGTATCATGCAAATGAAATGATTCATTTGATCTCGGCTTGATTTTCATTTTCTGCTCACAGGTGATGCTTCTGTCTATGAATCAATCAGAGGTTCTGAAGACACTGAAAATGGTACAGTATACACCTTAACATGGAGCAGTCTGAAATGCAATATTACATAATTTAAGGGAAAACAATTTACAAAACAATGTAACATCAAATATCCATTTCACAGATTCACGCTTTATCAGGTTGGTACAAAACTCTCTTCTCTCATTTTGAACATAACAGCAGTACCTTCAATGTGTCTTATTAAATTCATTGTATTTACATAATGTCTTAGGCCGATCCAGTCTGACAGCACCAATCAGGACTCTGCTGCAAATCACATGGTCAACCTGAATGAAACTCAACATAACGTATACTCCTCTCTTCTCCATGGTCAGTCTTCAAACTAATCCTGATTCATTTTGTCATTTTTTCTTAACTGTAACCTCAACATTTCTATTACAGTCTACAAAGACAGTAAAGGCTCTAAAACATTTAAGATTCCCTGTACTTGCATTTATCCACAATATTTTAAAATCGAATAAATAAATAAAAAAAACCTGAGGATTTTTGTTAAAAAGGTGATATTTGATTGGTATCATGCAATTTAAATGGTTCATTTGATCTCAGCTTGATTTTCACTTTTTGCTCACAGGTGATGCTTCTGTCTATGAATCAATCAAAGGCTCTAAAGACACTGAAAATGGTACAGTATACACCTTAACATGGAGCAGTCTGAAATGCAATATTACATAATTTAAGAGAAAACAATTTACAAAACAAAACCATGTAACAACAAACATCATTTTCACAGATTCAGGCTTTATCAGGTTGGAAACTCTCTTCTCTCAGAATGTGTAAAAGAATTTCTAAATGCTGATATTTGTGAATGTGTACAGGAAACTGAAAATGTGTATTCAGATTTGCAAGAGTATCAAGATTTGTGAATGTATACACTAGGGCTGGACGATATCTCAAATTGATTTTATTCATTTAAATTCTTGTTTTTGGTCAATGTGTAAAATGTCTAAATCGTAAAATTGAGTCATTACAAAATGCATGAAAAGGTTATTTTTAGTCAAAAAGTAGATGGCAGCTACATTAGCTGTTTTGAGTCACAACAGTCTCGTAAACTGTGACATTATTAATTAGATTACATGCACACCTGCCACAGCTGTCTCTGGCTATCTCGTAGTGAATTTAACAGTCACATCTACGAGAAGAACAGACTGAAAATGACTCTGCACACTGATCTGTGCTCTTGGTTTGTGTTAGTTGATGAAGTCTCAACTCTGGTTATGAGAGTTGAAACACCTGAAGTTAAGGGAACAGTATCCAGATTCTACACTGTACAGTTTACTCTCCAGGTAGCTAACGCTAGCTAGCAGCAGTCTGCAGATATCAGGCTGATGTCTTGTAAAGAAACACAAACAGCAGCAACTAGTGGTCTGATTTTTCTGCTCTATCTGTGCTGAAACTGATTATTAAACTACATGCCTATGATCTACTCAGTTGAAACATCTGGTGCTCACAGTCAATAGCTGTGTGGGATCACATGTATTTTATGCGTAATGATTATAACACCCTTGCAGGTGTTGCAGGTTTCTTATTGTTCTTGCTCAACTGTCTTAAATAAATACATGTTTTAAGTTTGCATTATGAAGGCAAACAAAAATCAAGTAAAATAATGACACGACCCAGAGATTGAAAAAAATAACGATTTTTTTGTCCATATCGCCCAGCCCTAGCATAAACAGAGTTGTGAATGTGTAAAATCTGTGAGAAAAATGTATTTTAAGTATTTTGCTCCAAGAGTTGGGAAGTTACAACTCAGGTACACCTCTCCATTGGTTTTCTTTATACATGTGACTTTTGCTAGACTCCTGTCATGCCTGAGATCTGCAAATGTGTCACAATTTTTGTCTGTAACACAGTGTGCCAACCAATATTGAATTATTTGCAATATTAACTTGCAGACAAACATTCTGCAGGTTTCTTGTCAACAGATTGATGGTCATCACTGCTGCAAAACCTCTAACTAGCATTAACATTTTTCCTAATATCAATCACCACATGTGTTCGCTGACTGTGACTGTCACAGCATGCAGTCAGTGAGGATTAGTCTGGTGCAGGTTACTCACTGAAAATATAGTTAAACATTAAAGGCTGCTGTCACTAACAAGACAAGTATAGTTTGTTGAAAATAACATGTTTGTTTCCTGCAGACTCTAATGTTACATCATATGAACTACATTTGTTTACAGCAGCAGGGTAGATTCTAGCAAAGCCCCAGCAGTGTAATACAGAATAAAATGCATTGCAATGATGTTACCAACAACCAGAATATTTTATACATAACATTGCAGTTTATTTACCGTTGAAGTTGTCTCAGGGGAAACACTGCAACAATATTGTGCTAGCAGTTTCTAGCGAGGCTAAAACATTACAGGTTGTCAGTTTGCACCATTAACGATGCTAAAGAGCTACTGATCACTCACTAGATGGAAATTTGTGGAAAGTTGCTTGTTGTTATGGTAGTTGGGAACAGTACAGTGACTTTTACGGCTCCATTGCATCCTGCCTTGTTTTTTCAGTTCCTCCCAGTGTGAGCCTGCGAGCCTCGGCCAAGTATGAAGAAAACCCTCACATTTGCAAATTTTAGTCAGGAATGTATTAAAAGTTACATGTAAAGAGACAACTAATTACAGATGTACCTGAGTTGTATCTGATGACTTTCTGTTTCCAGGTCTTGGAGCAAAACTTTCAGTCATTAATAAAAGGCCATTTACTCTGAGTTTTTTTGAATACATTTTTACAGATTCACATATACAGATTTGTCTGCATATTCACAAGTGTCGATACACTTACAAATCTGAATACATAGTTGCAGATTGCTGTACATATTCACACATTTCAGTATGAATTTAGAGATTCTTTTACAGGTTTACAAATCTGATTATGCACACACTCTCCACACACATTTGCAAACACTATTGCTACAATAATACAGAAGAAAGACAAATTAATTAAGGTCTACACTCACCTGCAACTGTTACTGTCCAACATGTTGGTCTTGGACACAGTGTAATGTATGTCATGTGTTCTGTATTTGCAAAATTGTAGGTGTTTATAATTATTAATTTTTTGAATATCTTTTGTTGGAATGTATGTTTATTTTACATTATGTGTGTTTGCAGTGCTGAAGAACAGTATTTATACATCAGTATGTATAATCAGTATCAGTATGTTTACTAAATTCTGTAAAAGCCATAATACTCTGCTGTGTGACTGCTTTGAGCACTGTGGGCATTACAATACTGTTATTCTTTTATTATCAGTGGAGACATTAACCCTGACAACCCTTCAGTACATTATCATTGTAAATTATGACATTACTGGAAAATGTTTCAGACTAATCTTCTCTTTTGGTTTTCTTCCAGGTCTGTAGAGAGATCTGTATCAACAAAACCAAAGGAATGGATGACAACATGAAGAACTACATCATTGTGTAGTTTATTTGCAGTTTTGTGTGCAATTGTGTACATCTGCTATCTAAATATCAAATGTGCTCAGTATTTTGTACAGTTAGTACAGTAGTGCAGCTTTAGTCAGTCAGCCTCTTCTTCAGTTTTTGATGAAACAGCTTTAATGACTATATGTGATGATCTGCTATCAGACAACATCCTGTTAAACATGTTGAAGAAAACATCTCAAAATGTGAACAACTGTAAACAAAGCTGATCAAAGATCTCTGTTTTACATTATGGGGTGAACATCAGACAGCAGAGAGAGGGAGTAGGACACTGTAGGAAAATTAGTAAAATGGTCCTTTAAAATACTACAATAAGTGACTGAAAGCTGAATTCTGTAACCTCACATGTTGTCTCCCTCAATCTATAGCTAAGTAATATCTACTGTATTGTATTGTTATATCTAACCTCATCATATTAAACTATATTCAGAACAGTAAAGTCTGATTGACTAGTAACAGGTCACAGAAATGCAAATATAATATCTCTTAGTTGGAATTTTTTAAAGGATAAATGTGAACTGATGACAGCCAACATTTTGTAATAAGAGCTTCTCCAACTATACGTGCTAATTTTAATTTGTAGTGAACAACTGTGTGTATTCATTAAAAACATTACAGGTTTTAGCTTTGAAGCACATTTCCAGGTCTGTATTTTTAATCTGGGGCTTTACAGGAATATGTAACTTCTGCTATTATTATACATGAAGGTTTTCCTGTCTATTTACAAATGAATTTACCTGTGGTGTATGTGCTTATTTTTTTTAGTCATCAATAAACATTGTTTCAGCAGTAAACAGTCAGTGATGTTTTTAAATGCTTTTTATATTTATATAATATATACCTTATATATTTATATAATTGAGTGAACTAGAGGTTACTATTTTGAAGCTATAGGAACATACAGGGGGGAAAAAGTAAAAAAACTTTGGAAAAACATTTAGCTTTTGACTGGGGCCTCCTGATTTTAAGAAGTGTTGCCATATAATTGCACACTACCAAAGGTGTGAGTCCACATGTGTTTCCTAATATGAGCTGATCAGAGAGCAGACGCCAGAGAGAGTTGAGGAAGTAGAGAGGAGAGTGGTGCACTACTGATCCATATCTAATAATGAAAAGCTAAACATCAAACAAGAAATGCAAGTTGAAATTAATGTCAATTGTTATGAATAGAAAGGTCAAACAATGAAGAGTCTCCCATTAAATAATGAATACAGAGGGAGAATAGTCATTAAATATGAAAAAATGAACCTCCACACAAATTTACTACAACTCCATTTTTTTGAAGGTCTATTTCTAGTTTTCACCACTAGATGTCACTATTTCATTATTTGATGTGTGCCTTCATTATTTATTGCTGCCACATTCATTGTTCGATGTGATGATTTGTTATTTGATGTGTGCTGTGTGCTCGACCTGTCATCAAACCTGCCATCAAAGGCTCCACTCAATGCCTACAGAGCAGGAGTCCTGCAGGAGACTCTTGACCGACCGATGAAAATGAGGAAATAAAGTCTTTAGTTAAAGCCAAATGAAGCTTAGTGAAAGTTCAGTCAGGAAGACTATCTTTTGCATGCTCAGGTCATTAGTATTATTTCCCAAATCATCTGTCATTCCTATCCCTAAGGCATAGCTGTCAATTAAGACATCAGCTGTTCACATCACCTGATCACATCTGACCAATAGCACGGTGACACACCTTTATTTGTCAGCCTATCATGATGCGGCTGTCTTTTAAAATATGTTTTCTCCTTCTCTACCTTAATGCTTTTATGCTGTTGTTTTGTGCGCCCCACCACCTCCCCATCACCGCCCAGTCTTCGCAGATTCATCAGTGCATCTCCTCATCAACCTCATCAGCCTTATCAGCCTCAGCAGAAGTCATCGGCCACCATCACCAGTGTCTGGACTCCATGGAGGGATTTATCTTGCTGCTGCTCCCTGTAGAGTCTAAGCACCAAAAACTCTGGTCAACACTTAATCTTCAATATCATCTGTATAAGAAACAATTATTTTTGCTGCATTCACTTGTCTCTCCTGATTGAAATTTACGCTGTCAGCCAGATGACATGTTTTACACTTGGTTGACAGCAGATGGCAGACTGAGGTGATAGGGAGAGTTCAAGATGTAAAACACAGTGAGAACTTTAATGTCAGATTTTCACAAGCTCACACCTCTGACTTTCTGTTATATGATGTTTCAGATTGAGAAATAAATATTGACTGTCCACTTCCTCATATCATCACCAGTCTTAGTTGTATTCAAAGACAGTCAGTTAAAAAAACATTTTGTAATTGCTATATTATATTCATATGCATCGCACTTGACTCAATTTCTACTACCTCCCAAAATATTTTCACTTGTTTTAGTTTCTACTGTCTAAAAAACATGATTGCACATCCTGCACAGTGTATTAACACATCAGCTCTGGTGTGAATGTGACAACCACACCTCAAGTATGTGTTGCTATCAATGCAACACATATTTATGTGAAGAGAGAAACTGTTGGTTTGTTTTCGTCATGCTGATAAGCAGTGGCTTGTTTTTTCTACTCAAGCTCTAGTTGTCAAGTAAACTGTGTAACACAATGGTGCAAAACGTGCAACGATTTATTTTTAATATATTTCATTTTTGATTTGTGTAGCCCGTCTACCCTCTATATTATGTAGATGGAGCCCTGAGTTCTTTATCCTAATTTCCTTTGTTATATTATCTCTGATTAATTTAATGTTTTTAGCTTGGGTCACTTTGAAAATCCTATAGCCTACCTCTTGAATATAACTTATTTTGAGACCATAGTGTAACAAACAATTGAGTATGCTAGCCCTTTAACACAATAAAATACCACAATCTAATATAAGTTGGTATAGAGTATAAAGGCTATATAGCTTTTAACCTCTGAAATAATAAACACACTCAGAAACCATTTAAAATTAAAAGTAATTTAATTCTAAGGCAAAATTAAATGAAAATAATTTTAAATTAAATACCAGGAGTCTTCACTGCTTTTGTTTCACAAGTCACACAGTAAATTTTCCCTTTTTACCTTTTCACCTTAAAAGTATTTGCTTTTACTTTTCCACTGAATTATTTTAGTGATCACACACACCAATTATTACCTATGCTAAGCCGGCAAAAGGATATAACAAAATAAAATAAAAGCGTTGCAGGCCTGATGTGGTGCTTGTGATCGTAGGGACCAAAAACTTAGTGGTCGCTTCACTCAATTTTTAGAGCATGAAACAAATAAAGCAGATCGGTACCTTTTTCAGAGTTATGGGATCCTCCAGAGAAAGCTTACAGTCCACAGGTCTCTGTCCATGAGCAGGATGGCAGCACTCGGGCATATTCACGGAGTTTGGTGGTTATCCAGCGTTGCCAGAGGAACTCTGAGCATCCCCGGGTGGCTCAGAGCGCTATCTGGTTGTTGTCTCTCGTTTCCAGATTGGAATAAATCCAGACGAAGCTACTTTGTCGAGCTGGGTTAGCTAGCAGCAGCCTACAGTCCGTTCACAGTGCTATCTCACCGCTCACTTCATTAACGAGCAGCCTCTTTCAAGTTGGCTACAGCGCAGCAGACTTCGGGTAGAAGTTATCTGTTACTCCCAAAACATGTCCTCTTACAGATTATCGAGCTGACAATCTAAGACTCAGGTACATCTTTACTTTTTCCGGCACAACTTCGGATATCCATCAGAAAAACTGCTTTCTTCTCCGCTCCTCCAGTCTCTCTCCTCCTTCTCTCTCACTCCCCGTGTCTGCGTACACACACACGTCAGCCAAGTAACACACACAAACCTATTTGACCATATTCACCTCTCTAGAAAGATACCACTCTATTAAATAAGCAGCTTTTTATCAAAAGAAATAAAATAAAAAACATAGATGTATTTTTAACATCCTTAACATGTTTAGTCATGAACTTGACCTTTTTCAACACAATGAGAAATATGAATTTTAACCATACTCTTTTAACAAATTCTATTGATCTATTTCTCTATCACAAACAACTATTTATACATGCATATTTTTAACTGGGCTACATTTGTTCTCCCTTTATGCATTTAATTTCTGAAAAACACAGGAAACTAAATGCATAAACACAGGAATGAGAACAGATAAATGACAGTAAACAGAAAAGCAGCCTTTATAACCTAATACCAGAGGTTTGTAACATGGCTGTTCAGAAACGAGTTCTGACATTTGGCTTCTGTTTGAATGTGTGATGTAGATTCAGATTAACCACCATAATAACGGTCAAGCCAACCACGACAAAGGTAAGTAGTGCAGGCAGCAACAGTGGCCAGGAAGTGTAAACGTGTCAAAGTTTTCTGCGGTCAAACTAACTGACGTTGTCTGAGCTTTGTGTAAAAGGGAAGGAAACACAGGCAGGCTAAACTCATATCTCATATTTATATGAAATGCAACTTCACTCTTTCTCTTTCTGCTGCATTATTATTACAGCAAAGTAGAAACATTTATCAGCAATCGGCCACAATGAGTTGGAAATATTGGCATATCGGATATCGGCAAAAATCCAATATTGTGCATTCCTTTTACAGATAAATGACGGAAAACTTAAGCAACCATTACAACTTAATGCCAGAGGTTTGTAACATGGCTGTTTTACAAAATTAAAGTTTTGACCACAGTTTATATCAAATTCAATATGCAGACTATTAAACACACACACATATACGGGATGTACTGTTTACGCCTACACAGTAGAGTTACACATGTGTATTTATATATATACAAACAACACCTACATCATTACAATGCAGGCACTGTTGATGCAAGAGCAGTGGGCATATACTGCATAACATGCACAAATAAACACAATAAAATGTTAAGCATGTTCATGACGTGATATGACTAAAGTCAATGACGTTATGGTCCATCGATGTGCAATAATTACTTATCGTTAATGCCTTTTTTAAATTACATATTCCAGACACAAACATTTTGCACAAGAGACAAGCTAATTTATTTCTGCAGTGGCCAGGAAGTGTGCATGTGTCAACGTTTGCTGCGGTCAACTGAAGTGTCAACGTTTATCAAACTAATTAAAGTTTTCTGTGGTTTGCATACAAGGGAAGGAAACACAGGCAGGCTAAATTCTAAAGACGTTGGAGAAAGTCTGATCTCATCTTTCATTTACCTGAAATGTAACTTCTCTCTTTGTCTTTCTGCTGCATTATTATTAAAGTAAAGTAGAAACATTTGTCAGACTCAGAGCAGCTGAGTGACAGAGTGTCAGTGCTGGATGTGAGGATGAGGTACACTTTGATCTGTGTGCTGGGATTATTCTGTAAGTACATTACTGACTTTCTCTATTTGCATGTCACAGATTAAAGAACATCTTCCTGAATAGTCAGAATTACAGAGTATCACTGGTTGAACCAGTTTCTCTGAGAGCTTGAACAGAGCACGCTTATGGTTTTTAACTACAGATTTGTTTTATAGGCCAGATGTTGGTTGGTGACTTGGCTCAGTTTAGATTGAAGGACTGTGTTAAATTTACTGCCGGATGATTGTTTTTGCATGATGTAAACGTAAATTGTTTAAGGTATTGTTATGTATGTGGGTTTTGAATTTCATGACTTTCCTATTTCATTTTATATATTTCATTTTAAATAGTTGTTTCCCTCCTGCTTGTATATAGACTATATATAGTTTTAAATATCTTTATTATGCTTTGACCTTTTTTCAGTTTGAATATGTCTGATGAAGTTTCAATCTTTATTTTAGTGATGAATACACTCTTCTACGGACACTCTGAAGGTGACCAATTATTTTTTATTTATATATTTTATATAAATATTTATCTCTTATTTATCACCTTCTGTATTAATCTTAATCATCCTTTTTGTGTTTATATTTTATCATGTATGCATCATTTTACTCCATGTATCAATACAAATTCAGAAATGACTTGATTAGTGCAGAATTGCTTATTCATCAAAACTATATATATTTTGGTCTTTATCATTTCTGGGCAGATTTGTATGTTTATATAATGAGACCAGATGTTGTTCTGACCCTTGAGACAAATTGTATATTTACTAAAGACTTTGTTAACTTCATACAGATGAGTTTTCTCTTCATGCGTTCATCTGATAATCTTAACGTTCATCGTTAACAGGGCAGGGTGATGACCCAGCAGAGGACACTGGTGAGTCTAATGAGGAGAAAGGATCATCTGCAGGTGCAGTCAATTACAACAGTCATTACAACTTCATTCATTATTACACTGGAGGTGATTACAGGTCGACATGCAGTTCAAATGATCTCACTTACTTTGGGTAGTGACATGTGTGCTGGCTGCCACAGTGTCTTTTTACATCATCTTATAATTGTGATAATTGATTGTGAAAACCAAGTGCAGGACCAGCCTGTATGAGCAATATTCCTCTTATAATTATAATATCTTATAATTGTGAAACTAATGTAGCAAACAGGTGAGTGTGGAGCTGCTTTTAAGAAATTGGGACATAAAATCATTTAGTGGGCATTTCATTAATTATTACAGTAAGTGTGACTACAACTTCCTCTTAATCCAATTTAATGCTGAATTCTCACAACACACTTTAAAACCATTATATTTAATAGTGATATCATATTGCTGCTAAATAACTAATTTTGTCACAGCTTTGTTTATATGAAATATATAATAATTTACAGTAACTGAGATGATTAATGAAACAAGACTACACCTCTGTTGCACAGATGATGATGTGATCCTGGAAAGTCCTGCATTCACATTGTTTGAAGGAGACTTAGTGACTCTACGCTGTAGACATCGTACTCCTGGATATGAGAAGAAAGCCACCTTCTACAGAAATGGATCACCTCTTGAAACATACACAAACTATCAACCACATAGAATATCACACGCCGCTGTAAAAATGACCATTTATTCAGTATCAGTGTCAGACAGCGGTTCTTATAAGTGTAAGTTTGATGAGGGGACAGAATCCAAAGAGAAAGAACTACAAGTTAAAGGTAAGTAGCTTTCATACTGTGATGAAAAAGATCTTCACAAAATAATCTTATCTCAGAAGGTCCACTTAGCTTTTCTCAGCCTTTAACTGCATTACACTTTATTCATTCAGCAAAGATTTTTTTTTTTTTGTCTTAAATGTTTTCATACTTCTTCTTCTGGAGTGCTGAACAACAAGTGAATCTTTTTTCTGCCTTCACCTAACCAGTCACCAAACAAAAGAGAGAAACTGACGTCATATTGTTTGACTTCTGTGAACTAAAGTCTTCAATTTCATGCAGATTTTGTCACAAGGGTACGGGAGGCTGAGAGAGCTTAATGCACTGCAACTTAAGATTCACATGTAAATGTAGCAGAAAACACACAAGCATGTGAAGAAAACACATATGCAGCATTTAGAAAGACAAGTTGGAGTTTGATTATGAACATAAACATTTTCAAACAGAGAGTCTAAATTCATTTGAACATTGAGTTATACATAATTTGAGACAGATGTTTCCTTTGTGTTCTGTAAAAATGTAAATACATTCTTGATGACATGTTCATTACAGTAATTTCTTTGTTTTATTGTTTTTCTAAACTTAACAGCACGTAGACGCAAGATTACACTGAGAGCAGACAGGAACAACATACCAGTACAGGGAAGTGTGACTCTGACCTGCAATGTGGAGGACTCTACTGGCTGGAAATATGACTGGTTCAGACGTACCTCAGCAGATTCTGAAAAAACTCCTCATCAGATAGCAGAAGCTGATGAATCAGACAGTATCAGTATCTCACATGGAGGCATTTACACCTGCAGAGGATGGAAAAGGGAACCAGATGTCTTCACAGCTACAAGTGATGAAGTCACCATTGAGGAAACAGGTGAGTTAAGTCATTTGTTCTGAAATAAAACAATATTCTTTAAATTAAATTCTTAAACAATGACTGAAGTGTGGAAGAGAAGCATATGTGGTAACAAGAACCATAATGAATGGATGATTTAGTCCAGTACCTCTTAGCTCTCTGAAGGAAGTTTGAAAATGTCTGAAATCCTTTATCATGGTAATAATACAACATTTGTTTGACACTTCAGTTTGTATACAGACACAATAAAGGAGTTGAGGGTTCTTCACTAATGCTGCTCAGTTTTACTTAAAATGTTTTGAAAACACATGACTGCTTAATGCAGTATTATTTATGGACTTTTCCTTGACATTGAATATCATTTAACACAATGTTTCAGCTGAAATGGTTTTAGCTTGTTTCAATCTAGATTTTAAATTGGTGAAGTGGCTTTTAGATTATTTTATTGATTATATTTTAAAATGATCAGAGTCAGTGATGGCAGGTAAGATTCTTTACTCCAGTGGCTCCCCCGAGTGGTGAGTCCTTTCTCAGCATGAGAACAGACACATCATTAAATTAGCTGACAGTACTGTGATCCTCAGTTTATTACTTGACCAACTTTTTCCCCCTGATACAAATCTTCTCTTCAGGTGAATGTTTATAAGAAATATGGCTGTGAACAAACTGTCCTGGAATGCAAATAAAATCTATTCACACCAAATCTCAACAACATTTGTTTTTATTGTATTAACTTGAATTCTTAATGCTGAATAAAAGCTTCTCATTATTGTTCATAAAAAATTGCATTTAATACATATTTTTTTAAAATGTCCAGTAATCTGCCTGCTTGGTAACCTAGACAGCAAAGATGCAACTACATGGGATTATTAAACTGTTCCCCAAAATGACTGATGTTGAACAGTCAAGTCTCTCTGCACTGTGAGATAATTTTTTCTTGTAAAAGTTTAGTTTCAGGTGTTCTGGAGGACTGTTGTCCTCAGTAAGACCTGTTTATCTGACAAACATGTGACTGCAAAGGTCTTTCCATACTACTTGATTTTTATGTTTTTTATGCTTTTGATATTGCCTTGTATCTTTTATATTTCTCTCTCAATCTTATATTTCTAGTTGTGTCTGACTGTGTATTTTTGTTTTAAACAGTTTCCAACAAGGCTGTTGTGACTCTGCAACCCAACTGGCCTCTGATATACAGTGGTGAGACAATCACTGTCAGATGTGAGATCCGTAGAGGTGGAGCCACTCGATGGGAATATGAATGGAGACCAAACAACATGGACACACCTCTGAAAGATAATGAATACAAGATTAGCAGTGCTTCTGTTTCCAACAGTGGAACCTACAGTTGTAAAGGTAGAAAGAACTTGTATTCATCAACAGAGTGGAGTGATGCCATCACATTGACAGTATCATGTAAGTCAAACCATCTGTCATTCATATTCAAAATGGCTTGTTTTTTATTTCAGTCTATCTAAGTAAGATAACAGAAAATATTTTCTCTCTCCAACAATGATGCAGCCTCCTATGAGCAGCTCAGTAACATGTGGTTGTTTTTTAGTTTTGGGAACAGAATTACTGAAACTGAGATGTCAGTGTTTCAAGTCTGTTGTGTAACAATATAATGGAGTAAAACATGTTTTCTAGGGCAAATCTCATTCCAATTGTTATAATTGTTGTTTTTTTTTTACTCTCAGCAAATAAACCCAAGCCCAAACTGAAAGAAGACAACACCATCATACCAGTAGGGGGCAGAGTGACACTGACCTGCTCTGTGGAGGGTTCTGCTCGCTGGAAATACGACTGGTTCAGACAAACCTCAGACTCTTCTATAGCTCAGCCCATGAGAAATGTTAACCCAAACGGAGTTATAAGTGTTAATCAAGGAGGCATCTACTACTGCAGAGGAGGAAGAGGAGACCCAGTCTTCTCCACAGAGGACAGCAACAAAGTCACTATTCAGCAAACTGGTGAGTTAAGTCATTTGTTTTTGAATAAAACAACATGCATTCTTTAAGATCTGTAAACAGTCCCTGAAGTGTGAGGGAGAACAAATGTGGCATCAATAAGAAAAAAGACAAACATGAATGAATGAATATAGAGCAGTAGTTCTTACTTTAAGTGATGATGAAAACAGAACATGTGTTGGATCCTCTAGTTGATTTTGTATTGAATAGACCTCAAAGAGTGAAAGTCACTTTTGTCATATTTGCTCCTCTGAGACTTTGTCAACACCCCATTTGTATAGTTGTTATACTGTTTTATTATGTAACCAAATTATTATGTTTTTAAGGGTAGAGTTATTCCAAAAAAGGACAGAGGCATTCAGTTCTACTTTAAAACCCTCATCAGGAGGTTATGATGTGAAACAACAGCTAATAAATACCAGGAAGCCCAACAGTGATATACAGTATATGAACATTTAGCATCATGTAGCAAATTCAAACTGATATTTAAAAGCTTCTAAGAAACTGAACTTGAAAACTTTGGGGTTTTTGCTCGGTCACATAGCATCTGACTAGCTTAGCTGCAGTTTAGACAGGGTCCAATTAAACCTGAACTTGCAGGAGTTTAAAATGCAGCTGCTAAACTGAACCTGATGTTCTGTCAAAACGAGCAGAGCTTCAGCTGAACTGCAGCTAAACCAGATGTATGATGAAGTTATCTTAAGTTTTGCCCAACGTATGTGTTTCAGAGGAATGTAACATCATAATGATCTGTGAAATTGTCTGACTTTTGTCAGCAGCTAAAAAAAGCCTCAATTTAATTTTTTTTTAAATTTGGCTGTTTCAAACTATAATTAAATGACAAAAAATGTAAATGACACACAGACCTACAGGCATCATTTGAGACACTAAACTTTTATGAAATTCAGATGAGCAAATATTTATCATAACCTCAAACAGCTGTGAGATGGACTCCCAGAAAAATATAATTTTATTGTAAATCATGTCTCCTTTTCCCAGTTGCAAAAATCCATAGGCTAAAATAGTTTTGCTTATATTATATCTTAATATTATGGCAGTGTAATGCTGCCACCATAATAAAAATATTTTCTCAGTTTCTCAATATAACAAGAAAGCAAAAGATCAAAAGTAATTGGAGACTTGGCTACTAATTGTTTCTTTGGCAGCTGTGTGTCAAAAGAGTTCACATGTACAGTGACAAAGCAAACAGAAGAGTGAAAACACAAACATTAAGAAAAACATGCTGCAAATCCAGAGATGCTACAGACTGCAAAACACATACAAAAGTGAAAGCACAAACATTAAAGGAAATGTGCTCCTAAAAAAATAAAAGAAATGCTGAAAGAACTTAATTCTTATTGCTGAATAAGAAGGTTCTGATTCTTGTTAATCGAAAATTTAATTTAATGAATCTTTTAAAAATTTCCAGTCATCTACCTGCTTGGTAACCTAGACAGCAAAGATGCAACTACATGGGATTATTAAACTGTTCCCCAAAATGACTGATGTTGAACAGTCAAGTCTCTCTGCACTGTGAGATAATTTTTTCTTGTAAAAGTTTAGGTTCAGGTGTTCTGGAGGACTGTTGTCCTCAGTAAGACCTGTTTATCTGACAAACATGTGATTGCAAAGGTCTTTTCATACTACTTGATTTATATCTGATTTTATGCTTTTGATGTTGCCTTGTATTTTTCTTTTTCCTCTCTTAATTTTATATTTCTAGTTGTGTCTAACTGTGTATTTTTGGTTTGAACAGTTTCCAACAAGGCTGTTGTGACTCTGCAACCCAACTGGCCTCTGATATACAGTGGTGAGACAATCACTGTCAGATGTGAGATCCAGGGAGGTGCAGACACTCGATGGGAATATGAATGGAGAAAAAACAACATGGACATATCTCTGAAAGATAATGAATACAAGATTAGCAGTGCTTCTGAGTCCAACAGTGGAGCCTACAGTTGTAAGGGTAGAAAAAACTTGTATTCATCAACAGAGTGGAGTGATGCCACCACATTGACAGTATCACGTAAGTCAAACCATCTGTCATTCATATCCAAAATGGCTTGTTTTTCATTTCAGTCTATCTAAGTGAGATAACAGAAATATTTTCTCCCTCCAACAATGATGCAGCCTCCTATGAGCAGCTCAGTAACAAGTGGTTGCTTTTTATTTTGAGAACAGAATTACTGAAACTGAGCTGCTGAAAATGAGATGTAAATGTTTCAAGTCTGTTGTGTAACAATAGAGTGAAAAAGTTCCCATCCCAATTGAGAAACATGCCACCACATGATCACCACAACTATTCTAGTATTAATCGAAACAACAAAAAATAGAAGCAAACAAAAACAGTGCACTAATTAAACATCAACTGTACCTCGTTAGTTAGTTCTGCAGTAACTCCTGTCGTCGGCCAAGGAGAGTCATATGTCACATGCTCTGTTTGTATCTTCCATATGATGGTATTAGCTAAATGATTTGATCGATGGTCAAGTTTTTTTTAAGGGAAATATCAAGAATGATTTCCCTGTAGTTCTTGTGCTGAAGTAAAAACATTTTCTTCGGGCAAATCTCATTCCAACCATTTACCTGTTTTGTTCTTTGTTCTAATGTGAACAGTAAGTAATCTCAAGGCCACAGTAACAGCAGAAAGGACAGTCATAGCAGTATATATTTCTGTTTTTACCCAAACTGTGTATATTTGGTGGGTACAGTTTCTAGCAAGACTGTTGTAACACAGCAAACCAACTGGCCTCAGATATTCAGTGGTGAGTCAATCACTCTAAGATGTGAGATAGAGGATAGTGGAGACACTGAGTGGGAGTATGAATGGAAAACAACCAAAGAAAAACCTCCAAAACAGTGAATACTGGAGTTTCAGAGCTACTTTTTTACAGTAGATAAGTACTGCTGTATGGGTGAACATAAAATAGACCTTTAGTCCTCAACAGAAAGAAGTGATCCCATCAGGTTGACAGTGTCATGTAAGTTGGACTGTGTTTCATCAATTGTGAGAATATCATGTTTTTGAGTTTCCACCTATCTGTGTCTGAATAATTCAATAGAAAATATTTCTTTCCTCAAGAATTAGTCAACTTCTCAGGATTGATCAGTAAATAATTGTGTTTGTTTTTGAAGACAAGCCATCATTCAGTGTCTTGTAGCATTTATTAACAGATTAAAGAAAATATAAAACAATGACTCATGGTGCAGATCAAAGTGATTATATCAATATTTTCTGTGTGCTTGGGACTCCTATCAAGATTACGTTAAATTCATTATGTTCTCATTTTCACCAAGTTATTTAAATTGGACTAAATCACAGGGACAATAATTACCTTTTAATGTCTTTGTTCTAAACTGAACAGCAAATAGACCAAAGGCCAAACTGAGTGCTGACAACAGAGACATTCCAGTAGGGGGCAGTGTGACCCTGACCTGCTCTGTGGACCCATCATCATCTGCTTGGAAATACGACTTGTACAAAGGCAAGAAAACCTCTGAACCCCTGAACACACAAGATGCTGTTTTCCAATCAACTGGACAAATCAGTGTCTCACAGAGAGGACTCTACTGGTGCAGAGGAGGGAGAGGAAACCCAGTTTACTACACAGAGTACAGTAATTCAATCAGGATCAACACAATTGGTGAGTTTGACAATGAGATTGTAGCACACAATGTAGAAAAAAATTCTATGATTAGTGATTAAGATTTAAGCAAAAAACATTATGAATGTTATTGATTTTAACTTTTGTCATTCTTGTATCCTCATTGGTAATTCTTAACCATTAACAGCCTCAAATAAGGCTGTTGTGACTCTGCAACCCAACTGGACTGAGATATACAGAGGAGAGGCAATGATGTTGACATGTGAGATCCACGACGGAGACACAGAGTGGGAGTATGAATGGAAAACACCCTGCAACACATCTCTAAATCAAAATGAATACAAGATTAGCAAGGCTTCCTCATACCACAGTGGAAACTACAGGTGTAAAGGCAAAATGAAAAATGCACAACGTACTTCAACAGAGTGGAGTGATAACATCAAATTGACAGTATCTGACAGTAAGTCTGATCATATTTAATTTACAATGAAAATATTAACATTACAATAAAATACATGTTTGTTAGCATATATTTAGATAGTATATCATTAAGTCTATATTACATATTTAGATATAAGATATATTGTGATAAAATGTAATTCAATAATAGATAAAATGATAACTGTATTAGATAAGATTTATTTATATGTCTAGAGACTAAAGTCTACATCATAACATGTTTTCATTCTGAGAAAATCACTTTCCAACAGATGCACCAGAGTCTGTCCTCACTGTGTCTCCATCATGGCTGAGTCCTGGAGACTCAGTAACTCTGAGCTGTAAGGTTGAACATCCATCTGCAGGATGGAGGTTTTACTGGTATAAGACTGTTCCCAAACTATCAGACAACTCCTACAGCTATGAGCTGCTACCTGGTAGCACCAATGGGACTGAACAGGATTCCTACATCACTCATGGGTCGACACACACAGCAAGATATATGTGTAGAGGTGGAAGAGGAGACCCAGTGTTTTACACTGATTACAGCAAACCTGAGTTTGTTTGGTCTGGAGGTGAGTTTGCTTGTTTGTTTTTGTCTCCTTCTGTCAAGAAGCAGTTGTGATGTCATTATCTGGGTATTAATTGTGGTGAACCTATGACCTTTCTCCATCAAGTCAAGATTTCAGTTTTTCAACACACTCACCAAACACAATGTTGATATTGAATTATTCTACATACTTGACTGGGCTGGATTTCCTTCTTTACATCTTCAATTGATCTGAAAGCATTACAGCACCAAAAAACTGAGATATTATGATTTTACTTGCTATTGAAACCAAACTCTGCTCCTCTTTGCAATGAATACTTTTACTTTGGATACCTGAGGTCATCTTACAGCCAATACTCATTACTTTTACTGACACAGCAGGCTGGACAGGTGTGGTTAAATGAGACTTTATCTAGTGATCAGGCAACATATAGACATACAAAACAGTCAAAATCTAGTAATGAAAAACCAGAAAAGTCATCAGGCAACGAAGTAGGTAAATGGACAAAGTACAGAAACAGCTGGAAACCTGAGAAAACTCAGACAGATGAGAGAAAAACACTGACTATACAGCACCAGTCAAAAGTTTAGATACACTTTCTCATTGAAGGGAAGGTGTGTCCAAACTTTTGACTAGTACTTTATATAGAGACAATGAAGCATCATTTAGTATGAAAAACACATCCTCTGTATGTTTGAAAGGTGGCAGGTAAACGTAGGTTGTTTACAGCTTCACAGTGAACAATTGCTGTAGTTATCTTGGTAGCAAGTTTTCAAGATAGAAAAATAATCAAAATATCCATAAAACAGCTCAAACCACTCTGCAGCACACTTCACATCTCCACTGTCAGTCCATATGCTCTGTATGTTCTTAACACTCACAGTTTCACCAAAACGCTGCACCTTTTGCACAGTTTATGTCATTGATATATTTTTATTCTCAATAATTAACAGTATCAAATGTACAAAAAGGAGGCTTATTTGCATTGTGATCTTTTTTAATTTTAATATCTCTGTACTTGATTTGCTCCTCATTACATGTTTTTCAGATGTTCATTCAGCAGTGACTCTCAAAGTGAGTCCTGACAGAGTGCAGCACTTCACCTCTGACTCTGTCTCACTGAGCTGTGAAGGAAACTCTACTGAGTGGAGAGTGATGAGGTTTCCTGAGGACCACAACTGTTCTAACTGGAGGTCAATGACTGGATCCATATGCAACATCTACAGTTATCAGCAGAGTGATGCAGTGTACTGGTGTGAGTCTGGATCAGGAGAGTTCAGCAATGCAGTCAACATCACTATACAGAGTATGTTTACATTACATTTTATTTTATTTTCATCTTTTTACATTATTTTCAACATGTTTTGAAAGGGCTTCCTTCAAACCAAAACTCATCTGTGGACAAAATTAAAGCTTCTTCATATGTATTTAATTAACTGGAAATTAATATTTTATGAATCCAAGATGTTTGGTCCACAGTTTCTTTGGTGTGCAGCAAGACCTTTCTTTATTCTTGATGATTATGCAGATTTAGTCAGAGGTGATTTTGTGTCAATAGCCATCCATCGTTTCTTTCATGTGTACCTGTTAGCTCTAGAGCTAACTAGCCATAGCTAGTATATTTACAGTTACAAGACTTGTATGTAATAAAGCTGAAATGTTGGGTCTTTGCTCAGCTACACTGATTCTGTGAGATAAATTAGTTGGAGAAAAATAAAGGCATATGTGTGATCTATTCTCATGGTTTTATGTCACCTTGTTCTAAAGGTCAGCAGCTGGTCTTTGACTGAAACTTCATATTCTTTGACTGTTTTACAGATGCAGATATTATCCTGGTGAGCCCTGTGCATCCTGTGACTGAGGGAGATTCTGTTACTCTTGGCTGCAAACTGAAGAGAGGAGAATTACTTTCCAATGTGTTTTTCTATCAAAATGACAAACTTATCCAAAATGATACCAGAGGGGAGCTGAATATCTCTGCAGTGTCAAAGTCAGACGAAGGCTTCTACAAGTGTAAATACTCAGGAAAAGAATCAGTACAGAGTTGGTTGTCAGTTAAGGGTGAGTAGGATTAAAACAATTCATGCATTTTCTTTCTTGTAAACTGTGTTGCTGTCTTAGAAAGAAATGTGGTCAAATACTTTACAGAATTAGAAATTTACAGGTTTATTTTCAGCTGATTTCACATATTGAATTAACATGTTTTCTACTTTACATAAGGGCCATTCAATAATTAAACATAACATTACAAAATCTGAAATCTATAAAAATACAAATGTAAATGAATGATGAATATTGCTTATTATCTATTACAGCAGTGTCCAGGCCTGACAGCTCTTCATCTCTTATACCATTAATTGTTGGGCTGGTTTGTGGAATTATTTTTATCATTCTCCTGCTCCTGTTGTATCGCTACAGACGATCCAAAGGTGAGACTTTTTCACTGTGATGTTAAATGTTTTATGTTTTTAATTATTCAAATACAAAGATGTATTCTGATGTCATAATGTGAAATAGCAGAAAAAATATTTATAAAATAAAACCACATAACAATAAATATCTTTTTCTCAGATTCACACTTTATCAGGTTGGTACAAAACTCTCTTCTCTCATTTTGAACATAACAGCAGTACCTTCAATGTGTCTTATTAAATTCATTGTATTTGCTAAATGTTTTAGGCCGATCCAGTCTGACAGCACCAATCAGGACCCCACCATAAATGACATGGTCAACCTTAATGAAACTCAACATAACGTATACTCCTCTCTTCTCCATGGTCAGTCTTCAAACTAATCCTGATTAATTTTGTCATTTTTTGTTAACTCTAACAATAACATTTCTATTACTCTTTTTCTAGACTCTAGCCATCTGATTTTTAATGAATATTAACCAAAAGCCACAATCCATTAGACAGGAAGTTGTTGTTGATCTCAGTAAATAAAATAGTGGGTCAGTTTGTAGAACAGTCTCAAAGATTTGTCACATAACCTGTTGTTCTACCACATGCACAAAAGATCAGACCAGAACATGGTTTTATATTGTTGTAATTTAACCAAAACTACAAGACTTATGTCCAGAGTCCAGAAATATTATTGCCATTATGGCTTTAAGGCTTTATAGTCTTGGTTGTAACATATTAAATATTACAGTCTACAAAGAAATGAAAGCTTCTAAAACCTTTACAGTTTCCTGTTGTTGCATTTATCCACACTGTTAAAATCACATTTAAAAAAAAAAAAAAACCTGAGGATTTTTGTTAAAAAGGTGATATTTGATTGGTATCATGTAATTAAAATGATTCATTTGATCTCGGCTTGATTTTCATTTTCTGCTCACAGGTGATGCTTCTGTCTATGAATCAATCAGAGGTTCTGAAGACACTGAAAATGGTACAGTATACACCTTAACATGGAGCAGTCTGAAATGCAATATTACATAATTTAAGGGAAAACAATTTACAAAACAATGTAACATCAAATATCCTTTTCACAGATTCACACTTTATCAGGTTGGTACAAAACTCTCTTCTCTCATTTTGAACATAACAGCAGTACCTTCAATGTGTCTTATTAAATTCATTGTATTTGCTAAATGTTTTAGGCCGATCCAGTCTGACAGCACCAATCAGGACTCTGCTGCAAATCACATGGTCAACCTGAATGAAACTCAACATAACGTATACTCCTCTCTTCTCCATGGTCAGTCTTCAAACTAATCCTGATTAATTTTGTCATTTTTTCTTAACTGTAACCTCAACATTTCTATTACAGTCTATAAAGACAGTAAAGGCTCTAAAACATTTAAGATTCCCTGTACTTGCATTTATCCACAATATTTTAAAATCGAATAAATAAATTTAAAAAAACTGAGGATTTTTGTTAAAAAGGTGATATTTGATCTTATTTGGTATCATGCAATTTAAATAGTTCACTTGATCTCAGCTTGATTTTCACTTTTTGCTCACAGGTGATGCTTCTGTCTATGAATCAATCAGAGGCTCTAAAGACACTGAAAATGGTACAGTATACACCTTAACATGGAGCAGTCTGAAATGCAATATTACATAATTTAAGAGAAAACAATTTACAAAACAAAACCATGTAACAACAAACATCATTTTCACAGATTCAGGCTTTATCAGGTTGGAATAAAACTCTCTTCTCTCAGAATGTGTAAAATAATTTCTAAATGCTGATATTTGTGAATGTGTACAGGAAACTGAAAATGTGCATTCAGATTTGCAAGAGTATCAAGATTTGTGAATGTATACACTAGGGCTGGACGATATCGCAAATTGATTTTATTCATTTAAATTCTTGTTTTTGGTCAATGTGTAAAATGTCTAAATTGTAAAATTGAGTTATTACAAAATGCACGAAAAGGTTATTTTTAGTCAAAAAGTAGATGGCAGCTACATTAGCTGTTTTGAGTCACAACAGTCTCGTAAACTGTGACATTATTAATTACACTACATGCACACCTGCCACAGCTGTCTCTGGCTATCTCATAGTGAATTTAACAGTCACATCTACGAGAAGAACAGACTGAAAATGACTCTGCACACTGATTTGTGCTCTTGGTTTGTGTTAGTTGATGAGGTCTCATCTCTGATTATGAGAGTTGAAACACCTGAAGTTGAAGGAACAGTATCCAGATTCTACACTGTACAGTTTACTCTCCAGGTAGCTAACGCTAGCTAGCAGCAGTCTGCAGATATCAGGCTGATGTCTTGTGAAGAAAGACAAAGAGCAGCAACTAGTGATCTGATTTTTCTGCTCTATCTGTGCTGAAACTGATTATTAAACTAGATGCCTATGATCTACTTAGTTGAAGCATCTGGTGCTCACAGTCAACAGCTGTGTGGGATCACATGTATTTTATGCATAATGATTATAACAGCCTTGCAGGTGTTGCAGGTTTCTTATTGTTCTTGCTCAACTGTCTTAAATAAATATGATGTTTTAAGTCTGCATTATGAAGGCAAACAAAAATCAAGTAAAATCATGAAACGACCCCAAGATTGAAAAAAATAACGATTTTTTTGTCCATATCGCCCAGCCCTAGCATACACAGAGTTGTGAATGTGTAAAATCTGTGAGAAAAATGTATTTTAAGTATTTTGCTCCAAGAGTTGGGAAGTTACACCTCAGGTACACCTCTCCATTGGTTTTCTTTATACATGTGACTTTTGCTAGACTCCTGTCATGCCTGAGATCTGCAAATGTGTCACAATTTTTGTCTGTAACACAGTGTGCCAACCAATATTGAATTATTTGCAATATTAACTTGCAGACAAACATTCTGCAGGTTTCTTGTCAACAGATTGATGGTCATCACTGCTGCAAAACCACTAACTAGCATTAACATTTTTCCTAATATCAATCACCTCATGTGTTCGCTGACTGTGACTGTCACAGCATGCAGTCACTGAGGATTAGTCTGGTGCAGGTTACTTACTGAAAATATAGTTAAACATTAAAGGCTGCTGTCACTAACAAGACAAGTATAGGTTGTTGAAAATAACATGTTTATTTCCTGCAGACTCTAATGTTACATCATATGAACTACATTTGTTTACAGCAGCAGGGTAGATTCTAGCAAAGCCCCAGCAATAAAATACAGAATAAAATGCATTGCAATGATGTTACCAACAAACAGAATATTTTATACATAACATTGCAGTTTATTTACCGTTGAAATTGTCTCAGGTGAAACACTGCAACAATATTGTGCTAGCAGTTTCTAGCGAGGCTAAAACATTACAGGTTGTCAGTTTGCACCATTAACGATGCTAAAGAGCTACTGGTCACTCACTAGATGGAAATTTGTGGAAAGTTGCTTGTTGTTATGGTAGTTGGGAACAGTACAGTGACTTTTACGGCTCCATTGCATCCTGTCTTGTTTTTTCAGTTCCTCCCAGTGTGAGCCTGCAAGCCTCGGCCAAGTATGAAGAAAACCCTCACATTTGCAAATTTTAGTCAGGAATGTATTAAAAGTTACATGTAAAAAGACAACTAATCACAGATGTACCTGAGTTGTAACTGATGACTTTCTGTTTCCAGCTCTTGGAGCAAAACTTTCAGTCATTAATAAAAGGCCATTTACTCTGAGTTTTTTGAATACATATTTACAGATTCACATATACAGATTTGTCTGCATATTCACAAGTGTCGATACACTTACAAATCTGAATACATAGTTGCAGATTGCTGTACATATTCACACATTTCAGTATGAATTTAGAGATTCTTTTACAGGTTTACAAATCTGATTATGCACACACTCTCCACACACATTTGCAAACACTATTGCTACAATAATACAGAAGAAAGACAAATTAATTAAGGTCTTAAAGCCATAATACTCTGCTGTTTAACTGCTTTGAGCACTGTGGGTATTACAATACTGTTATTCTTTTATTATCAGTGGAGACATTAACCCTGACAACCCTTCAGTACATTATCATTGTAAATTATGACATTACTGGAAAATGTTTCAGACTAATCTTCTCTTTTGGTTTCCTTCCAGGTCTGTAGAGAGATCTGTATCAACAAAACCAAAGGAATGGATGACAACATGAAGAACTACATCATTGTGTAGTTTATTTGTAGTTTTGTGTGCAATTGTGTACCTCTGATATCTAAATATCAAATGTGCTCAGTATTTTGTACAGTTAGTACAGTAGTGCAGCTTTAGTCAGTCAGCCTCTTCTTCAGTTTTTGATGAAACAGCTTTGATGATTATATGTGATGATCTGCTATCAAACAACATCCTGTTACACATGTTGTACAAGTTTTCCTGTCCTTTAATGAATGAATTCATAGATATTTTATTTTTACCTATTTTTTTCAAGTGTATGTATGTTAATGTCTGTTTTATAATCTTCCTTCTTAATTTGGTCATCCAGTAGCTGAGAGAGGAACAAAAACTTTGAACCGGGAAGTTTGGAGATTCTTATGTTCTTATGCAGATTGATTTATGCCCCTTGTTTCTGTTGGATGTTGAACCATCAAGTATATTTCTTTGATAAAAAAAACATCTCAAAATGTGAACAACTGTAAACAAAGCTGATCAAAGATCCCTGTTTTAAATTATGGGGTGAACATCAGACAGCAGAGAGAGGGAGTAGGACACTGTAGGAAAATTAGTAAAATAGCCCTTTAAAATACTACAATAAGTGACTGAAAGCTGAATTCTGTAACCTCACATGTTGTCTCCCTCAATCTATAGCTAAGTAATATCTACTGTATTGTATTGTTATATCTAACCTCATCATATTAAACTATATTCAGCATAGTAAAGTCTGATTGACTAGTAACAGGTCACAGAAATGCAAATATAATATCTCTTAGTTGGAATTTTTTAAAGGATAAATGTGAACTGATGACAGCCAACATTTTGTAATAAGAGCTTCTCCAACTATATGTGCTAATTTTAATTTGTAGTGAACAACTGTGTGTATTCATTAAAAACATTACAGGTTTTAGCTTTAAAGGGACTCATCAAGCACATTTCCAGGTCTGTATTTTTAATCTGGGGCTCTACAGGAATATGTAACTTCTGCTATTATTATACATGAAGGTTTTCCTGTCTATTTACAAATGAATTTACCTGTGATGTATGTGCTTATTTTTTTTAGTCATCAGTAAACATTTTTTCAGCAGTAAACAGTCAGTGATGTTTTTAATTGCTTTTTATATTTATATAATATATACTTTATATATTTATATAATTGTGTGAACTAGAGGTTACTATTTTGAAGCTATAGGAACATACAGGGGGAAAAAAGTATAAAAACTTTGGAAAAACATTTAGCTTTTGCCTGGGGCCTCCTGATTTCAAGAATTGTTGCCATCTAATTGCACACTACCAAAGGTGTGAGTCCACATGTCTTTCCTAATATGAGCTGATCAGAGAGCGAGATCAGAGGAAGTAGAGAGGAGAGTGGTGCACTACTGATCCATATCTAATAATGAAAAACTAAACATCAAACAAGAAATGCAAGTTGAAATTAATGTCAACTGTTATTAATAGAAAGGTAAAACAATGAAGAGTCTCCCATTAAATAATGAATACAGAGGGAGAATAGTCATTAAATATGTAAAAATGAACCTCCACACAAATTTAATACAACTCCATTTTTTTTTTGAAGGTCTATTTCTAGTTTTCACCACTAGATGTCACAATTTCATTATTTGATGTGGGCCTTCATTATTTATTGCTGCCACATTCATTGTTCAATGTGGTGATTTGTTATTTGATGTGTGCTGTGTGCTCGACCTGTCATCAAACCATCAAAGGCTCCACTCAATGCCTACAGAGCAGGAGTCCTGCAGGGGAGACTCTTGACTGACCGATGAAAATGAGGAAATAAAGTCTTTAGTTAAAGCCAAATGAAGCTTAGTGAAAGTTCAGTCAGGAAGACTATCTTTTGCATGCTCAGGTCATTAGTATTATTTCCCAAATCATCTGTCATTCCTATCCCTAAGGCATAGCTGTCAATTAAGACATCAGCTGTTCACATCACCTGATCACATCTGACCAATAGCACGGTGACACACCTTTATTTGTCAGCCTATCATGATGCGGCTGTCTTTTAAAATATGTTTTCTCCTTCTCTACCTTAATGCTTTTATGCTGTTGTTTTGTGCACCCGACCACCTCCCCATCACCGCCCAGTCTTCGCAGATTCATCAGTGCATCTCCTCATCAACCTCATCAGCCTTATCAGCCTCAGCAGAAGTCATCAGCCACCATCACCAGTGTCTGGACTCCATGGAGGGATTTATCTTGCTGCTGCTCCCTGTAGAGTCTAAGCACCAAAAACTCTGGTCAACACTTAATCTTCAATATCATCTGTATAATAAACAATTATTTTTGCTGCATTCACTTGTCTCTCCTGATTGAAATTTACGCTGTCAGCCAGATGACATGTTTTACACCTGGTTGACAGCAGATGGCAAACTGAGGTGATAGGGAGAGTTCAAGATGTAAAACACAGTGAGAACTTTAATGTCAGATTTTCACAAGCTCACACCTCTGACTTTCTGTTGTATGATGTTTCAGATTGAGAAATAAATATTGTCTGTCCACTTCCTCATGTCACCACCAGTCATAGTTGTATTCAAAGACAGTCAGTTAAAAAAACATTTTGTAATTACTATATTATATTCATATGCATTGCACTTGACTCAATTTCTACTACCTCCCAAAAATTTGTACTTCATTTAGTTTCTACCACTTAAAAAAAACAAAACATTTGTGAACTCACATCCTGCACAGCATGAGACATCTCTTCTGCAACACATATTTCTGTGTAAAGAGGAAATGGTAAGTTGGTTTATATTTGTCATGCTGATAAGCAGAGACTTGTCTTGTTTCTACTCAGACTGTAGTTGATAAGTAAATTGTGTAATACAGTGGTGCAAAATGTGCACCAATTTCCAAAAAGTCTAAAGTTCTAAAATCCAGTAAATGAAAAATGAGAACAGGTAAATGACAGTAAACAGAAGCAGCCTTTATAACCTAATACCAGAGGTTTGTAACATGACTGTTTTTAGAAATGAATCCTGACATTTGGCTTCTGTTTGAATATGTGATGTAGACTCAGATTAACCACCATAATAACGATCAAGCCAACCATGACAAAGGTCAGTAGGTAGACAGCAACAGTCTGCTGTCGGAGGTTTATTTCTACAACTCAAGATTTTTGGGGGAGAAGCAGAAATTCAGACCATAGATGGATGTGTTGAGTTCAAATGTTGATTGACTTTGAACTCAGTTGGTTTATTCATACTGTAAATGTCAAACAATAGAAATGATTTAATTATACTGTTTCTGAATAATGAGGCTGATAGAATACAGAATTTGTTTGCTGTAATTGAAAAATGGATGTTCAACATTTTACTCATTGATGGGTTAAGATGAGTTTTTTCATTTGCTCTCTTGTTTTCTAAGCTATAATATCATCACAACTGCTGTTGCTCTTTGGAGTGATAAGAAGGCAACACATTTATAATTCAGGACTTCCTCATAAAACGACCAGATAGACACAAATCTACCACCAAAGTTCTGACCAAAGTTTATATCAAATTCACTATGGAGACTATTAAACACACACACACACACATATACAGGATGTAGTGTCCAAGAATACACAGTAGAATTATACGTGTTTATTTATATACACACGCTACACCTACCTCATCACAATGCAGACACTGTTGATGCAAGAGCAGTGAGCATATACTGCATAACATACACAAATAAACACAATAAAATGTTAAGCATGTTTATGATGTGATATGACTAAACTGAATGATTTTATTGTTTATGGATGTGCAGTAAATACTTGTTTATACATTTTTTATTTATAACATTTTCCAGGCACAAACCTTTGCACAAGACACAAGCTAATGTATTTCTGCAGTGACCAGGAAGTGTACATGTGTCAACGTTTATCAAACCAATTGAAGTTTTCTGTGGTTTGCATACAAGGGAAGGAAACACAGGGAGGCTAAATTTTAAAGAAGTTGAAGAAAGTCTGATCTCATCTTTCATTTACCCGAAATGCAACTTCTCTCTTTCTCTTTCTGCTGCATTATTATTAAAGTAAAGTAGAAACATTTGTCAGACTCAGAGCAGCTGAGTGACAGAGTGTCAGTGCTGGATGTGAGGATGAGGTACACTTTGATCTGTGTGCTGGGATTATTCTGTAAGTACATTACTGACTTTCTCTGTTTGCATGTCACAGATTAAAGAACATGTTCCTGAATAGTCAGAATTACAGAGTATCACTGGTTGAACCAGTTTCTCTGAGAGCTTGAACAGAGCACGCTTATGGTTTTAACTACAGGGTGGTTTTATAGGCCAGATGTTGTTTGGTGACTTGGCTCAGTTTAGATTGAAGGACTGTGTTCAATTTACTGCTGGATGATTGTTTTTGCATGATGTAAATGTGAATTGTTTAAGATATTGTTATGTATGTGGGTTTTGAATTTCATGTTTTTCCTATTATATATATATATATATATATATATATATATATATATATATATATATATATATATATATATATATACATATTTCATTTTAAAGAATTTTACTCATCTTAACTGTTTTAATTTATCAAACAATAGTTACCACTGCTGAAACTCTAATTGTTTTTGTTTTTTTGTTTTATGTGTGTGTGATTTTGACTTTCTGTCAGTTTGATTATGTCTGATGAAGTTTCAATCTTTATTTTAGTGATGAATACACTCTTCTACGGACACTCTGAAGGTGACCAATTGTTTTTGTTTGTATATTATATATAAATATTTATTTCTTATTTGTTATCCACTGTATTACTCTTAAGGCCCAAACGCACTGAAAGCGTTTGACGCGTTTTGAAGTACACTTATTGGTTTTAGTGGCCAAACACGCACCAAAAGCGTTATTACGTGTGTCAAACTGTCTTGACGCCTAAACTCAGAGAGATAGAGAGAGAGAGAGAGAGAGAGAGAGAGAGAGAGAGAGAGAGAGAGAGAGAGAGAGAGAGAGAGAGAGAGAGAGAGAGCGCTTCTGAATGAGAGAAATAAATCGTTATATTCTGATTATTTCACTGCAGTCACGTTTTACAATTATCACTTTCAGTGCTTTTGGGCCTTTAATCACATCCCATTATTGTGTTCATATTTTACCATGTATTTATCATTGTTCTCCATGTATCAATACAAATTCTGAAATGACTTGATTAGTGCCCAAAAGTGTAAAACAGCATTTTCCTCAAGATGCGTGTTTATGTAGGGAGACCAGATGTTGTGATGACCCTTGAGACACACAAGTATCTGAAGAAAACACATATGCAGCATTTAGAAAGAAAAGTTGGAGTTTGATTATGAACATAAATGTGCAAACAGAGAGTCTAAATTCATTTGAGTCATACATAATTTTAAATGGGTGTTTCCTTTGTGTTATATAAAGATATAACATTTTTGATGGCTTGTCCATGACAGTCACTTATTCGTTTTATTTTTTTTCTAAACTTAGATAGACACAAGGTCACACTGAGCAGCCTGAATAAAACGTTGGCACTGTACGTTTCTGCAAACCACAGAAACATTGAATATCTACGTTTCAACATGTGAAAAACGTATCATATGAAAATGTCAACAAAACGTATTATGTCAACATTTCTAAAGTGACGTAGTTCACATGTGATCTATATGAGTTGATCTTTCCTATATAGGAGGAAGAGGGGCAGGTGGATGGTTAGTACGCTGGAAATCAGCAGAGAACACGGTTCGAGACCACCTCGAAACCGAAATCAATGTCTGTTTCCTGTTTCAACCGACAAAAGCGGACATTTGTCAGTTGTTTTCTGGCGAGAAAAAACGCTTTTTTAGTGAGACATCGGCCGTTTTATTTTATTTTCATTTTTATTTGAACCCAAACCATGATCTTTCCCTAACCCTAACCGAGTGGTCTTTGTTCCTAAACCTAACCAGACCTTAACCACAGCGTTGTCACACCATACAACATCATTATTCAACGGGTAGAAATGTTAATATGCTACGTTCGTAGAAATTTTGATATGATACGTGATTCACGTTTTGAAACGTATATATTCAACGTTTCTGTGGTTTGCAGAAACGTTTAATGCCAACGTTTTCTTCTGGCAACTGGGTTGCAGCGAGAGCAGACAGGAAGACCATAAGAGGACGGCACAGTGTGACACTGACCTGCAATGTAGAGAGCAAAGTGTGATTTAGAATTTCTGTTTGAATGAAAGCAATGGGATTGTGCTCAGAGTTTATAGGTGATACATGAGCTTCAAGTTCTCAAAACTGTGTGCATAGCTCCATTTTTTATGTTTATGCAAAGGAGAAAAAGTGTAATGTCTTTGTTCTAAACTAACAGCATATAGACCCAAGACCAGTAATCTGCCTGCTTGGTAACCTAGACAACAAGATGCAACTACATGAGATTATCAAACTGTTCCCCAAAATGACTGATGTTGAACAGTCAAGTCTCTCTGCACTGTGAGATAAATGCATCCTGTAAAAGTTTAGGTTCAGGTGTTCTGGAGGACTGTTGTCCTCAGTAAGACCTGTTTATCTGATAAACATGATTGCAAAGCTCTTTTCACACTGTTGGATTTAAATCTGTTTTTTAATGGTTTTGATGTTGCCTTGTATTTTTCTTTTTTCTCTCTCTTTATTTTATATTTCTAGTTGTGTCTAACTGTGTATTTTTGGTTTGAACAGTTTCCAACAAGGCTGTTGTGACTCTGCAACCCAACCGGTCTCTGATATACAGTGGTGAGACAATTACTGTCAGATGTGAGATCCAGGGAGGTGCAGACACTCAATGGGAATATGAATGGAGAGAAAATAGTGTGGACGTATCTCGGAAAGATAAAGAATTCAGAATCAGCAGTGCTTCTATATCACATACTGTAGACTTCATGTGTATGGGTAGAGGGGATTTTTTTTCGACAGAGTGGAGTGAAGCCATCACATTGACATCATGTAGGTCAAATATGTTCATATCATATTCAGAATGACATGTTTTTTTATGTTTCAATCAAGCTAGATGAGGTAACAGTAAATTTTTCACCTTCCTGTACTAACATAGCGTCATATGAGCAGCTAGCGTCTCAGTGTTTCTTTAGTGTGAGAACAGAATAACTTAAGACGAGACAGCATACAGTGTACTTTTGAATTATAATGATTCAAATGAAAATGTAGAAGAACATAAAATATTAGTTGTCTTCCAACAGTGAATCATAAATGACAGTGAATCATGTGTTGAACTTACCAACAGAGGCTTTGCACCCGCATCACCAACTAGCTCTAAACCTTTTTTTGGGAAACATGTCACCCTATGATCACAACAACTATTCTGCTGTTAATAAAAAAACAAAAACAAAAAAAAGAAGCAAACAAAAAACAGTGCATTAATAAACGTTAACTGTACCTCATTAGTTAGTTCTGCAGCAACTATTGTTTCCCAAATCAATCATTGACCCAGAAGTCATATGTCACATTCTCTGTTTGCATCTTCCATATAATGGTATTAACTAAACGACTTAATTGATGTTCAACGTTCTCTAAGGGAAATTCCATCTCACTCGTTACTCATTTTATTTTTTGCTCTGAACTAAACAGCAAATAAAGCCAAGCCGACACTGACAGCAGACGAAACCATCATACCAGAACACGGCAGTGTGACACTGACCTGCTCTGTGGACGACTCTGCTGATTGGAGATATGAGTGGTTTAGACGAACCTCAGGATCTTATGCAGATCAGCCCTTCAGAGATACTTATGACAGAGTTATAAGTGTTGATCAAGGAGGCATCTATTACTGCGGAGCAGGAAGAACAGGAAGAGGAGGGGACCCAGAGATCTTCACAGAGTACAGCGATGGAGTCACTATTTGGGAATCTGGTGAGTTAAGTACTTTGTTGTGGAATAATACAACATGTATTATTTAAATATTCTATCAGTAGTGTAAAAAGAGTCATTTTGGTATTGATAGCAAAAAAGGAGAATGTTAATGAAAAAGTGAGTGTAATGCAGTATTATTTGTTGACTTTTCCTTGACATTGAATATCATTTAACCCAATGTTTCAGATGAAAAGGTTTTTGCCTTGTTTCAATCTAGATTTTAAATTAATGAGGTGACTTTTAGATTATTTTATTGATTATATTTTAAAATGATCAGAGTCAGTAATGGCAGGTAAGATTCTTTACTCCAGTGGCTCCCCCGAGTGGTGAGTCCTTTCTCAGCATGAGAACAGACACATCATTAAATTTGCTGACAGTACTGTGATCCTCAGTTTATTACTTGACCAACTTTTCCCCCTGATACAAATCTTTTCTTCAGGTGAATGTTTATAAGAAATATGGCTGTGAACAAAAGATATTCACACCAAATCTCAACAACATCTGTTTTTATCATATAAACTTGAAATGTTAATGCTGAATAAAAGCTTCTCATTCTTGTTCATAGAAAAATGAATTTAATATATTTTTTTAATTTCAGTAATCTGCCTGCTTGGTAACCTAGACAGCAAAGATGCAACTACATGGGATTATTAAAGTGTTCCCCAAAATGACTGATGTTGAACAGTCAAGTCTCTCTGCACTGTGAGATAAATGCATCCTGTAAAAGTTTAGTTTCAGGTGTTCTGGAGGACTGTTGTCCTCAGTAAGACCTGTTTATCTGACAAACATGTGATTGCAAAGGTCTTTTCATACTACTTTAATTTTCTGTTTGAACAGTTTCCAACAAGGCTGTTGTGACTCTGCAACCCAACTGGCCTCTGATATACAGTGGTGAGACAATCACTGTTAGATGTGAGATCCAGGGAGGTGCAGACACTCAATGGGAATATGAATGGAGAGAAAATAGTGTGGACGTATCTCGGAAAGATAAAGAATTCAGAATCAGCAGTGATTCTACATCACATACTGTAGACTTCATGTGTATGGGTAGAAGGGATTTTTTTTCGACAGAGTGGAGTGAAGCCATCACATTGACGTCATGTAAGTCAAATATGTATATCATATTCAGAATGACATGTTTTTTATGTTTCAATCTAGCTAGATAAGGTAACAGTAAATATTTTCACCTTCCTGTAATAACATAACGTCATATGAGCAGCTAGCGTCTCAAATTCTGTTTCTTTAGTGTGAGAACAGAATAACTTAAGAGGAGACAACATACAGTGTAGTTTTGAATTATAATGATTCACATGAAATTGTGCAGAGAAGAACATAAAATATCAGTTGTCTTCCAACAGTGAATCATAAATGACAGTGAATCATGTGTTGAACTTAACCAACAGAGGCTTTGCACCCGCATCACCAACTAGCTCTAAACCTTTTTTGGGAAACATGTCACCCTATGATCACAACAACTATTCTGCTGTTAATAAAAAAAACAACAAAAAAAGAAACAAACAAAAAAGAGTGCATTAATTAAACATCAACTCTACCTCATTAGTTAGTTCAGCAGCAACTATTGTTTCCCAAATCAATCATTGACCCAGAAGTCATATGTCACATTCTCTGTTTGCATCTTCCATATAATGGTATTAACTAAACGAATTAATTGATGTTCAACGTTCTCTAAGGGAAATTCCATCTCACTTGTTACTCATTTTATTTTTTGCTCTGAACTAAACAGCAAATAAAGCCAAGCCGACACTGACAGCAGACGAAACCATCATACCAGAACACGGCAGTGTGACACTGACCTGCTCTGTGGACGCCTCTGCTGATTGGAGATATGAGTGGTTTAGACGAACCTCAGGATCTTATGCAGATCAGCCCTTCAGAGATACTTATGACAGAGTTATAAGTGTTGATCAAGGAGGCATCTATTACTGCGGAGCAGGAAGAACAGGAAGAGGAGGGGACCCAGAGATCTTCACAGAGTACAGCGATGGAGTCACTATTTGGGAATCTGGTGAGTTAAGTACTTTGTTGTGGAATAATACAACATGTATTATTTAAATATTCTATCAGTAGTGTAAAAAGAGTCATTTTGGTATTGATAGCAAAAAAGGAGAATGTTAATGAAAAAGTGAGTGTAATGCAGTATTATTTGTTGACTTTTCCTTGACATTGAATATCATTTAACCCAATGTTTCAGATGAAAAGGTTTTTGCCTTGTTTCAATCTAGATTTTAAATTAATGAGGTGACTTTTAGATTATTTTATTGATTATATTTTAAAATGATCAGAGTCAGTGATGGCAGGTAAGATTCTTTACTCCAGTGGCTCCCCCGAGTGGTGAGTCCTTTCTCAGCATGAGAACAGACACATCATTAAATTTGCTGACAGTACTGTGATCCTCAGTTTATTACTTGACCAACTTTTCCCCCTGATACAAATCTTTTCTTCAGGTGAATGTTTATAAGAAATATGGCTGTGAACAAAAGATATTCACACCAAATCTCAACAACATCTGTTTTTATCATATAAACTTGAAATGTTAATGCTGAATAAAAGCTTCTCATTCTTGTTCATAGAAAAATGAATTTAATATATTTTTTTAATTTCAGTAATCTGCCTGCTTGGTAACCTAGACAGCAAAGATGCAACTATATGGGATTATTAAAGTGTTCCCCAAAATGACTGATGTTGAACAGTCAAGTCTCTCTGCACTGTGAGATAAATGCATCCTGTAAAAGTTTAGTTTCAGGTGTTCTGGAAGACTGTTGTCCTCAGTAAGACCTGTTTATCTGACAAACATGTGATTGCAAAGGTCTTTTCATACTACTTTAATTTTCTGTTTGAACAGTTTCCAACAAGGCTGTTGTGACTCTGCAACCCAACTGGCCTCTGGTATACAGTGGTGAGACAATCACTGTTAGATGTGAGATCCAGGGAGGTGCAGACACTCAATGGGAATATGAATGGAGAGAAAATAGTGTGGACGTATCTCGGAAAGATAAAGAATTCAGAATCAGCAGTGATTCTACATCACATACTGTAGACTTCATGTGTATGGGTAGAAGGGATTTTTTTTCGACAGAGTGGAGTGAAGCCATCACATTGACGTCATGTAAGTCAAATATGTATATCATATTCAGAATGACATGTTTTTTATGTTTCAATCTAGCTAGATAAGGTAACAGTAAATATTTTCACCTTCCTGTAATAACATAACGTCATATGAGCAGCTAGCGTCTCAAATTCTGTTTCTTTAGTGTGAGAACAGAATAACTTAAGAGGAGACAACATACAGTGTAGTTTTGAATTATAATGATTCACATGAAATTGTGCAGAGAAGAACATAAAATATCAGTTGTCTTCCAACAGTGAATCATAAATGACAGTGAATCATGTGTTGAACTTAACCAACAGAGGCTTTGCACCCGCATCACCAACTAGCTCTAAACCTTTTTTGGGAAACATGTCACCCTATGATCACAACAACTATTCTGCTGTTAATAAAAAAAACAACAAAAAAAGAAACAAACAAAAAAGAGTGCATTAATTAAACATCAACTCTACCTCATTAGTTAGTTCAGCAGCAACTATTGTTTCCCAAATCAGTCATTGACCCAGAAGAGTCACATTCTCTGTTTGCATCTTCCATATAATGGTATTAACTAAATGACTTAATTGATGTTCAGCGTTCTCTGAGGGAAATGCCATCCCACTTGTTACTCATTTTGTTTTTTGCTCTGAACTAAACAGCAAATAAAGCCAAGCCGACACTGACAGCAGAGAAAACCATCATACCAGAACACGGCAGTGTGACACTGACCTGCTCTGTGGACGCCTCTGCTGATTGGAAATATGAGTGGTTTAGACGAACCTCAGGATCTTATGCAGATCAGCCCTTCAGAGATACTTATGACAGAGTTATAAGTGTTGATCAAGGAGGCATCTATTACTGCGGAGCAGGAAGAACAGGAAGAGGAGGGGACCCAGAGATCTTCACAGAGTACAGCGATGGAGTCACTATTTGGGAATCTGGTGAGTTAAGTACTTTGTTGTGGAATAATACAACATGTATTATTTAAATCTATTATCAGTAGTGTAAAAAGAGTCATTTTGGTATTGATAGCAAAAAAGGAGAATGTTAATGAAAAAGTGAGTGTAATGCAGTATTATTTGTTGACTTTTCCTTGACATTGAATATCATTTAACCCAATGTTTCAGATGAAAAGGTTTTTGCCTTGTTTCAATCTAGATTTTAAATTAATGAGGTGACTTTTAGATTATTTTATTGATTATATTTTAAAATGATCAGAGTCAGTAATGGCAGGTAAGATTCTTTACTCCAGTGGCTCCCCCGAGTGGTGAGTCCTTTCTCAGCATGAGAACAGACACATCATTAAATTTGCTGACAGTACTGTGATCCTCAGTTTATTACTTGACCAACTTTTCCCCCTGATACAAATCTTTTCTTCAGGTGAATGTTTATAAGAAATATGGCTGTGAACAAAAGATATTCACACCAAATCTCAACAACATCTGTTTTTATCATATAAACTTGAAATGTTAATGCTGAATAAAAGCTTCTCATTCTTGTTCATAGAAAAATGAATTTAATATATTTTTTTAATTTCAGTAATCTGCCTGCTTGGTAACCTAGACAGCAAAGATGCAACTACATGGGATTATTAAAGTGTTCCCCAAAATGACTGATGTTGAACAGTCAAGTCTCTCTGCACTGTGAGATAAATGCATCCTGTAAAAGTTTAGTTTCAGGTGTTCTGGAGGACTGTTGTCCTCAGTAAGACCTGTTTATCTGACAAACATGTGATTGCAAAGGTCTTTTCATACTACTTTAATTTTCTGTTTGAACAGTTTCCAACAAGGCTGTTGTGACTCTGCAACCCAACTGGCCTCTGATATACAGTGGTGAGACAATCACTGTTAGATGTGAGATCCAGGGAGGTGCAGACACTCAATGGGAATATGAATGGAGAGAAAATAGTGTGGACGTATCTCGGAAAGATAAAGAATTCAGAATCAGCAGTGATTCTACATCACATACTGTAGACTTCATGTGTATGGGTAGAAGGGATTTTTTTTCGACAGAGTGGAGTGAAGCCATCACATTGACGTCATGTAAGTCAAATATGTATATCATATTCAGAATGACATGTTTTTTATGTTTCAATCTAGCTAGATAAGGTAACAGTAAATATTTTCACCTTCCTGTAATAACATAACGTCATATGAGCAGCTAGCGTCTCAAATTCTGTTTCTTTAGTGTGAGAACAGAATAACTTAAGAGGAGACAACATACAGTGTAGTTTTGAATTATAATGATTCACATGAAATTGTGCAGAGAAGAACATAAAATATCAGTTGTCTTCCAACAGTGAATCATAAATGACAGTGAATCATGTGTTGAACTTAACCAACAGAGGCTTTGCACCCGCATCACCAACTAGCTCTAAACCTTTTTTGGGAAACATGTCACCCTATGATCACAACAACTATTCTGCTGTTAATAAAAAAAACAACAAAAAAAGAAACAAACAAAAAACAGTGCATTAATTAAACATCAACTCTACCTCATTAGTTAGTTCAGTAGCAACTATTGTTTCCCAAATCAGTCATTGACCCAGAAGAGTCACATTCTCTGTTTGCATCTTCCATATAATGGTATTAACTAAATGACTTAATTGATGTTCAGCGTTCTCTGAGGGAAATGCCATCCCACTTGTTACTCATTTTGTTTTTTGCTCTGAACTAAACAGCAAATAAAGCCAAGCCGACACTGACAGCAGAGAAAACCATCATACCAGAACACGGCAGTGTGACACTGACCTGCTCTGTGGACGCCTCTGCTGATTGGAGATATGAGTGGTTTAGACGAACCTCAGGATCTTATGCAGATCAGCCCTTCAGAGATACTTATGACAGAGTTATAAGTGTTGATCAAGGAGGCATCTATTACTGCGGAGCAGGAAGAACAGGAAGAGGAGGGGACCCAGAGATCTTCACAGAGTACAGCGATGGAGTCACTATTTGGGAATCTGGTGAGTTAAGTACTTTGTTGTGGAATAATACAACATGTATTATTTAAATATTCTATCAGTAGTGTAAAAAGAGTCATTTTGGTATTGATAGCAAAAAAGGAGAATGTTAATGAAAAAGTGAGTGTAATGCAGTATTATTTGTTGACTTTTCCTTGACATTGAATATCATTTAACCCAATGTTTCAGATGAAAAGGTTTTTGCCTTGTTTCAATCTAGATTTTAAATTAATGAGGTGACTTTTAGATTATTTTATTGATTATATTTTAAAATGATCAGAGTCAGTAATGGCAGGTAAGATTCTTTACTCCAGTGGCTCCCCCGAGTGGTGAGTCCTTTCTCAGCATGAGAACAGACACATCATTAAATTTGCTGACAGTACTGTGATCCTCAGTTTATTACTTGACCAACTTTTCCCCCTGATACAAATCTTTTCTTCAGGTGAATGTTTATAAGAAATATGGCTGTGAACAAAAGATATTCACACCAAATCTCAACAACATCTGTTTTTATCATATAAACTTGAAATGTTAATGCTGAATAAAAGCTTCTCATTCTTGTTCATAGAAAAATGAATTTAATATATTTTTTTAATTTCAGTAATCTGCCTGCTTGGTAACCTAGACAGCAAAGATGCAACTACATGGGATTATTAAAGTGTTCCCCAAAATGACTGATGTTGAACAGTCAAGTCTCTCTGCACTGTGAGATAAATGCATCCTGTAAAAGTTTAGTTTCAGGTGTTCTGGAGGACTGTTGTCCTCAGTAAGACCTGTTTATCTGACAAACATGTGATTGCAAAGGTCTTTTCATACTACTTTAATTTTCTGTTTGAACAGTTTCCAACAAGGCTGTTGTGACTCTGCAACCCAACTGGCCTCTGATATACAGTGGTGAGACAATCACTGTTAGATGTGAGATCCAGGGAGGTGCAGACACTCAATGGGAATATGAATGGAGAGAAAATAGTGTGGACGTATCTCGGAAAGATAAAGAATTCAGAATCAGCAGTGATTCTACATCACATACTGTAGACTTCATGTGTATGGGTAGAAGGGATTTTTTTTCGACAGAGTGGAGTGAAGCCATCACATTGACGTCATGTAAGTCAAATATGTATATCATATTCAGAATGACATGTTTTTTATGTTTCAATCTAGCTAGATAAGGTAACAGTAAATATTTTCACCTTCCTGTAATAACATAACGTCATATGAGCAGCTAGCGTCTCAAATTCTGTTTCTTTAGTGTGAGAACAGAATAACTTAAGAGGAGACAACATACAGTGTAGTTTTGAATTATAATGATTCACATGAAATTGTGCAGAGAAGAACATAAAATATCAGTTGTCTTCCAACAGTGAATCATAAATGACAGTGAATCATGTGTTGAACTTAACCAACAGAGGCTTTGCACCCGCATCACCAACTAGCTCTAAACCTTTTTTGGGAAACATGTCACCCTATGATCACAACAACTATTCTGCTGTTAATAAAAAAAACAACAAAAAAAGAAACAAACAAAAAACAGTGCATTAATTAAACATCAACTCTACCTCATTAGTTAGTTCAGCAGCAACTATTGTTTCCCAAATCAGTCATTGACCCAGAAGAGTCACATTCTCTGTTTGCATCTTCCATATAATGGTATTAACTAAATGACTTAATTGATGTTCAGCGTTCTCTGAGGGAAATGCCATCCCACTTGTTACTCATTTTGTTTTTTGCTCTGAACTAAACAGCAAATAAAGCCAAGCCGACACTGACAGCAGAGAAAACCATCATACCAGAACACGGCAGTGTGACACTGACCTGCTCTGTGGACGCCTCTGCTGATTGGAAATATGAGTGGTTTAGACGAACCTCAGGATCTTATGCAGATCAGCGCATCAGATATACTTATGACAGAGTTATAAGTGTTGATCAAGGAGGCATCTACTACTGCGGAGCAGGAAGAACAGGAAGAAGAGGAGGAGACCCAGAGATCTTCACCGAGTACAGCAATGCAGTCACTATTTGGAAAACTGGTGAGTTTAGTGATTTGTTGTGGAATAATACAACATAAATTATTTAAATATGTTATCAGTAGTGTAAAAAAGTTATTTTGGTATCAATGGCAAAAAATGAGAACGTTAATGACAAACTGAATATAAGTTAGTAGCTCTTACTCCTCTGATGATGGCGAAAATAAATCGTTACAACCCTCTTCAGGTTGTGTAAAGATGCAAAACAAGAGTAGAAGATGTTTCCATGACACCACTCAGTTTTATCCATAACATCTATTTCTGGTTAGAACACATTTCTCCTATTAAATTGTTTGTGGATTTGTCTTGGTCTTTAAACACCATTCAGCCCCATTTCTGCCAAGAAGTTGCTGTCCTGTTGTTTAAATGGCTGCAGTGGCTTTTAGATTTTTTTTATGAAATAGATCTCAAAAGTTGAGAGTCAGTGTTGTCAGATAAGAGTTTCTCTCCACTGGCTGCCCCAAAGAATTTGTCCTTAATCCTAATTTGTATATTTTGTTTGAAAGACTGTTTTTCTATTGCTTTTAAGCATTATTTTACTGTTTGGTTGATTTTGTGTGTGTGTGTCTGTGTGTGTGTGTGTGTGTGTGTGTGTGTGTGTGTGTGTGTGTGTGTGTGTGTAGGCACTTGATCTGTATAATGGTAAAAAATGGCCATGTTGCTCTTTTATTGCTTTATTAAGTCTTCTTTTGCAAACATGTTGCTTGATATGTTTTCATACTTCTGTTTTTTTTTAACTGCTTTTGTTATTATGGCTGTTTAGTTGTGTTTGCATTGTTTGTTAAACCGCCCTACAAAAGTCAAATTGTCGTTAGGGGACAATAAAGACGATTACCCTGAAATTTTGTTCTAAAAACTGACTTTGACTTGACTTTTTTATTTTACATTTCTATTGGTATCCTAATAATCACGTATTTTTCTATGTGAACAGTTCCAAATAAGGCCACTGTGATCCTGCAACCCAACTGGCCTCTGATATACAGGGGTGAGACAGTTGCTGTCAGATGTGAGATCCAGGGAGGTGGAGACACTGAGTGGACGTATGAATGGACACCAGACAACTTAATCACATCTCCAACACTCAGTGAACACAGGATCAACAGCAACAATTACTACAGTGGAGAATTCAAGTGTAGAGGAAGGAAGGACTCATATTCCTCGACAGAGTGGAGTGATGTCATCACATTGACAGTATTACGTAAGTTGGACATCTTTCATCCATAATGAACATGTTATGTTTTATATTGTTTTCATCTGTTGTTTTGTTCAGCAATGCCATCTCATATCATTAATGACTAATAACTCAGGATATTTACTTAATTTAATTTATTTTATTTCTTATTATTTATTTTATTTCTAAGATTGATCTGTTAGTTTAATAGTGTTACATGTTGGCCTGGAGGCAGCCATTCAGGCTTTTGAGCTATTTCAAGAATGATTTCCCTGTAGTTCTTGTGCTGAACATTTTCTTCAGGCAAATCTCATTCCAACCATTTACTTGTTTTGTTTATTTGTTCTAATGTAATCTCAAGGCCACACTGACAGCAGAAAGGACATACCAGTCATACCAGTATATATTTCTGTTTTTATCCAAACTGTGTATATTTGGTGGGTACAGTCTCTAACAAGACTGTTGTAACAAAGCAAACCAACTGGCCTCAGATATTCAGTGGTGAGTCAATCACTCTAAGATGTGAGATCAAAGATAGTGGAGACACTGACTGGGAGTATGAATGGAAAACAACCAAAGAAAAACCTTGAAAAACACAGTGAATACTGGAGGTTCAGAGCTACTTTTTACAGTGTGGAAACTACAGTGTAAGGGTGAACAGAGAATAGGTTTGTATTCAACAGACAGAAGTGATCTCATCAGGTTGACAGTGTCATGTAAGTTGGACTGTGTTTCATTAATCGTGAGAATATCATGTTTTTGAGTTTCCACCTATCTGTGTCTGAATAATTCAATAGAAAACATGATAACTGTATTAGATAAGATTTATTTATATGTCTAGAGACTAAAGTCTACATCATGACATGTTTTCATTCTGAGAAAATCACTTTCCAACAGATGCACCTGTCCTCACTGTGTCTCCATCATGGCTGAGTCCTGGAGACTCAGTAACTCTGAGCTGTAAGGTTGAACATCCATCTGCAGGATGGAGGTTCTACTGGTATAAGACTGTTCCCAAACTATCAGACAACTCCTACAGCTATGAGCTGCTACCTGGTAGCACCAATGGGACTGAACAGGATTCCTACATCATTCATGGGTCGACACACACAGCAGGATATATGTGTAGAACTGGAAGAGGAGACCCAGTGTTTTACACTGATTACAGCAAACCTGAGTTTGTTTGGTCTGGAGGTGAGTTTGTTTGTTTGTTTTTGTCTCCTTCTGTCAAGAAGCAGTTGTGATGTCATTATCTGGGTATTGATTGTGTTGAACCTATGACCTTTCTCCATCAAGTCAAGAATTCAGTTTTTCAACACACTCATTAAACACAATGTTGATATTGAATTGTTCTACATACTGGACTGGGCTGGATTTCCTTCTTTACATCTTCAATTGATCTGAAAGCATTACAGCACCAAATAACTGAGATATTATGATTTTACTTGTCATCGAAATCAAACTCGGCTCCTCTTTGCAATGAATACTTTTACTTTGGATGCCTGAGCTCATCTTACAGCCAATACTCATTACTTTTACTGACACAGCAGGCTGGACAGGTGTGGTTAAATGAGACTTTATCTAGTGATCAGGCAACATATAGACATACAAAACAGTCAAAATCTGGTAATGAAAAACCAGAAAAGTCATCAGGCAACAAAGCAGGTAAATGGACAAAGTACAGAAACAGCTGGAAACCTGAGAAAACTCAGACAGATGAGAGAAAAACACTGACTATACAGTACCAGTCAAAAGTTTAGACACACTTTCTCATTCAAGGGAAGGTGTGTCCAAACTTTTGACTAGTACTTTATATAGAGACAATGAAACATCATTTAGTATGAAAAACACATCCTCTGTATGTTTGAAAGGTGGCAGGTAAACATAGGTTGTTTACAGCTTCACAGTGAACAGTTGCTGTAGTTATCTTGGTAGCAAGTTTTCAAGATAGAAAAAATAATCAAAACATCCATAAAACAGCTCAAACCACTCTGCAGCACACTTCACGTCTCCACTGTCAGTCCATATGCTCTGTATGCTCTTAACACTCACAGTTTCACCAAAACACTGAACCTTTTGCACAGTTTATGTTATTGAGATGTTTTTCTTCTCAACAATAAATAGTATTAAAAGTACAAAAAAGAGGATTATTTGTATTGTGATCTTTTTTAAATTTAATATCTCTGTACTTGGTTTGCTCCTCATTACATGTTGTTTTTCAGATGTTCGTTTAGCAGTGACTCTCAAAGTGAGTCCTGACAGAGTCCAGCACTTCACTTCTGACTCTGTCTCACTGAGCTGTGAAGGAAACTTTACTGAGTGGAGAGTGAGGAGGTTTCCTGAGGACCACGACTGGTCATACTGTTCTAACTGGAGGTCAATGACTGGATCCACATGTAACATCAAGAGTTCACAGCAGAGTGATGCAGTGTACTGGTGTGAGTCTGGATCAGGAGAGTTCAGCAATGCAGTCAACATCACTATACAGAGTATGTTTACATTACATTTTATTTCATTTTCATCTTGTATTTAAATTATTTTCAACATAGTGTCACTAACTACACTACACTTGTAGACAATCAAGTTATATTCCTAACCTTTTGATAGCAAAAATTATGTTATATTATTGTTTTTTTAACAAAAAATAAAAGCTCATTAAGTTATTATTCCTTGAGATTATAATAAAGAAATATCATCCAATCAATTAGAAAATCAGACATCCTCTGCACAACATTATAATTTAGTCATGTTCTTGTCAAACACAGGTAATGCAAAAGAATAAATAAATTATGAAAGGGCTTTTCACACCAAAAACTCATCTGTGGACAAAATTAAAGCTTCTTCATATTTATTTAAACAATTGGAAATTAATATTTTACAGATCCAAGATGTTTGGTTCACAGTTTCTTTGGTGTGCAGCAAGACCTTTCTTTATTCTTGATGATAAAATTAACATGCTGATTTAGTCAGAGGTGTTGTTGTGTCAATAGCCATCCACCATTTCTCTCATATGTACCTGTTAGCTCTAGAGCTAACTAGCCATAGCTAGTATATTTACAGTTACAAGGCATGTATGTAATAAAAGCTAAAATGTTGGATCTTTGCTCAGCTACACTGATTCTGTGAGATAAATTAGTTGGAGAAAAATAAAGGCATATGTGTGATCTATTCTCATGGTTTTATGTCACCTTGTTCTAAAGGTCAGCAGCTGGTCTCTGACTGAAACTTCATATTCTTTGACTGTTTTACAGATGCAGATATTATCCTGGTGAGCCCTGTGCATCCTGTGACTGAGGGAGATTCTGTTACTCTTGGCTGCAAACTGAAGAGAGGAGAATTACTTTCCAATGTGTTTTTCTATCAAAATGACAAACTTGTCCAAAATGATACCAGAGGGGAGCTGAATATCTCTGCAGTGTCAAAGTCAGACGAAGGCTTCTACAAGTGTGAATACTCAGGAAACGAATCAGTACAGAGTTGGATGTCAGTTAACGGTGAGTAGGATTAAAACAATTCATGCATTTTCTTTTTTGTAAACTGTGTTGCTGTCTTAGAAAGAAATGTGGTCAAATACTTTACAGAATTAGAAATTTACAGGTTTAGTTTCAGCTGATTTCACATATTAGATTGTGTAAGAGATCTTGTTTTATACTGAACCTAAGGTAATTCAATAATGAAACATAAAATTACAAAATTTAGTATATATGAAAATACAAATGTAAATGAATGATGAGTCAAAGTTTGTTTTCTTTTCAACTGAATAAAGTTGCATCAGTGGTCATGACTCATATCACACTGTATAGCAACACATACATGTTTATACATACTGTTTATTGTGTGTTTAGTGTGTGTATATGTGTTTGTGTTTTCATACCTCTAGATTTGTATATAATGTGTTTGTATTTATGTGTTTGTGCTGTAGAAGTCGACTTTTTTTGTATCCTAGATTTTTTGTCTTTACTAAGACTTGATGTGACTTCACTTATTTTTATTCAAGCACTTCATTTTAAGAATCGTACTATAGAACTTAATTAATTGTATTAATAGTTATTAATTCTTATCTATTACAGCAGTGTCCAGGCCTGACAGCTCTTCATCTCTTGTACCATTAATTGTTGGGCTGGTTTGTGGAATTATACTTATTATTCTCCTGCTCCTGTTGTATTGCTACAGACGATACAAAGGTGAGACTTTTTCCTTCTGATGTTAAGAGTTTTATGTATTTTAATTATTCAAATACTTAGACATATGCTGATGTCATAACGTGAAATGTCAGAACAATTTACAGAACAACCAGATGTAACAACACATGTATCTTTTTCACAGATTCACACTTTATCAGGTTGGTACAAAACCATCTTCTCTCATTTTGAACATAACAGCAGTACCTTCAATGTTTCTTATTAAATTTAATGTATTTGCTAAACGTTTTAGGCCGATCCAGCCTGAGAGCACCAATCAGAATGAAAACTCCTCTTCTCTCCATGGTCAGTCTTCAAACTAAAACTGATTCATTTGTTGGACTTACCATTAACTCTAACCTGAACATATTTACACTCAGTTTCTAATCAGCTGATTTTCAAAGAACATTAATCAAAAGTCTCAAAGACGTGTCAGCTGTTTAACCACATGCACAAAAGATCAGAGTATAACATGGTTTCACATTGTTTGCACTTGAACTGAACCTAAACTACTAGACAGAGTCCTGAAATATTATTGTTCTACTGTCCTGTCATAACAATACATACTATAATAACATCATCACTGCTTCATGGTATGAAAATATCTTTCAGTCCTGGTTGTGACTTTTTAAATATTACAGTTTCAAAGACTAAAATATTTAAAATTCCTTGTTTTGTACACTTATCTACACCACAAATAAAAAATAAAGATGAATTTGACCTTGGCTTGATATAAACTGCTCTGTAGTCGATGCCTGTCTCTATGAATCAGTCAGAGGCTCTGAGGACACTGATAATGGTACAGTATATACCTTTTGATTTACACAGAGCAGTCAGAAATACTCAATTATGTTATTTAAGGGGACTGATTACAATTAATTGATATAAAATCCTGTAACTAAAAAATAAGTATATTTCAGATGCAGGAGAATCCCAGGATATTACATATTCTTCGATCGAGCTTAAAAACATTGCTAAGGCAGGTGAGTACACAAATGACTGAAATGCAATAAATAGTTCAGAGATGTTTTTATCTGCCAGCAGACTAAACAAAAAGAAAAGATACATTTATTATTTTTATGCATTTCTTTGATCATCTTAACAGGGAAGCGTCATGAAACAGTGGAGAGCACTGTTTACGCTGATGTGAAGATAGGATCTGCTGCAGGTACAGTCCCACCTATATGTTTTTGTTGAAAATGTGTCAAATATATAATTATTTGTTAATTACACTGTATGTAATTATGGGTCAGCATGCAGTTCAAATAATCTAAGTCACCTCTGGTACTACTGCCACTGGGAGCTGCTTGAGGCAGATATTGTCAAATCCTGTTCACATAAAGGAGCCTTTAGACTCTAAAATGATGAGACATTTCTCCAAAAACAAACAAAATACATAAATTGAAGTTTCAGTTACAGCAACTGATTTGTGTGGATTTTGATTTTCCTTTTATACATTTTAAATTCTGTTACTAAAAAAGAAGACAAGTATCCCAAATTTCTTTTATTTTCATTCTACCTGTCAATCCATCCATTCATCCATCCAGCTGTATATGTCTGCTGAACAAACAAATCCTGACATCTGGTTTCTGTTGCTGTTTAGATGATAATCTAATGTATGCCCAGGTTAACCGTCACAATAAAGGCAAAGCCAAGAAACACAAAGGTAAGTAAAATCTACACCAACCATCATGTTGGTCTTGAACACAGTGTAATGTATGTAATGTGCTCAGTGTTTGTAAAATTGTAGGTATTTGTAATTATTATTTTTTCATTGAACATCTTGTGTTGGAATGTATGTTTATTTTACATTACGTGTGTTTGCAGTGATGAAGAACAGTATTTATACATCAGTATGTATATTCAGTATCAGTATGTTTACTAAATCCTGTTAAAGCCATAATACTCTGCTGTTTAACTGCTTTGAGCACTGTGAGCATTACAATACTGTTATTCTTTTATTATCAGTGGAGACATTAACACTGACAACCCTTCAGTGCATTATCACTGTAAATTATGACATTACTGGCAAATGTTTCAGACTAATCTTCTCTCCATTTATAGGAAAATCAACTCCTGCAGCAACTGATGAAGCTGTTTATTCTGAAGTTAAACCAGGAACATCTCTTGGTAATAATTCTGCCATGTTATGTGCAGACTATAATGATTAATTCTACTGACTATATGTCATAATAGCATGTTGAAAGCATATTTTACATCTTGAATAACCCTATATGTCTGTTTTTTGTGGTTGTCTTTCAGGTCAGTAAAGACAGCTGTATGGACAAGGCCAAATAAATATGGTTAACAGCATTTTATATAACCATTGTGTGCAACTCTGCTATCCAAATATCAGCCATGCTCAGTGTTTTGTACAGTTAATGTAATAGCAGATGATATAAAATAATTACATCATGTGGATTTAATACTCTCTTTTTAGAAGAAAGCACAAGACTACTGAGATTTATTCCCATTTAGTATTTATGCACTGTATCATTATTATCATTATTTTTACAGTTATTTTTTCACTTTATTTTAAAAACTTTGATTGCAGGCTGTTTCAAAAAGCAGCAAGATGTATCTGTTTGAAATGTTTAAACGACATTACCCAGGTGGCACTGCAGCTTTAAAGTCAACATATTTTTCAGTGTTAGATGAAAAAGCTCCAGGATGGACATCATCAATTACTTTTGTATATGTCATGAACTGCTATCAACTACTACATGTAACTTTTGCTGTTATTATACTGGAAAGTTTTCCTGTCTATTTACAAATGAATTTAGCAGTGGTGTATGTGCTTTATTTTTTAAGACATCAATAAACCTTTTTTCAGCAGTTAACAGTCAGTGTTGTTTTTAATTGCTTTTTATATTTACATAATATATACTTTATATATTTATATAATTGAGTGAACTAGTGTTGTCATCTAATTGCACACTACCAAAGGTGTGAGTCCACATGTCTTTCCTAATATTAGCTGATCAGAGGGCAGACGCCAGAGAGAGTTGAGGAAGTAGAGAGGAGAGTGGTGCACTACTGATCCATATCTAATAATGAAAAGCTGAACATCAAATAACAAATGCACATTGCAATTAATGCCAAATGTTATAAATAAAGGTCAAACAATGAAGAGTCTCCCATTAAATAATGAATACAGAGATAGAATAGACATTAAATATGCAAAAATGAACCTCCACACAAATTAAATACAACTCCATCTTTTTATTTGAAGGTCTATGTCTACCTTCCACCACTAGATGTCACAATTTCATTATTTGATGTTGGCCTTCATTATTCATTGCTGCCACATTCATTGTTCATTGTGATGATTTGTTATTTGATGTGTGCTGTGTGCCCAACCTGTCAATCAAACCTGCCATCAAAGGCTCCACTCAATGCCTACAGAGCAGGAGTCCTGCAGGGGAGACTCTTGACCGACCGATGAAAATGAGGAAATAAAGTCTTTAGTTAAAGCTAAATGTATGTTGGGAACCAGATGACATGTTTCACACCTGGTTGACAGCAGATGGCAGACTGAGGTGATAGGGAGAGTTCAAGATGTAAAACACAGTGAGAACTTTAATGTCAGATTTTCACAGGCTCACCCCTCTGACTTTCTGTTGTATGATGTTTCAGATTGAGAAATAAATATTGACTGTCAACTTCCTCATGTCACCACCAGTCATAGTTGTATTCAAAGACAATCAGTTAAAAAACATTGTGTAATTACTATATTATATTCATATGCATTGCACTTGACTCAATTTCTGCTACCTCCAAAAATATTTTCATTTGTTTTACTTTCTACCATGATTGCACATCTTGCACAGTATCAGACACCTCTTCTTTTCTGCTTACTGACACATTAGCTCTGGTGTGAATGTGATGACAACGCTGTCAAAGTCACACGTATTTATGTGTAAAGAGGAACTGGTAAGCAGACTCTCTGGCTTCGTGAAAAGAAACCCAGTATTTCTTTGGGCTGTGTTACCAACATGCCAGGCCGTTCCAGAGCCTGTTCTGTCAGCTCCACAGAGTCTCTGCTGCCCAGCGCCACGAAGACAAATGACAAGGTGATTGTTTTATGATTTGCGATACTACATGCCAAGAGGACAAGTGAGATGTTGGTCCAGCTGAGTGCTTACCAATGCTGTCTGTTTTGTCGTTGAAGTTCAGTAAGTCAGTAAAAATGTTATAATCTATAGTCTATAAATGGAAGGGTTGATTTTTTTTGTAAATACTGCCCAACATTGTAACTTATGCTGATGACACAGGTGGATTTGGTTGTTTGTCAGTACATTAAAGTATTAAATTAAGTAAATACCCATGCTTATCATAATTACTTTGTAAAGTTTAACTTATATACATTACAGCCCAATATATAATGTAATATAATTGTGGAATACAGATAAACATGTTTGAACTCTGGTTTGGTCTGGTCTGGTTTCTGTTTCAGAGTTTTTCCTAAAGTATATTCAGGGTCAGGTGTATAATTTAACATGTTATCTATGATCTTACCAGCATCATTCTCACTGAATCTCATCTCCTTTCTAAAGAATTATCAGCAAACTGTGTAATGATGCACAATGATATTAAAAGTATAAAATAAATATAAATATAATATAAATAAGTTTCCCCAAAATGGGAATATAGTGTGCACTACACTAATGTGCAATAGTGTGCACTCTCATCTACACTACAGAGTGTAGATGAAAGTGCACACTGTATGAAAAGTTCTGAGGAAAGAAATGGACATTTACTCAATCATCACGTTACTGTATTTCCTGCATGTCAAACCTAGAGACATCAATGTGAATACACCATGTCAACGCGTTTATTTACTGAACCACTAGAAGAATTTGGCTGAAATATAAAAATCTGCAAAATGGGGGCTGTGAGCAAAAAAGATAAGGAAGACTTCTACATTATATACTACAGACATAGAAATCTGGCATGATTTTATGAAAAAGTGCCACGAGTCTGTGATCACAACAGTAGCTTCTGTTACAATAGCTTATGTAGAGATATTTTTCCTTTGAAGGGCCAGTGCCATTTTTGCATGTGGTCACCTTGTGGGTTTCAGGTCATTCATGTAACTGTGAACACTTAAATGAGTTGCACACAGAGCACAGACCTCTTCTGCAGAGGCATGTGCAAACGGAAGCAACACACTAACTAACTTGGAATTAACTGATTGCAAGAACGTATTTACCACATCATGTTGTAATATTTGACATGACATCTAACATGATGTGGTAAACTTTTTTTTGCTGGGGTTAACAAATGCAGACCCTAACCTCTACTCTCCACACATCTTGACCAGATATTTCCTTGCAGTAGCATATAGATATAATGTGTTAGCTAAAATGAATTCAGTGTATAGTTTGATTTAGCTTGAACATGTATTTTTTTGTCACTTGGCCGTAATTTTGCAAAACATCTAATTATCTCTAATAATTCAACTCAATTTGCTCAATGTTTTTATCTCAGACCAGGTCAGACCGCATGTAAAATTAAACACGTCACGGCAGAGTTTACAAGACCAGAAGAGGAAACAGAAGATATTCTTCTCCTTACAGAGATGGCCGGTGGTTGCCTTCGACACTTTAGCTGCTTCTTGGCATACAGTGCTTTGCTGCTGCTTGGGGTTTCCCTCCATGGTACGTACACCTCTGCTCTGTAAGTTTATGCCATTTTATGAGAGGTATTTATTTACCCAGTGCACTCTGACATGATCTTAGAATTGCACAAGTTAATTATGTAAGGTCAAGCTTGTAATATTTCCTGGATGTTTGCATGGGGAAGACACTTGCAGTCTTTGTATCTTGTGTGTTTGCTATTGCAGGAAAGCTACTTTTTTTATTTTTAAGTGTGTGTTTTCAAATGTTGTTCTAATTCATTGCCTCATTGCCATTTATCTCCAAATATATATTTTAGTTGTAAGTTTAAAAATAAAATCTTGGCAAATGTTTTTTTTTTCCTCACAAATCCTCATATTTAAACACAAAATAAATTATTTGTCAGTATATTCCCATCAATAAAAAACAATAAGACTTAGCAAAAATAAATAAATAAATTGAATAATTATTCTATACCTTAATTATCAGTCATTTTTGTAGTTTTTGTTGTTACTTCCTGTCATGCCTCAACAATGATATATTAAATTGAAGCCCAATTTTATTCTCTGTAAACAGCTGTGCCATGTTGTTTTTATGTTTCAGATGTGGAGGCTTCCAGTTGTGATCGTACCATCCATAAAAAAGTTGGAGACACTGTAGAGCTTCCGTCATGCTTACCAACTGAAGGGGTCACCTCAGCATTTTGGAAATATAACAATACAAAAGTTGCAGACAAGGATGCAGATGTAACTCATCCTCAGTTCAAGAGCAGAATAGACCTAAACCCTACAGATTTCAGTTTAACAGTGAGAAGACTGACTCTTCAAGATTCTGGTGTTTTCAGTTTAATCTCAGAGGTGAATGACAAGCAAAGGGACACAGTCTCCATCACTCTGCAAGTTCATAGTAAGATGCTTCTGTTTCTGTTAACCAAGTGATGTCATTAGTTTTAATTTACAACAGGTTATTGATTATTCATTCATGAATATCATTCTGCAAGTGATACAAAAGCCCCTTAGCATTAAATGTGGGTTGTGTCAGATATTAAAATCATATTTGTTGATTTAATAGAAGTACACCCTGCGACACAGGGTTGAACCTCTAAAAATGTATCATCACATTTTAGAAGCAGAGCTCTGTGATCTATTACCTATTATGAATATGAAATGGCACTATATTGCCATTTGTTATACAAAACTTTTTACTACCATCATGCGTGAATCCAAAAAGAAAAAAAAAAGAAAATTTACTGTTTTGATAATATTTTGAAAGGGTTTAAAGTCACTATCTGAGTTATGCCTGTCAAGTTTTCTGTTCTCATGCTGCACATATGTGGTTTATAATGTGACAGTTCCACTACAGATCTATGACTCAAAATATGTAATCATTTTTGAATCATTGGGCCATTGATTTCACAAGGAAGTCAGGTCAGGTCAATGTTTTTGTATAGCCCAATATCATAAATAAGAAATCTGCCTCAGGAGGCTTTACAATCTGTACAGCAATACAACATCCTTTAGCCTTAGACCCTCAATTCAAATAAGGAAAAACTCCCTAAAAACCCTTTAAAAGGGAAAAAAAATGGAAGAAACCTCAGGAAGAGCAATAGAGGAGGACGGACAGACATGCAACAGACTATGCGTGTACAGAATAGACAAAGAAGGAAGGAAGTAAACAAAAGCAGGCATCTCATTTCTAGCTGCTGACTGTATTTTGTCGTCTGAAGTGATGACTGTCGCTAGCAGATTTCATGTAGCTCTGTGAGTGGGTTGAAAGCGTTGTCTTCAGTTGACTTTTTAATGTTTTTATGATTTGTTTTTAAAACTAGAAGCCTGTAAAACAGTGTTAAATATGCAATATGCAATATGATTGCTACATACCGGATATCATGCTAAAATATTGAGGCTAAAGCTGCAAGTACCAGACAAAAAGTCAGCATCTTCACCAGTTGATGATCCGTGTAGAAGAAATGGAAGTGGAAGTCACATTGTTTGTTCAGTGTAAAGCTCGTTAGCTCTCGTATCACAATACTGTACTATAAATTAAAATGTTACTAAAATGTTATTTGTTCTAACATAACTCTGGGATGGTATGACAGCTTTTCTGCTGTGTTATCACCAGACTTGTATATAGTGAGGAATTGCCTTTGCTTCTTTCCTAAGAAAAAAAAATATATATTGTGCTGATCATTTCCTTTTGTGGCCAGATAACATTCTGATGTCTTTAGCATCTTTAGCATCTTTGATCTAAGGCTCAAAATACTTCTTTGAGCAACTCCTGATCATTTTTTTTATTCAGATTTGTGATTTTTGGGAGCTTTGGGAGCACATAGAGGTCAAAAACTTAGGTTTTCCAGGTAAACTGCATTTAATGGGGGTCACTAATGTGAATTCTCTGTTCTGTCGAACAAATTCTGCTATACATGCATTTGTTGGTGTTTTATATGTACATGTATAATGGATTTGCAAAATTCTTAATATCTTATTCTCATTATCTTATTTTCTCTCTCTCTACTGCCTAATTAGAGCCCATAATGAAGCAGCCTATCCTGACTGTAAATTCCACCTGGCATGCTTCGAATGAATCCTGTACAGTTGTGCTGGAGTGCAGTGCAACCTCTGACAGAAAGGTCTCCTACAACTGGACCATGATGAACCAAACCAGTGGCGGCTCCAGGCTGCAGTACAATATCCAGCCAATTGATGGCAACATCAATTTCACCTGCACAATTTTCAATTCTGTCAGTGAGAAATCTGCATCTGAAACAGTGAAGTGTAGCAACAATACTTCCACTGAAAAACTAGGTATGTGCACAGAAATTAATATACTTCATTAGTGTTTAATTCCTGAATGATTCTTGAATTAATATACTTTTAAGACATGTCCCAACAATATACATATTAATTGTTTCATGTGACTATCTGTAATTATATCTAATATATAAAATATATTTAGATTAAATGTAATTATATCTAATATATAAAATATATTTAGATTAAATGTAATTCTATAATAGATAAAATGATAACTGTATTAGATAAGATTTATTTATATGTCTAGAGACTAAAGTCTACATCATAACATGTTTTCATTCTGAGAAAATCACTTTCCAACAGATGCACCAGAGTCTGTCCTCACTGTGTTTCCATCATGGCTGAGTCCTGGAGACTCAGTAACTCTGAGCTTCATTTTCATCTCGTATTTCAACATGGTGTCACTAACTACACTTCCTGTGTAGATAAACAAGTTATATGCCGAACCCTTTGATAGAAAATGTTATATTATTGTTAATGCAAATGAATAAATAAATTATGAAAGGGCTTCTTTCCAACCAAAACTCATCTGTGAACCAAATTAAAGCTTCTTCATATTTATTTAAACAACTGGAAATTAATATTTTACAGATCCAAGATGTTTGGTCCACAATTATTTTGGTGTGCAGCAAGACCTTTCTTTATTCTTGATGATTAAATTAACATGCTGATTTAGTCAGAAGTGTTTTTGTGTCAATAGCCATCCACCGTTTCTTTCATTTGTACCTGTTAGCTCTAGAGCTAACTAGCCATAACTAGTATATTTACAGTTACAAGACATGTATGTAATAAAGCTGAAATGTTGGGTCTTTGCTCAGCTACACTGATTCTGTGAGATAAATTAGTTGGAGAAAAATAAAGGCATATGTGTGATCTATTCTCATGGTTTTATGTCACCTTGTTCTAAAGGTCAGCAGCTGGTCTCTGACTGAAACTTCATATTCTTTGACTGTTTTACAGATGCAGATATTATCCTGGTGAGCCCTGTGCATCCTGTGACTGAGGGAGATTCTGTTACTCTTGGCTGCAAACTGAAGAGAGGAGAATTACTTTCCAATGTGTTTTTCTATCAAAATGACAAACTTATCCAAAATGATACCAGAGGGGAACTGAATATCTCTGCAGTGTCAAAGTCAGACGAAGGCTTCTACAAGTGTAAATACTCAGGAAAAGAATCACGACAGAGTTGGATGTCAGTTAAGGGTGAGTAGGATTAAAACAATTCATGCATTTTCTTTTTTGTGAACTGTGTTGCTGTCTTAGAAAGAAATTTGGTCAAATACTTTACGAAATTAGAAGTTTACAGGTTTAGTTTCAGCTGATTTCACATATTGGATTGTGTAAGAGATCTTGTTTTATACTTTACATAAGGGCATAAAATTACAAAATTTAGCATATATCAAAATACAAATGTAAATGAATGATCAGTCAAAGGTATTTTTCTTTTCAGCTGAATAAAGTTGCATCAGTGGTCATGACTCATATCACACTGTATAGCAACACATACATGTTTATTGTGTGTTTAGTGTGTGTATATGTGTTTGTGTTTTCATACCTCTAGATTTGTATATTAATGTGTTTGTATTTATGTGTTTGTGCTGCAGAAGTCAACTTTTTTTGTATCCTAGATTTTTTGTCTTTACTAAGACTTGATGTGACTTCTCTTATTTTATTAAAGCACTTCATTTTAAGAATCGTACTATAGAACTTAATTAATTGTATTAATAGTTATTATTTATTATCTATTACAGCAGTGTCCAAGCCTGAAAGCTCTTCATCTCTTATACCAATAATTGTTGGGCTGGTTTGTGGAATTATTCTTATTATTCTCCTGCTCCTGTTGTATCGCTACAGACGATCCAAAGGTGAGACTTTTTCCTTCTGATGTTAAATGTTTTATGTTTTAATTATTCAAATACAAAGATGTATTCTGATGTCATAATGTGGAATAGCAGAAAAATAATCTATAAAATAAAACCACATAACAATAAATATCTTTTTCACAGATTCACGCTTTATCAGGTTGGTACAAAACTCTCTTCTCTCATTTTGAACATAACAGCAGTACCTTCAATGTGTCTTATTAAATTCATTGTATTTGCTTAATGTTTTAGGTCGATCCAGTCTGACAGCACCAATCAGGACCCAGCCGTGAATCACATGGTCAACCTGAATGAAACTCAACATAACATATACTCCTCTCTTCTCCATGGTCAGTCTTCAAACTAATCCTGATTAATATCATCATTTTTTGTTAACTCTAACTCTAACATTTCTATTACTCTTTTTCTAGACTCTAGCCATCTGATTTTTAATGAATATTAACCAAAAGCCACAATCCATTAGACATGAAGTTGTTGTTGATCTCAGTAAATAAAGCAGTGGGTCAGTTTGTAGAACAGTCTCAAAGATTTGTCACATAACCTGTTGTTCTACCACATGCACTAAAGATCAGACTAGAACATTGTTTTATATTGTTGTAATTGAACCAAAACTACAAGACTTATGTCCAGAGTCCAGAAATATTATTGCCATTATGGCTTTAAGGCTTTATAGTCTTGGTTGTAACGTATTAAATATTACAGTCTACAAAGACATGAAAGCTTCTAAAACCTTTACAGTTTCCTGTTGTTGCATTTATCCACACTGTTAAAATCACATTTTTTTAAAAAAAAACCTGAGGATTTTTGTTAAAAAGGTGATATTTGATTGGTATCATGCAATTGAAATGATTAATTTGACCTCGGCTTGATTTTCATTTTCTGCTCACAGGTGATGCTTCTGTCTATGAATCAATCAGAGGTTCTGAAGACACTGAAAATGGTACAGTATACACCTTAACATGGAGCAGTCTGAAATGCAATATTACATAATTTAAGGGAAAACAATTTACAAAACAATGTAACAACAAATATCCTTTTCACAGATTCACACTTTATCAGGTTGGTACAAAACTCTCTTCTCTCATTTTGAACATAACAGCAGTACCTTCAATGTGTCTTATTAAATTCATTGTATTTGCTAAATGTTTTAGGCCGATCCAGTTTGACAGCACCAATCAGGACTCTGCTGCAAATCATATGGTCAACCTGAATGAAACTCAACATAATGTATACTCCTCTCTTCTCCATGGTCAGTCTTCAAACTAATCCTGATTAATTTTGTCATTTTTTCTTAACTGTAACCTCAACATTTCTATTACAGTCTACAAAGACAGTAAAGGTTCTAAAACATTTAAGATTCCCTGTATTTGCATTTATCCACAATATTTTAAAATCGAAAAAATAAAGAAAAAAAACCTGAGGATTTTTGTTAAAAAGGTGATATTTGATTGGTATCATGCAATTTAAATGGTTCATTTGATCTCAGCTTGATTTTCACTTTTTGCTCACAGGTGATGCTTCTGTCTATGAATCAATCAAAGGCTCTAAAGACACTGAAAATGGTACAGTATACACCTTAACATGGAGCAATCTGAAATGCAATATTACATAATTTAAGAGAAAACAATTTACAAAACAAAACCATGTAACAACAAATATCATTTTCACAGATACAGGCTTTATCAGGAATAAAACTCTCTTCTCTCAGAATGTGTAAAAGAATTTCTAAATGCTGATATTTGTGAATGTGTACAGTAAACTGAAAATGTGTATTCAGATTTGCAAGAGTATCAAGATTTGTGAATGTATTTTATGTGTAATGATTATAACAGCCTTGCAGGTGTTGCAGGTTTCTTATTGTTCTTGCTCAACTGTCTTAAATAAATATGATGTTTTAAGTCTGCATTATGAAGGCAAACAAAAATCAAGTAAAATAATGAAACGACCCAGAGATTGAAAAAAATAACGATTTTTTTGTCCATATCGCCCAGCCCTAGCATACACAGAGTTGTGAATGTGTAAAATCTGTGAGAAAAATGTATTTTAAGTGTTTTGCTCCAAGAGTTGGGAAGTTACACCTCAGGTACACTTCTCCATTGGTTTTCTTTATACATGTGACTTTTGCTAGACTCCTGTCATGCCTGAAATCTGCAAATGTGTCACAATTTTTGTCTGTAACACAGTGTGCCAACCAATATTGAATTATTTGCAATATTAACTTGCAGACAAACATTCTGCAGGTTTCTTGTCAACAGATTGATAGTCATCACTGCTGCAAAACCTCTAACTAGCATTAACATTTTTCCTAATATCAATCACCTCATGTGTTTGCTGACTGTGACTGTCACAGCATGCAGTCAGTGAGGATTAGTCTGGTGCAGGTTACTCACTGAAAATATATTCAAACATTAAGGCTGCTGTCACTAACAAGACAAGTATAGTTTGTTGAAAATAACATGTTTGTTTCCTGCAGACTCTAATGTTACATCATATGAACTACATTTGTTTACAGCAGCAGGGTAGATTCTAGCAAAGCCCCAGCAATAAAATACAGAATAAAATGCATTGCAATGATGCTACCCAAAAACAGAATATTTTATACATAACATTGCAGTTTATTTACACTGCAACAATATTGTGCTAGCAGTTTCTAGCGAGGCTAAAACATTACAGGTTGTCAGTTTGCACCATTAATGATGCTAAAGAGCTACTGGTCACTCACTAGATGGAAATTTGTGGAAAGTTGTTTGTTGTTATGGTAGTTGGGAACAGTACAGTGACTTTTATGGCTCCATTGCATCCTGCCTTGTTTTAAACATTCACAAATCTTGATACACTTGCAAATCTGAATACACAGTTGCAGTTCCCGTACATATTCACAAATTTCAGTATGAATTTAGAGATTCTTTTACACTTTTACTAATCTGATTACACACACATGGATTAAGACACAGTTTCACAACTTTCCACACACATTGTGATGTGGAAAAATGTATGTGATGTGTTCAGTGTTTGTAAAATTGTAGGTGTTTATAATTATTATTTTTCATTGAATATCTTGTTTTGGAATGTATGTTTATTTTACATTATGTGTGTTTGCAGTGATGAAGAACAGTATTTATACATCAGTATGTATATTCAATATCAATATGTTTACTAAGTTCTGTAAAAGCCATAATACTCTGCTGTGTGACTACTTTGAGCACAGTGAGCATTACAATACTGTTATTCTTTTATTATCAGTGGAGACATTAACCCTGACAACCCTTCAGTACATTATTATTGTAAATTATGACATTACTGGCAAATATTTTTAACTAATCCTCTCTCCATTTATAGGAAAATCAACTCCTGCAGCAACTGATGAAGCTGTTTATTCTGAAGTTAAACCAGGAACAGCTCTTGGTAATAATTCTGCCATGTTATGTACAAACTGTAATGATTAATACTACTGATCATTAAATGGATTATATGTCATAATAGCATGTCGCAAGCATATTTTACATCCTGAATAACCTTATATGTTTATTTTTCATGGTTGTTTTTCAGGTCAGTAAAGACAGCTGTATGGACAAGGCCAAATAAATATGGTTAACAGCATTTTATATGACTATTGTGTGCAACTCTGCTATCCAAATATCAGCGATGCTCAATGTTTTGTACAGTTAATTTAATAGCAGATGATATAAAATAATTACATCATGTGGATTTAATACTCTCTTTTTTAGCAGAAAGTACAAGACTACTGAGGTTTATTCCCATTTAGTATTTATACACTGTAGTATTATTATTTTTATTTTTACAGTCATTTTGTCACTTTATTTTAAAAACTTTGATTGCAGGCTGTTTCAAAAAGCAGCAGGAGGTATCAGTTTGAAATGTTTAAACCACATTACCCAGGTGGTACTGCAGCTTTAAAGTCAGCATATTTTTCAGTGTTAGATGAAAAAGCTCCAGGATGGACGTCAACAATTACTTTTGTATATGTAATGAACTGCTATCAACTATTACATGTAACTTTTGCTGTTATTATACTGGAAAGTTTTCCTGTCTATTTACAAATGAATTTACCAGTGCTTTATGTACTTTATTTTTGTTAGGCATCAATAAACTTTTTTTCTGCAGTAAACAGTCAGTGGTGTTTCTAAATGCTTTTTATATTTACATAAAATATACTTTATATATTTATATAATTGAGTGAACTAGTGTTGCCATCTAATTACACACTACCAAAGGTGTGAGTCCACATGTCTTTCCTAATATGAGCTGATCAGAGGGCAGAGAGAGTTGAGGAAGTAGAGAGGAGAGTGGTGCACTACTGATCCATATCTAATAATGAAAAGCTAAACATCAAATAACAAATGCATGTTGCAATGAATGCCAACTGTTATGAATAGAAAGGTCAGACAATTAACAGTAACCCATCAAATAATTAGTACAGAGATGGAATGGTCAATATTTTTATTCTTTATTTGAAGGTCTATGTGTAGCTTTCACCACTAAATGTTACTATTTCATTATTTAATGTGGGCCTTCATTATTTATTGCTGCCACATTCATTGTTCAATGTCATGATTTGTTATTTGATGTGTGCTGTGTGCCCGGCCTGTCAATCAAACCTGCCATTAAAGGCTCCACTCAATGCCTACAGAGCAGGAGTCCTGCAGGGGAGACTCTCGACCGACTGATGAAAATGAGGAAATAAAGTCTTTAGTTAAAGCCAAATGTATGTTGTCAGCTAGATGACATGTTTCACACCTGGTTGACAGCAGATAGCAGACTGAGGTGATAGGGAAAGTTCAAGATGTAAAACACAGTGAGAACTTTAATGTCAGATTTTCACAAGCTCACCCCTCTGACTTTCTGTTGTATGATGTTTAAGACTGAGAAATGAATATTGATGAATATTAAATGATATTGAAAATGAGGAAATAAAGTCTTTAGTTAAAGCCAAATGAAGCTTAGTGAAAGTTCAGTCAGGAAGACTATCTTTTGCATGCTCAGGTCATTAGTATTATTTCCCAAATCATCTGTCATTCCTATCCCTAAGGCATAGCTGTCAATTAAGACATCAGCTGTTCACATCACCTGATCACATCTGACCAATAGCACGGTGACACACCTTTATTTGTCAGCCTATCATGATGCGGCTGTCTTTTAAAATATGTTTTCTCCTTCTCTACCTTAATGCTTTTATGCTGTTGTTTTGTGCACCCGACCACCTCCCCATCACCGCCCAGTCTTCGCAGATTCATCAGTGCATCTCCTCATCAACCTCATCAGCCTTATCAGCCTCAGCAGAAGTCATCAGCCACCATCACCAGTGTCTGGACTCCATGGAGGGATTTATCTTGCTGCTGCTCCCTGTAGAGTCTAAGCACCAAAAACTCTGGTCAACACTTAATCTTCAATATCATCTGTATAATAAACAATTATTTTTGCTGCATTCACTTGTCTCTCCTGATTGAAATTTACGCTGTCAGCCAGATGACATGTTTTACACCTGGTTGACAGCAGATGGCAAACTGAGGTGATAGGGAGAGTTCAAGATGTAAAACACAGTGAGAACTTTAATGTCAGATTTTCACAAGCTCACACCTCTGACTTTCTGTTGTATGATGTTTCAGATTGAGAAATAAATATTGTCTGTCCACTTCCTCATGTCACCACCAGTCATAGTTGTATTCAAAGACAGTCAGTTAAAAAAAACATTCTGTAATTACTATATTATATTCATATGCATTGCACTTGACTCAATTTCTACTACCTCCAAAAAATTGTACTTCATTTAGTTTCTACCACTTAAAAAAACAAAACATTTGTGAACTCACATCCTGCACAGCATGAGACATCTCTTCTGCAACACATATTTCTGTGTAAAGAGGAACTGGTAAGTTGGTTTGTATTTGTCATGCTGATAAGCAGAGGCTTGTCTTGTTTCTACTCAGACTGTAGTTGATAAGTAAATTGTATAATACAATGGTGCAAAATGTGCACCAATTTCCAAAAAGTCTAAAGTTCTAAAATCCAGTAAATGAAAAATGAGAACAGGTAAATGACAGTAAACAGAAGCAGCCTTTATAACCTAATACCAGAGGTTTGTAACATGGCTGTTTTTAGAAATGAGTCCTGACATTTGGCTTCTGTTTGAATATGTGATGTAGACTCAGATTAACCACCATAATAACGATCAAGCCAACCATGACAAAGGTCAGTAGGTAGACAACAACAGTCTGCTGTTGGAGGTTTATTTCAACAACTCAAGATTTTGGGGGAGAAGCAGAAATTCAGACCATAGATGGATGTGTTGAGTTCAAATGTTGATTGACTTTGAACTCAGTTGGTTTATTCATACTGTAAATGTCAAACAATAGAAATGATTTAATTATACTGTTTCTGAATAATGAGGCTGATAGAATACAGAATTTGTTTTCTGTAATTGAAAAATGGATGTTCAACATTTTACTCATTGATGGGTTAAGATGAGTTTTTTCATTTGCTTTCTTGTTTTCTAAGCTATAATATCATCACAACTGCTGTTGCTCTTTGGAGTGATAAGAAGGCAACACATTTGTAATTCAGGACTTCCTCATAAAACGACCAGATAGACACAAATCTACCTCCAAATAAAAAGAGTAAATTAGAGTAAATAAAAAGTTCTGACCACAGTTTATATCAAATTCACTATGGAGACTATTAAACACACACACACACATATACAGGATGTAGTGTCCAAGAATACACAGTAGAATTATACGTGTTTATTTATATACACACGCAACACCTACCTCATCACAATGCAGACACTGTTGATGCAAGAGCAGTGGGCATATACTGCATAACATACACAAATAAACACAATAAAATGTTAAGCATGTTTATGATGTGATATGACTAAAGTCAATGATTTTATGGATAATGGATGTGCAGTAAATACTTATTGTTTATACATTTTTTATTTATAACATTTTCCAGGCACAAACCTTTGCACAAGACACAAGCTAATGTATTTCTGCAGTGACCAGGAAGTGCAATGTGTCAAAGTTTATCAAACCAGTTGAAGTTTTCTGTGGTTTGCATACAAGGGAAGGAAACACAGGCAGGCTAAATTTTAAAGAAGTTGAAGAAAGTCTCATCTCATCTTTCATTTACCCGAAATGTAACTTCTCTCTTTGTCTTTCTGCTGCATTATTATTAAAGCAAAGTCGAAACATTTGTCAGACTCAGAGCAGCTGAGTGACAGAGTGTCAGTGCTGGATGTGAGGATGAGGTACACTTTGATCTGTGTGCTGGGATTATTCTGTAAGTACATTACTGACTTTCTCTGTTTGCATGTCACAGATTAAAGAACATGTTCCTGAATAGTCAGAATTACAGAGTATCACTGGTTGAACCAGTTTCTCTGAGAGCTTGAACAGAGCACGCTTATGGTTTTTAACTACAGGGTTGTTTTATAGGCCAGATGTTGGTTGGTGACTTGGCTCAGTTTAGATTGAAGGACTGTATTAAATTTACTGACGGATGATTATTTTTGCATAATGTAAATGTGAATTGTTTAAGGTATTGTTATGCATGTGGGTTTTGAATTTCATGATTTTCCTATTTTATTTTACATATTTCATTTTAAAGAGTTTTTCTCCTCTTATCTGTTTTAATTTATCAAACAATAGTTACCACTGCTGAAACTCTATTTGTGTTTTTGTTTTTTGTTTTTTTGTTTGTGATTTTGACTTTCTGTCAGTTTGATTCTGTCTGATGAAGTTTCAATCTTTATTTTAGCGCTGAATACACTCTTCTACGGACACTCTGAAGGTGACTAATGATTTTTGTTTGTATATTATATATAAATATTTATTTCTTATTTATTATCCACTGTATTTCTCTTAAGGCCCAAACGCACTGAAAGCGTTTGACGCGTTTAGAAGTACACTTATTGCACTTATTGTCTTGACGCCCCAAATCCGACCTGTTTCGATTTTGGAGCGTCAAATGAGGACCAAGCGACCAGAGAGAGAGAGAGAGAGAGAGAGAAGGAGGAAGAGGAGACAGAGAGAGAGAGCGGTAGTGAGAAAAAGCCTCTGAATGAGAGAGATAAAACGTTTTATTCTGATTATTTCACTTCAGTCACGTATATATATATATATGTATCATTTTACTCCATGTATCAATACAAATTCTGAAATGCATGATGTAAATGTAAATTGTCTAAGGTATTGTTATGTATGTGGGTTTTGAATTTCATTTCATTTTAAAGAGTTTTTCTCCGTTTATCTGTTTCCTTCCTGCTTACTAACTTACTGTGTATAGACTATATATAGTTTAAAATGCCTTTGTTATGCTTTGACCTTTTTTAAGTTTGATGAGGTTTCAATCTTTATTTTAATGCTGAATACACTCTTCAGGTGACCAATTATTTTTTATTTATATATTTTATATAAATATTTATCTCTTATTTTTTAATACTTGCTGTATTACTCTTAGTCACCCTTTTTGTATCTAAAGTAGATTAGTGCAGAATTGCTTATTCGTCAAAACTATATATATTTTGGTCTTTATCATTTCTGGGCAGATTTGTATGTTTATATAATGAGACCAGATGTTGTTCTGACCCTTGAGACAAATTGTATATTTACTAAAGAGTTTGTTAACTTCATACAGATGAGTTTTCTCTTCATGCATTCATCTGATAATCTTAATGTTCATCATTAACAGGGCAGGGTGATGACTCAGCAAACGACACTGGTGAGTCTGATGTGGAGAAAGGATCATCTGCAGGTGCAGTCAATTACAACAGTCATTACAACTTCATTCATTATTACACTGGAGGTGATTACGGGTTGACGTGCAGTTCAAATGATCTCACTTACTTTGGGTAGTGACATGTGTGCTGGCTGCCACAGTGTCTTTTTACATCATCTTATAATTGTAATAATTGATTGTGAAAACCAAGTGCAGGACCAGCCTGTATGAGCAATATTCCTCTTATAATTATAATATCTTATAATTGTGAAACTAATGTAGCAAACAGGTGAGTGTGGAGCTGCTTTTAAGAAATTGGGACATAAAATCATTTAGTGGGCATATCATTAATTATTACAGTAAGTGTGAGTACAACTTCCTCTTAATCCAATTTAATGCTGAATTCTCACAACACACTTTAAAATCATTATATTTAATAGTGATATCATATTGCTACTAAATCACTTATAATGTCACAGCTTTGTTTATATGAAATATATAATAATTTACAGTAGTTGAGATGATTAATGAAACAAGACTACACCTCTGTTGCACAGATGATGATGTGATCCTGGAAAGTCCTGCATTCACATTGTTTGAAGGAGACTCAGTGACTCTGCGCTGTAGAAATCGTACTCCTACATATGAGAAGAAAGCCACCTTCTACAAAAATGGATCATCTCTTGAAACGTACACAGACCATCAACCACATAGAATATCAAACACCAGTGTAGAAATGACCATTTATCCAGTATCAGTGTCAGACAGAGGTTTTTATCAGTGTAAGTTTGATGAGGGGACAGAATCCGAAGAGAAAGAACTGAAAGTTGAAGGTAAGTAGCTTTCATACTGTGATGAAAAAAAAATGTTCACAAAATAATCTTATCTCAGAAGGTCCACTTAGCTTTTCTCAGCTCTTAACTGCATTACACTTTATTCATTCAGCAAAGATTTTTGTTTTTGTCTTAAATGTTTTCATACTTCTTCTTCTGGAGTGCTGAACAACAAGTGAATCTTTTTTCTGCCTTCACCTAACCAGTCACTAAACAAAAGAGAGAAACTGACGTCATATTGTTTGACTTCTGTGAACTAAAGTCTTCAGTTTCATGCAGATTTTGTCACAAGGGTACGGGAGGCTGAGAGAGCTTAATGCACTGCAACTTAAGATTCACATGTAAATGTAGCAGAAAACACACAAGCATGTGAAGAAAACACATATGCAGCATTTAGAAAGACAAGTTGGAGTTTATGAACACAAACATTCTCAAACAGAGAGTCTAAATTCATTTGAACATTGAGTTATACATAATTTGAGACAGATGTTTCCTTTGTGTTCTGTAAAAATGTAAATACATTCTTGATGACATGTTCATTACAGTAATTTCTTTGTTTTATTGTTTTTCTAAACTTAACAGCACGTAGACGCAACATTACACTGAGAGCAGACAGGAACATCATACCAGTACAGGGAAGTGTGACTCTGACCTGCAATGTGGAGGACTCTACTGGCTGGAAATATGACTGGTTCAGACGTACCTCTAAAAATTCTCAAGCAACTCATCTTCAGACAGCAGAAGCTGATGAATCAGACAGTATCAGTATCTCACATGGAGGCATTTACACCTGCAGAGGACGGAGAACAGAACCAGATGTCTTCACACCTGAAAGTGATAATGTCACCATTGAGGAAACAGGTGAGTTAAGTCATTTGTTCTGAAATAAAACAACTTATATTCTTTAAATTAAATTCTTAAACAGTGTCTGAAGTGTGGAAGAGAAGCATATGTGGTAACAAGAACCATAATGAATGGATGATTTAGTCCAGTATCTCTTAGCTCTCTGAAGGAAGTTTGAAAATGGCTGAAATCCTTTATCATGGTAATAATACAACATTTGTTTGACACTTCAGTTTGTTTACAGACACAATAAAGGAGTTGAGGGTTCTTCACTAATGCTGCTCAGTTTTACTTATAAATATTTGGAAAACACATGACTGCTTAATGCAGTATTATTTATGGACTTTTCCTTGATGTTGAATATCATTTAACTCAATGTTTCAGCTGAAATGGTTTTTGCCTTGTTTCAATCTAGATTTTAAATTGGTGAGGTGGCTTTTAGATTATTTTATTGAGTATATTTTAAAATGATCAGAGTCAGTGATGGCAGGTAAGATTCTTTACTCCAGTGGCTCCCCCGAGTGGTGAGTCCTTTCTCTGCATGAGAACAGACACATCATTAAATTTGTATATAGACTATATATAGTTTAAAATGCCTTTATTATGCTTTGACCTTTTTTAAGTTTGATTAAGTTTGATGAGGTTTCAATCTTTATTTTAGTGCTGAATACACACTTCTCCGGACACTCTGAAGGTGACCATTTATATATTTTATATAAATATTTATCTCTTATTTTTTAATACTTGCTGTATTACTCTTAATCACCCTTTTTGTATCTAAAGTAGATTAGTGCAGAATTGCTTATTCCTCAAAACTATATATATTTTGGTCTTTATCATTTCTGGGCAGATTTGTATGTTTATATTGTGAGACCAGATGTTGTTCTGACCCTTGAGACAAATTGTATATTTACTAAAGAGTTTGTTAACTTCATACAGATGAGTTTTCTCTTCATGCGTTCATCTTTTAATCTTAACGTTCATCATTAACAGGGCAGGGTGATGACTCAGCAGAGGACACTGGTGAGTCTGATGTGGAGAAAGGATCATCTGCAGGTGCAGTCAATTACAACAGTCATTACAACTTCATTCATTATTACACTGGAGGTGATTACAGGTCAACATGCAGTTCAAATGATCTCACTTACTTTGGGTAGTGACATGTGTGCTGGCTGCCACAGTGTCTTTTTACATCATCTTATAATTGTGATCATTGATTGTGAAAACCAAGTGCAGGACCAGCCTGTATGAGCAATATTCCTCTTATAATTATAATATCTTATAATTGTGAAACTAATATAGCAAACAGGTGAGTGTGGAGCTGCTTTTAAGATATTGGGACATAAAATCATTTAGTGGGCATATCATTAATTATTACAGTAAGTGTGAGTACAACTTCCTCTTAATCCAATTTAATGCTGAATTCTCACAACACACTTTAAAACCATTATATTTAATAGTGATGTCATATTGCTACTAAATAACTAATTTTGTCACAGCTTTGTTTATATGAAATATATAATAATTTACAGTAGTTGAGATGATTAATGAAACAAGACTACACCTCTGTTGCACAGATGATGATGTGATCCTGGAAAGTCCTGAATTCACATTGTTTGAAGGAGACTCAGTGACTCTGCGCTGTAGACATCGTACTCCTGGATATGAGAAGCAAGCCACCTTCTACAGAAATGGATCACCTCTTGAAACATACACAGACCATCAACCACATAGAATATCAGACACCACTGTAGAAATGACCATTTATCCAGTATCAGTGTCAGACAGAGGTTTTTATAAGTGTAAGTTTGATGAGGGGCCAGAATCCGAAGAGAAAGAACTGAAAGTTGAAGGTAAGTAGCTTTCATACTGTGATGAAAAAAAAAAGGTTCACAAAATAATCTTATCTCAGAAGGTCCACTTAGCTTTTCTCAGCCTTTAACTGCATTTCACTATATTCATTAGGCAAAGATTTTTTTTTTGTCTTAAATGTTTTCATACTTCTTCTTCTGGAGAACTGAACAACAAGTGAATCTTTTTTCTGCCTTCACCTAACCAGTCACTAAACAAAAGAGAGAAACTGACGTCATATTGTTTGACTTCTGTGAACTAAAGTCTTCAGTTTCATGCAGATTTTGTCACAAGGGTACGGGAGGCTGAGAGAGCTTAATGCACTGCAACTTAAGATTCACATGTAAATGTAGCAGAAAACACACAAGCATGTGAAGAAAACACATATGCAGCATTTAGAAAGACAAGTTGGAGTTTATGAACATAAACATTTTCAAACAGAGAGTCTAAATTCATTTGAACATTGAGTTATACATAATTTGAGACAGATGTTTCCTTTGTGTTCTGTAAAAATGTAAATACATTCTTGATGACATGTTCATTACAGTAATTTCTTTGTTTTATTGTTTTTCTAAACTTAACAGCACGTAGACGCAACATTACACTGAGAGCAGACAGGAACATCATACCAGTACAGGGAAGTGTGACTCTGACCTGCAATGTGGAGGACTCTACTGGCTGGAAATATGACTGGTTCAGACGTACCTCTAAAAATTCTCAAGCAACTCATCTTCAGACAGCAGAAGCTGATGAATCAGACAGTATCAGTATCTCACATGGAGGCATTTACACCTGCAGAGGACGGAGAACAGAACCAGATGTCTTCACACCTGAAAGTGATAATGTCACCATTGAGGAAACAGGTGAGTTAAGTCATTTGTTCTGAAATAAAACAACTTATATTCTTTAAATTAAATTCTTAAACAGTGTCTGAAGTGTGGAAGAGAACCATATGTGGTAACAAGAACCATAATGAATGGATGATTTAGTCTAGTACCTCTTAGCTCTCTGAAGGAAGTTTGAAAATGGCTGAAATCCTTTATCATGGTAATAATACAACATTTGTTTGACACTTCAGTTTGTTTACAGACACAATAAAGGAGTTGAGGGTTCTTCACTAATGCTGCTCAGTTTTACTTATAAATATTTGGAAAACACATGACTGCTTAATGCAGTATTATTTATGGACTTTTCCTTGATGTTGAATATCATTTAACTCAATGTTTCAGCTGAAATGGTTTTAGCTTGTTTCAGTCTAGATTTTAAATAGGTGAGGTGGCTTTTAGATTATTTTATTGAGTATATTTTAAAATGATCAGAGTCAGTGATGGCAGGTAAGATTCTTTACTCCAGTGGCTCCCCCGAGTGGTGAGTCCTTTCTCTGCATGAGAACTGACACATCATTAAATTTGCTGACAGTACTGTGATCCTCAGTTTATTACTTGAGCAACTTTTCCCCCCCAGATACAAATCTTTTCTTCAGGTGAATGTTTATAAGAAATATGGCTGTGAACAAACTGTCCTGGAATGCAAATAAAATCTATTCACACCAAATCTCAACAACATCTGTTTTTATCATATAAACTTGAAATGTTAATGCTGAATAAAAGGTTCTAATTATTGTTCATAGAAAATTGAATTTAATATTTTTTTAATTCCAGTAATCTGTCTGCTTGGTAACCTAGACAGCAAAGATGCAACTACATGGGATTATTAAACTGTTCCCCAAAATGACTGATGTTGAACAGTCAAGTCTCTCTGCACTGTGAGATAAATGCATCCTGTAAAAGTTTAGGTTCAGGTGTTCTGGAGGACTGTTGTCCTCAGTAAGACCTGTTTATCTGACAAACATGTGATTGCAAAGCTCTTTTCATACGACTTGATTTATATCTGTTTTTTATGTTTTTGATGTTGCCTTGTATCTTTTATATTTCTCTCTCAATTTTATATTTCTAGTTGTGTCTAACTGTGTATTTTTGTTTTAAACAGTTTCCAACAAGGCTGTTGTGACTCTGCAACCCAACTGGCCTGTGATATACAGTGGTGAGACAATCACTGTCAGATGTGAGATCAAGAGAGGTGGACACACTCGATGGGAATATGAATGGAGACCAAACAATATGGACACATCTCTGAAAGATAATGAATACAAGATTAGCAGTGTTTCTGTTTCCAACAGTGGAGCCTACAGTTGTAAAGGTAGAAAGAACTTGTATTCATCAACAGAGTGGAGTGATGCCATCACATTGACAGTATCATGTAAGTCAAACCATCTGTCATTCATATTCAAAATGGCTTGTTTTTCATTTCAGTCTATCTAAGTAAGATAACAGAAAATATTTTCTTCCTCCAACAATGATGCAGCCTCCTATGAGCAGCTCAGTAACAAGTGGTTGCTTTTTAGTTTGGGAACAGAATTACTGAAACTGAGCCACCTGCTTTTGAAATGTAATTATTCACAGGGAAATGTGCAGAGAAGACCAGATAACTATGCAGTTGTCTTCCTATAAGTGAACAATTAATCACAGTGAACCTTCTTAGTTATGTGGTAACACCTGTGTTTCCCAAAGCAGTTATCACATGCTCTGTTCTTAACTTCCATATGATGGCAGTTGTCTGTGACTTAGTGAAAGTTCAAAGAGTGTGATTAAGTTTTTTTTTCTTTTTAACAATATTAGAAGGCTATTATGTTCAATGGATCAAGTCTGCTGTGTAACAATATAATGGAGTAAAACATGTTTTCTAGGGCAAATCTCATTCCAGTTGTTATAGTTGTTGTTTTGTTTTTTACTCTCAGCAAATAAACCCAAGTCCACACTGACAGAAGACAAAACCATCATACCAGTAGGGGGCAGAGTGACACTGACCTGCTCTGTGGACCCATCATCATCTGGTTGGAAATACTACTTTGAACCCCTGACCACACAAGATGTTCTTTTCCAGTCAACTGGACAAATGACTGTCTCACATGGGGGACTCTACAGGTGCAGAGGAGGGAGAGGAAACCCAGTTTACTACACAGAGTACAGTGATTCAATCATGATCAACAAAATTGGTGAGTTTGACAATGAGATGAAATCCTTTATCATGGTAATAATACAACATTTGTTTGACACTTCAGTTTGTATACAGACACAATAAAGGAGTTGAGGGTTCTTCACTAATGCTGCTCAGTTTTACTTATAAATGTTTGGAAAACACATGACTGCTTAATGCAGTATTATTTGTGGACTTTTCCTTGACATTGAACATCATTTAACACAATGTTTCAGCTGAAATGGTTTTAGCTTGTTGCAGTCTAGATTGCAAATTGGTGAGGTGGCTTTTAGATTATTTTATTGATTATATTTTAAAATGATCAGAGTCAGTGATGGCAGGTAAGATTCTTTACTCCAGTGGCTCCCCTGAGTGGTGAGTCCTTTCTCAGCATGAGAACAGACACATCATTAAATTTGCTGACAGTACTGTGATCCTCAGTTTATTACTTGAGCAACTTTTTCCCCCTGATACAAATCTTTTCTTCAGGTGAATGTTTATAAGAAATATGGCTGTGAACAAACTGTCCTGGAATGCAAATAAAATCTATTCACACCAAATCTCAACAACATCTGTTTTTATCATATAAACTTGAAATGTTAATGCTGAATAAAAGGTTCTAATTATTGTTCATAGAAAATTGAATTTAATATTTTTTTAATTCCAGTAATCTGCCTGCTTGGTAACATAGACAGCAAAGATGCAACTACATGGGATTATTAAACTGTTCCCCAAAATGACTGATGTTGAACAGTCAAGTCTCTCTGCACTGTGAGATAAATGCATCCTGTGAAAGTTTAGGTTCAGGTGTTCTGGAGGACTGTTGTCCTCAGTAAGACCTGTTTATCTGACAAACATGTGATTGCAAAGCTCTTTTCATACGACTTGATTTATATCTGTTTTTTATGTTTTTGATGTTGCCTTGTATCTTTTATATTTCTCTCTCAATTTTATATTTCTAGTTGTGTCTAACTGTGTATTTTTGTTTTAAACAGTTTCCAACAAGGCTGTTGTGACTCTGCAACCCAACTGGCCTGTGATATACAGTGGTGAGACAATCACTGTCAGATGTGAGATCCTGGAAGGTGCAGACCCTCTATGGGAATATGAATGGAGAATAAACAACTTGGACACACATCTGAAAGATAAGGAATACAAGATTAGCAGTGCTTCTGTTTCCAACAGTGGAGCCTACAGTTGTAAGGGTAGAAAGAACTTGTATTCCTCAACAGAGTGGAGTGATGCCATCACATTGACAGTATCATGTAAGTCAAACCATCTGTCATTCATATTCAAAATGGCTTGTTTTTCATTTCAGTCTATCTAAGTAAGATAACAGAAAATATTTTCTTCCTCCAACAATGATGCAGCCTCCTATGAGCAGCTCAGTAACAAGTGGTTGCTTTTTAGTTTGGGAACAGAATTACTGAAACTGAACCACCTGCTTTTGAAATGTAATTATTCACAGGGAAATGTGCAGAGAAGACCAGATAACTATGCAGTTGTCTTCCTATAAGTGAACAATAAATCACAGTGAACCTTCTTAGTTATGTGGTAACACCTGTGTTTCCCAGAGCAGTTATCACATGCTCTGTTCTTAACTTTCATATGATGGTAGTTCTCTGTGACTTAGTGAATGTTCAAATAGTGATCAAGTTTCTTTTTTTTTTAATTTTTTTTTGTAACAATATTAGAAGACTGTTATGTTCAAGTGTATCAAGTCTGCTGTGTAACAATATAATGGAGTAAAACATGTTTTCTAGGGCAAATCTCATTCCAATTGTTATAGTTGTTGTTTTGTTTTTTACTCTCAGCGAATAAACCCAAGCCCACACTGAAAGAAGACAATACCATCATACCAGTACGGGGCAGAGTGACACTGACCTGCTCTATGGAGGGTTCTGCTGGCTGGAAATACGACTGGTTCAGACAAACGTCAGACTCTTCTATAGCTCAGCCCATGAGAAATGTTAACCCGGACAGAGTTATAAGAGTTTATGAAGGAGGCATCTACTACTGCAGAGGAGGAAGAGGATATCCAGTCTTCTCCACAGAGAACAGCAACAAAGTCACTATTCAGCAAACTGGTGAGTTAAGTCATTTGTTTTTGAATAAAACAACATGTATTCTTTAAGATCTGTAAACAGTCCCTGAAGTGTGAGGGAGAACAACTGTGGCATCAATAAGAAAAAAGACAAACATGAATGAATGAATATAGAGCAGTAGTTCTTATTTTAAGTGATGATGGAGAAAACAGAACATGTGTTGGATCCTCTAGTTGATTTTTTATTGAATAGACCTCAAAGAGTGAAAGTCACTTTTGTCATATTTGCTCCCCTGAGACTTTGTCAACACCTCCTTTGTATAATTGTTATACTGTTTTATTATGTAACCAAAATACCCCGTTTTTAAGGGTAGAGTTATTCCAAAAAACGACAGAGGCATTCAGTTCTACTTTAAAACCCTCATCAGGAGGTAATGATGTGAAACAACAGCTAATAAATACCAGGATGGCCAACAGTGATATACAGTATATGAACATTTAGCATCATGTAACAAATTCAAATTCAAACTGATATTATGAAAATTACTGATTATTGGGAGATGAAACCTGGAACAAAGGTGATGACGACTCAATGAAAAGACATTGATGGACAATATACAAAAATGCAGAAATAGTAGATCAAAATAAGAGACTTTCCTTCCTGGAGGACTTGTTGGAAAATAAATACTAGAACATTCTACAACAAACCTTCCTTGAACAGTGATTTAAAAGCTTTTAAGAAACTGAAGTTGAAAACTTTGCGGCTTTTTGTTCTGTCACGTAGCATCTGACCAGCTTAGCTGCAGTTTAGACAGGATCCAGTTAAACATGAACTTGCAGGAGTTGAAAATGCAGCTGCTAAACTGAACCTGATGTTCTGTCAAAACGAGCAGAGCTTTAGCTGAACTGCAGCTAAACTGGATGTATGATGAAGTTATCTTAAGTTTTGCCCAACGTATGTGTTTCAGAGGAATGTAACATCATAATGATCTGTGTAACTGTCTGACTTCTGTCAGCAGCTAAAAAAAAGCCTCAATTTAATTTTTTTAAAATTCGGCTGTTTCAAACTATAATTAAATGACAAAAATGTAAATGACACACAGACCTATTGACATGATTTGAGGCACTAAACTTTTATGAAATTCAGTTGAGCAAATATTTACCATGACCTCAAATAACTGTGAGATGGACTCCCAGAAAAATATAATTTTATTGTAAATCCTGTCTCCTTTTCCCAGTTGCAAAAATCAATAGGCTAAAATAGTTTTGCTTATATTATATCTTAATATTATGGCAGTGTAATGCTGCCACCATGATAAAAATATTTGCTCAGTTTCTCAATATAACAAGAAACCAAAAGTTCAAAAGCAATTGGACACTTGGCTGCTAATTGTTTCTTTGGCAGCTGTGTGTCAAAAGAGTTCACATGTACAGTGACAAAGCAAACAGAAGAGTGAAAACACAAACATTAAGAAAAACATGCTGCAAATCCAGAGATGCTACAAACTGCAAAACACATACAAAAGTGAAAGCACAAACATTAAAGGAAATGTGCTCCTAAAAAATAAAAGAAATACTGTAAGAACTTGAATTCTTAATGCTGAATAAGAAGGTTCTGATTCTTGTTCATTGACAATTTAATTTAATGAATCTTCTAAACATTTCCAGTAATCTGCCTGCTTGGTAACCTAGACAGCAAAAACTCAACTACAGACTGTTCCCCAAAATGACTGATGTTGAACAGTCAAGTCTCTCTGCACTGTGAGATAAATGCATCCCGTAAAAGTTTAGGTTCAGGTGTTCTGGAGGACTGTTGTCCTCAGTAAGACCTGTTTATCTGACAAACATGTGACTGCAAAGGTCTTTTCATACGACTTTAATTTTCTGTTTGAACAGTTTCCAACAAGGCTGTTGTGACTCTGCAACCCAACTGGCCTCTGATATACAGTGGTGAGACAATCACTGTCAGATGTGAGATCCAGGGAGGTGGACACACTCGATGGGAATATGAATGGAGAATAAACAATATGGACACATCTCTGAAAGATAATGAATACAAGATTAGTGCTTCTGTTTCCTACAGTGGAGCCTACAGTTGTAAAGGTAGAAAGAACTTGTATTCCTCAACAGAGTGGAGTGATGCCATCACATTGACAGTATCATGTAAGTCAAACCATCTGTCATTCATATTCAAAATGGCTTGTTTTTCATTTCAGTCTATCTAAGTAAGATAACAGAAAATATTTTCTTCCTCCAACAATGATGCAGCCTCCTATGAGCAGCTCAGTAACAAGTGGTTGCTTTTTAGTTTGGGAACAGAATTACTGAAACTGAACCACCTGCTTTTGAAATGTAATTATTCACAGGGAAATGTGCAGAGAAGACCAGATAACTATGCAGTTGTCTTCCTATAAGTGAACAATAAATCACAGTGAACCTTCTTAGTTATGTGGTAACACCTGTGTTTCCCAGAGCAGTTATCACATGCTCTGTTCTTAACTTTCATATGATGGTAGTTCTCTGTGACTTAGTGAATGTTCAAATAGTGATCAAGTTTCTTTTTTTTTTAATTTTTTTTTGTAACAATATTAGAAGACTGTTATGTTCAAGTGTATCAAGTCTGCTGTGTAACAATATAATGGAGTAAAACATGTTTTCTAGGGCAAATCTCATTCCAATTGTTATAGTTGTTGTTTTGTTTTTTACTCTCAGCGAATAAACCCAAGCCCACACTGAAAGAAGACAATACCATCATACCAGTACGGGGCAGAGTGACACTGACCTGCTCTATGGAGGGTTCTGCTGGCTGGAAATACGACTGGTTCAGACAAACGTCAGACTCTTCTATAGCTCAGCCCATGAGAAATGTTAACCCGGACAGAGTTATAAGAGTTTATGAAGGAGGCATCTACTACTGCAGAGGAGGAAGAGGATATCCAGTCTTCTCCACAGAGAACAGCAACAAAGTCACTATTCAGCAAACTGGTGAGTTAAGTCATTTGTTTTTGAATAAAACAACATGTATTCTTTAAGATCTGTAAACAGTCCCTGAAGTGTGAGGGAGAACAACTGTGGCATCAATAAGAAAAAAGACAAACATGAATGAATGAATATAGAGCAGTAGTTCTTATTTTAAGTGATGATGGAGAAAACAGAACATGTGTTGGATCCTCTAGTTGATTTTTTATTGAATAGACCTCAAAGAGTGAAAGTCACTTTTGTCATATTTGCTCCCCTGAGACTTTGTCAACACCTCCTTTGTATAATTGTTATACTGTTTTATTATGTAACCAAAATACCCCGTTTTTAAGGGTAGAGTTATTCCAAAAAACGACAGAGGCATTCAGTTCTACTTTAAAACCCTCATCAGGAGGTAATGATGTGAAACAACAGCTAATAAATACCAGGATGGCCAACAGTGATATACAGTATATGAACATTTAGCATCATGTAACAAATTCAAATTCAAACTGATATTATGAAAATTACTGATTATTGGGAGATGAAACCTGGAACAAAGGTGATGACGACTCAATGAAAAGACATTGATGGACAATATACAAAAATGCAGAAATAGTAGATCAAAATAAGAGACTTTCCTTCCTGGAGGACTTGTTGGAAAATAAATACTAGAACATTCTACAACAAACCTTCCTTGAACAGTGATTTAAAAGCTTTTAAGAAACTGAAGTTGAAAACTTTGCGGCTTTTTGTTCTGTCACGTAGCATCTGACCAGCTTAGCTGCAGTTTAGACAGGATCCAGTTAAACATGAACTTGCAGGAGTTGAAAATGCAGCTGCTAAACTGAACCTGATGTTCTGTCAAAACGAGCAGAGCTTTAGCTGAACTGCAGCTAAACTGGATGTATGATGAAGTTATCTTAAGTTTTGCCCAACGTATGTGTTTCAGAGGAATGTAACATCATAATGATCTGTGTAACTGTCTGACTTCTGTCAGCAGCTAAAAAAAAGCCTCAATTTAATTTTTTTAAAATTCGGCTGTTTCAAACTATAATTAAATGACAAAAATGTAAATGACACACAGACCTATTGACATGATTTGAGGCACTAAACTTTTATGAAATTCAGTTGAGCAAATATTTACCATGACCTCAAATAACTGTGAGATGGACTCCCAGAAAAATATAATTTTATTGTAAATCCTGTCTCCTTTTCCCAGTTGCAAAAATCAATAGGCTAAAATAGTTTTGCTTATATTATATCTTAATATTATGGCAGTGTAATGCTGCCACCATGATAAAAATATTTGCTCAGTTTCTCAATATAACAAGAAACCAAAAGTTCAAAAGCAATTGGACACTTGGCTGCTAATTGTTTCTTTGGCAGCTGTGTGTCAAAAGAGTTCACATGTACAGTGACAAAGCAAACAGAAGAGTGAAAACACAAACATTAAGAAAAACATGCTGCAAATCCAGAGATGCTACAAACTGCAAAACACATACAAAAGTGAAAGCACAAACATTAAAGGAAATGTGCTCCTAAAAAATAAAAGAAATACTGTAAGAACTTGAATTCTTAATGCTGAATAAGAAGGTTCTGATTCTTGTTCATTGACAATTTAATTTAATGAATCTTCTAAACATTTCCAGTAATCTGCCTGCTTGGTAACCTAGACAGCAAAAACTCAACTACAGACTGTTCCCCAAAATGACTGATGTTGAACAGTCAAGTCTCTCTGCACTGTGAGATAAATGCATCCCGTAAAAGTTTAGGTTCAGGTGTTCTGGAGGACTGTTGTCCTCAGTAAGACCTGTTTATCTGACAAACATGTGACTGCAAAGGTCTTTTCATACGACTTTAATTTTCTGTTTGAACAGTTTCCAACAAGGCTGTTGTGACTCTGCAACCCAACTGGCCTCTGATATACAGTGGTGAGACAATCACTGTCAGATGTGAGATCCAGGGAGGTGGACACACTCGATGGGAATATGAATGGAGAATAAACAATATGGACACATCTCTGAAAGATAATGAATACAAGATTAGTGCTTCTGTTTCCTACAGTGGAGCCTACAGTTGTAAAGGTAGAAAGAACTTGTATTCCTCAACAGAGTGGAGTGATGCCATCACATTGACAGTATCATGTAAGTCAAACCATCTGTCATTCATATTCAAAATGGCTTGTTTTTCATTTCAGTCTATCTAAGTAAGATAACAGAAAATATTTTCTTCCTCCAACAATGATGCAGCCTCCTATGAGCAGCTCAGTAACAAGTGGTTGCTTTTTAGTTTGGGAACAGAATTACTGAAACTGAACCACCTGCTTTTGAAATGTAATTATTCACAGGGAAATGTGCAGAGAAGACCAGATAACTATGCAGTTGTCTTCCTATAAGTGAACAATAAATCACAGTGAACCTTCTTAGTTATGTGGTAACACCTGTGTTTCCCAGAGCAGTTATCACATGCTCTGTTCTTAACTTTCATATGATGGTAGTTCTCTGTGACTTAGTGAATGTTCAAATAGTGATCAAGTTTCTTTTTTTTTTAATTTTTTTTTGTAACAATATTAGAAGACTGTTATGTTCAAGTGTATCAAGTCTGCTGTGTAACAATATAATGGAGTAAAACATGTTTTCTAGGGCAAATCTCATTCCAATTGTTATAGTTGTTGTTTTGTTTTTTACTCTCAGCGAATAAACCCAAGCCCACACTGAAAGAAGACAATACCATCATACCAGTACGGGGCAGAGTGACACTGACCTGCTCTATGGAGGGTTCTGCTGGCTGGAAATACGACTGGTTCAGACAAACGTCAGACTCTTCTATAGCTCAGCCCATGAGAAATGTTAACCCGGACAGAGTTATAAGAGTTTATGAAGGAGGCATCTACTACTGCAGAGGAGGAAGAGGATATCCAGTCTTCTCCACAGAGAACAGCAACAAAGTCACTATTCAGCAAACTGGTGAGTTAAGTCATTTGTTTTTGAATAAAACAACATGTATTCTTTAAGATCTGTAAACAGTCCCTGAAGTGTGAGGGAGAACAACTGTGGCATCAATAAGAAAAAAGACAAACATGAATGAATGAATATAGAGCAGTAGTTCTTATTTTAAGTGATGATGGAGAAAACAGAACATGTGTTGGATCCTCTAGTTGATTTTTTATTGAATAGACCTCAAAGAGTGAAAGTCACTTTTGTCATATTTGCTCCCCTGAGACTTTGTCAACACCTCCTTTGTATAATTGTTATACTGTTTTATTATGTAACCAAAATACCCCGTTTTTAAGGGTAGAGTTATTCCAAAAAACGACAGAGGCATTCAGTTCTACTTTAAAACCCTCATCAGGAGGTAATGATGTGAAACAACAGCTAATAAATACCAGGATGGCCAACAGTGATATACAGTATATGAACATTTAGCATCATGTAACAAATTCAAATTCAAACTGATATTATGAAAATTACTGATTATTGGGAGATGAAACCTGGAACAAAGGTGATGACGACTCAATGAAAAGACATTGATGGACAATATACAAAAATGCAGAAATAGTAGATCAAAATAAGAGACTTTCCTTCCTGGAGGACTTGTTGGAAAATAAATACTAGAACATTCTACAACAAACCTTCCTTGAACAGTGATTTAAAAGCTTTTAAGAAACTGAAGTTGAAAACTTTGCGGCTTTTTGTTCTGTCACGTAGCATCTGACCAGCTTAGCTGCAGTTTAGACAGGATCCAGTTAAACATGAACTTGCAGGAGTTGAAAATGCAGCTGCTAAACTGAACCTGATGTTCTGTCAAAACGAGCAGAGCTTTAGCTGAACTGCAGCTAAACTGGATGTATGATGAAGTTATCTTAAGTTTTGCCCAACGTATGTGTTTCAGAGGAATGTAACATCATAATGATCTGTGTAACTGTCTGACTTCTGTCAGCAGCTAAAAAAAAGCCTCAATTTAATTTTTTTAAAATTCGGCTGTTTCAAACTATAATTAAATGACAAAAATGTAAATGACACACAGACCTATTGACATGATTTGAGGCACTAAACTTTTATGAAATTCAGTTGAGCAAATATTTACCATGACCTCAAATAACTGTGAGATGGACTCCCAGAAAAATATAATTTTATTGTAAATCCTGTCTCCTTTTCCCAGTTGCAAAAATCAATAGGCTAAAATAGTTTTGCTTATATTATATCTTAATATTATGGCAGTGTAATGCTGCCACCATGATAAAAATATTTGCTCAGTTTCTCAATATAACAAGAAACCAAAAGTTCAAAAGCAATTGGACACTTGGCTGCTAATTGTTTCTTTGGCAGCTGTGTGTCAAAAGAGTTCACATGTACAGTGACAAAGCAAACAGAAGAGTGAAAACACAAACATTAAGAAAAACGCGCTGCAAATCCAGAGATGCTACAAACTGCAAAACACATACAAAAGTGAAAGCACAAACATTAAAGGAAATGTGCTCCTAAAAAATAAAAGAAATACTGTAAGAACTTGAATTCTTAATGCTGAATAAGAAGGTTCTGATTCTTGTTCATTGACAATTTAATTTAATGAATCTTCTAAACATTTCCAGTAATCTGCCTGCTTGGTAACCTAGACAGCAAAAACTCAACTACAGACTGTTCCCCAAAATGACTGATGTTGAACAGTCAAGTCTCTCTGCACTGTGAGATAAATGCATCCCGTAAAAGTTTAGGTTCAGGTGTTCTGGAGGACTGTTGTCCTCAGTAAGACCTGTTTATCTGACAAACATGTGACTGCAAAGGTCTTTTCATACGACTTTAATTTTCTGTTTGAACAGTTTCCAACAAGGCTGTTGTGACTCTGCAACCCAACTGGCCTCTGATATACAGTGGTGAGACAATCACTGTCAGATGTGAGATCCAGGGAGGTGGACACACTCGATGGGAATATGAATGGAGAATAAACAATATGGACACATCTCTGAAAGATAATGAATACAAGATTAGTGCTTCTGTTTCCTACAGTGGAGCCTACAGTTGTAAAGGTAGAAAGAACTTGTATTCCTCAACAGAGTGGAGTGATGTCATCACATTGACATCATGTAAGTCAAATATGTTCATATCATATTCAGAATGTCATTTTGTTTCAATCTAGTTAGATAAGGTAACAGAAAATATGACCCCCTTCCTTCCTCTTTAGTGTCAGAACAGAAAAACTTCAGAGGAGTCAACATGCAGTGTGCCCCCCACCCCAAGAAAACAAGCAAACAAAACACTGTGCAATAATAAAACATCAACAGTACCTAGTTAGTTAGTTAGTTAGTTAGTTAGTTCTGTTTACCAAATCAGTTATCGACTGAGAGTCATATGTCACATGCTCTGTTTGCAACTTCCATATGATGGTACTTGCTAAATGACTTAATTGATGTTCAAAGTTTTTCTAAGGGAAATTCCATCTCACTTGTTACTTGTTTTGTTTTTTGCTCTGAACTGAACAGTGAATAAACCCAAACCGACACTGAGAGCAGACAAAACCATCATACCAGTACACGGCAGTGTGACACTGACCTGCTCTGTGGACGACTCTGCTGATTGGAGATATGGGTGGTTTGGACAAACTTCAGGCTCTTCTGCATATCAACCCATCACAAATGTTAAACCAGTTAACAAGGTCTCACAAGGAGGCATCTATTACTGCAGAGCAGGAAGAAGAGGAAGAGGAGGATACCCAGAGATCTTCACCGAGTACAGCAATGCAGTCACTATTTGGAAAACTGGTGAGTTTAGTGATTTGTTGTGGAAAAATACAACATAAATTATTTAAATATGTTATCAGTAGTGTAAAAAAGTTATTTTGGTATCAATAGCAAAAAATGAGAACGTTAATGAAAAACTGAGTATAAGTTAGTAGCTCTTACTCCTCTGATGATGGCGAAAATAAATCGTTACAACCCTCTTCAGGTTGTGTAAAGATGCAAAACAAGAGTAGAAGATGTTTCCATGACACCACTCAGTTTTATCCATAACATCTATTTCTGGTTAGAACACATTTCTCCTCTTAAAATGTTTGTGGATTTGTTTTGGTCTTTAAACACCATTCAGCCCCATTTCTGCCAAGAAGCTGCTGTCCTGTTGTTTAAATGGCTGCAGTGGCTTTTAGATTTTTTTATGAAATAGATCTCAAAAGTTGAGAGTCAGTGTTGTCAGATAAGATTTTCTCTCCACTGGCTGCCCCAAAGAAATCCTAATAATCCTAATTTGTATATTTTGTGTGTGTTTTTCTATTGCTTTTAATTGTTATTTTACTGTTTGGTTGGTTTTGTGCGTATTTTACATTTCTATTGGTATTACATTTCTAATAATTAGGTATTTTTCTATGTGAACAGTTCCAAATAAGGCCACTGTGATCCTGCAACCCAACTGGCCTCTAATATACAGGGGTGAGACAGTCACTGTCAGATGTGAGATCCAGGGAGGTGGAGACACTAAGTGGACATATGAATGGACACCAGCCAACTTAAACACATCTCCAACACTCAGTGAACACAGGATCAGCAGCAACAATTACTACAATGGAGAATACAAATGTAGAGGAAGGAAGGACTCATATTCCTCGACAGAGTGGAGTGATGTCATCACATTGACAGTAAAACGTAAGTTCATCTTTCATCCATAATGAACGTTATGTTTCTTATTTATTTTGTCTGTTTTTTTCATCAATGCCATCCGATATCACTTGCTCAGATACCTAATAACTATATTTATTTTGATTAATTTTATTTATGAAATCATTGCTAGAGGCTTTTGATTGGACCCAAAAGGACCCGAGAAAAATTTTAACAGCATTAGCAACACATGCTGCATATTCAGTCAGATCATCAGAACAAAACAAATTAACAGAGTAGAAAATGGCATCACTTTTTAAATGATTGATCTGTTAGTTTAATAGTGTTACATGTTGGCCTGGAGGCAACCATTCTGGCTTTTGAGCTATTTCAAGAATGATTTCACTCTAGTACTTGTACTCTCCTGTATTCTTAACAATATAATGAAGAACATTTTCAGGCAAATCCCATTCCAACCATTTACTTGTTTTGTTTATTTGTTCTAATGTGAACATCAAGTAATCTCAAGGCCACAGTGACAGCAGAAAGGACAGTCATACCAGTATATATTTCTGTTTTTATTCAAACTGTGTGTGACCTGCCCAACTGGAGGGTAAGGCTAATCCCACCTTAACCTGGGCTCCCCCCAAGACCACCTACTCTATACAGGTCAACACACAGATAAATGTAAAGAAATTAAACAGAGACATGGCTTCAAGTACAATTTTATCAAAATTTATTTAAAAAGATCAATTTAAAAAACGACAGTAATGTTGTAATACAACCAGAGACCAATTTATCAATATAATAAAGTTAATATCTGCCAAGTAGGTATTTAAGAGTTTAAAATACCTAACACACACTCACGATCATGCTGTGTCTGTGCGTATAATAAAAACATAAACATATTCAAAGTGCTCCTCACTCTAAAGAAAAACAAAAAAAACATATGATTAACAAGCCAGGCTGACTGGTACAGGATAACCGCTTTTTCCCATGACTATATCACCATGAATTTGCACAGCACTGCCACCACTGCAGACACACACACACACACACACACACACACACACACACACACACACACACACACACACAGCAAACTAACACCCCTAGGTGCCGTGTAATACTTATCTGTATGCAGGTGCACAACAACCCATATGGCTAGAGCCCCCACACAGTACGGCCCGGGTACCTAAAGCTAAATAAAAGGGGAACAGAGACAGCATTAATACACCTGACGAGGTCCTTCAGGCGCAGTGGGTTTGTCTGATAACACAAATCAACCAATACTACATGTGTATATTTGGTGGGTACAGTTTCTAACAAGACTGTTGTAACACAGCAAACCAACTGGCCTCAGATATTCAGTGGTGAGTCAATCACTCTAAGATGTGAGATCAAAGATAGTGGACACACTGAGTGGGAGTATGAATGGATAACAACCAAAGAAAAACCTCCAAAACACAGTGAATACTGGAGTTTCAGTGCTACTTTTTACAGTAGAAAAGTACTGTTGTATGGGTGAACATAAAATAGATATTTAGTCCTCAACAGAAAGAAGTGATCCCATCAGGTTGACAGTGTCATGTGAGTTGGACTGTGTTTCATCAATCGTGAGAATATCATGTTTTTGAGTTTCCACCTATCTGTGTCTGAATAATTCAATTGAAAACATTTCTTTACTCAATAATTAGTCAACTTCTCAGGACTGATCAGTAAAGAATTGTGTTTGTTTTTGAAGACAAGCCGTCATTCAGTGTCCTGTAGCATTTGGAATATACTTAATTGATTCATTGTTAACAGATTAAAGAGAATATAAACAATGACTCATGGTGCAGATCAAAGTGATTAAATCAATATTTTCTGTGTGCTTGGGACTCCCATAAAGATTATGTGAAATTCATTATGTTCTCAACTAAGTTATTCATATTGGACTAAATCACAGGGACAATAATTACCTTTTAATGTCTTTGTTCTAAACTGAACAGCAAATAGACCAAAGGCCAAACTAAGTGCTGACAACAGAGACATTCCAGTAGGGGGCAGTGTGACCCTGACCTGCTCTGTGGACCCATCATCATCTGGTTGGAAATATTACTTGTACAAAACCTCTGAACCCCTGAACACACAAGATGCTGTTTTCCAATCAACTGGACAAATCAGTGTCTCACAGGGAGGACTCTACTGGTGCAGAGGAGGGAGAGGAAACCCAGTTTACTACACAGAGTACAGTGATTCAATCAGGATCAACACAATTGGTGAGTTTGACAATGAGATTTGTTAGACACGGTTTAGAAAAAAACTGTATTGTGTTTTTATGATTATTGATTAAAATTTAGGCTAAAAAAACATTATGACTGTTATTGATTTGAACTTTGAACTGTATTAGATAAGATTTGTTTATATTTATAGAGACTAAAGTCTACATCATAACATGTTTCATTCTGAGAAAATCCCTTTCCAACAGATGCACCAGAGTCTGTCCTCACTGTGTCTCCATCATGGCTGAGTCCTGGAGACTCAGTAACTCTGAGCTGTGAGGTTGAACATCCATCTGCAGGATGGAGGTTCTACTGGTATAAGACTGTTCCCAAACTATCAGACAACTCCTACAGCTATGAGCTGATACCTGGTAGCACCAATGGGACTGAACAGGATTCCTACATCATTCATGGGTCGACACACACAGCAGGATATATGTGTAGAGCTGGAAGAGGAGACCCAGTGTTTTACACTCATTACAGCAAACCTGCGTTTGTTTGGTCTGGAGGTGAGTTTGCTTGTTTGTTTTTGTCTCCTTCTGTCAAGAAGCAGTTGTGATGTCATTATCTGGGTATTGATTGTGGTGAACCTATGACCTTTCTCCATCAAGTCAAGATTTCAGTTTTTCAACACACTCACCAAACACAATGTTGATATTGAATTATTCTACATACTGGACTGGGCTGGATTTCCTTCTTTAAATCTTCAATTGATCTGAAAGCATTACAGCATCAAAAAACTGAGATATTATGATTTTACTTGTCATCGAAATCAAACTCTGCTCCTCTTTGCAATGAATGCTTTTACTTTGGATGCCTGAGCTCATCTTACAGTGAATACTCATTACTTTTACTGACACAGCAGGCTGGACAGGTGTGGTTAAATGAGAGTTTATCTAGTGGTCAGGCAACATATAGACATACAAAACAGTCAAAATCTAGTAATGAAAAACCAGAAAAGTCAGCAGGCAACAAAGCAGGTAAATGGACATAGTACAGAAACAGCTGGAAACCTGAGAAAACTCAGACAGATGAGAGAAAAACACTGACTATACAGTACCAGTCAAAAGTTTGGACACACTTTCTCATTCAAGGGAAGGTGTGTCCAAACTTTTGACTAGTACTTTATATAGAGACAATGAAACATCATTTAGTATGAAAAACACATCCTCTGTATGTTTGAAAGGTGGCAGGTAAATGTAGGTTGTTTACAGCTTCACAGTGAACAGTTGCTGTAGTTATCTTGGTAGCAAGTTTTCAAGATAGAAAAAATAATCAAAACATCCATAAAACAGCTCAAACCACTCTGCAGCACACTTCACGTCTCCACTGTCAGTCCATATGCTCTGTATGTTCTTAACACTCAGTTTCACCAAAACACTGAACCTTTTGCACAGTTTATGTTATTCAGATGTTTTTACTCTCAACAACAAAATGTATTAAAAATACAAAAAAGAGGATTTTTTGCATTATGATCTTTTTTAAATTTAATATCTCTGTACTTGGTTTGCTCCTCATTACATGTTGTTTTCCAGATGTTCATTCAGCAGTGACTCTCAAAGTGAGTCCTGACAGAGTGCAGCACTTCATCTATGACTCTGTCTCACTGAGCTGTGAAGGAAACTTTACTAAGTGGAGAGTGAGGAGGTTTCCTGAGGACCACAACTGTTTTAACTGGAGGTCAATGACTGGATCCACATGCAACATCGACAGTTCACAGCAGAGTGATGCAGTGTACTGGTGTGAGTCTGGATCAGGAGAGTTCAGCAATGCAGTCAACATCACTATACAGAGTATGTTTACATTACATTTTATTTTATTTTCATCTTGTATTTAAATTATTTTCAACATGTCACTAACTACACTTCCTGTGTAGACAAACAAGTTCTATGCCTAACCTTTTGATAGAAACATTATATTACTGTTTCTTTAACAAAATTAAAAGCTCATTAAACTATATTTCCTTACGATTATCATAAAGAAACATCATCCAATCAATTAGAAAATCAGACGTTCTCTGCACAACATTATAATTTAGTCATGTTCTTGTCAAACACGGGTAATACAAAAGAATAAATAAATTCTGAAAGGGCTTCCTTCAAACCAAAAACTCATCTGTGGACAAAATTAATGCTTCTTCATATTTATTTAAACAACTGGAAATTAATATTTTACAAATCCAAGATGTTTGGTCCACAGTTTTTTTGGTGTACAGCAAGATCTTTCTTTATTCTTGATGATAAAATTAACATGCTGATTTAGTCAGAGGTGTTTTTGTGTCAATAGCCATCCACTGTTTCTTTCATGTGTACCTGTTAGCGCTAGAGCTAACTAGCCATAGCTAGTATATTTACAGTTACAAGGCATGTATGTAATAAAGCTGAAATGTTGGGTCTTTGCTCAGCTACACTGATTCTGTGAGATAAATTAGTTGGAGAAAAATAAAGGCATATGTGTGGTCTATTCTCATGGTTTTATGTCACCTTGTTCTAAAGGTCAGCAGCTGGTCTCTGACTGAAACTTCATATTCTTTGACTGTTTTACAGATGCAGATATTATCCTGGTGAGCCCTGTGCATCCTGTGACTGAGGGAGATTCTGTTACTCTTGGCTGCAAACTGAAGAGAGGAGAATTACTTTCCAACGTGTTTTTCTATCAAAATGACAAACTTATCCAAAATGATACCAGAGGGGAGCTGAATATCTCTGCAGTGTCAAAGTCAGACGAAGGCTTCTACAAGTGTAAATACTCAGGAAAAGAATCAGTACAGAGTTGGATGTCAGTTAAGGGTGAGTAGGATTAAAACAATTCATGCATTTTCTTTCTTGTAAACTGTGTTGCTGTCTTAGAAAGAAATGTGGTCAAATACTTTACAGAATTAGAAATTTACAGGTTTAGTTTCAGCTGATTTCACATATTGGATTGTGTAAGAGATCTTGTTTTATACTGTACATAATGGCATTCAATAATTAAACATAAAATTCATTCAATTTAGTATATATCAAAATACAGATGTAAATGAATGATGAGTCAAAGATTGTTTTCTTTTCAGCTGAATAAAGTTGCATCCGTGGTCATGACTCATATCACACTGTATAGCAACACATACATGTTTATACGTACAGTTTATTGTGTGTTTAATATATGCTTATTTTTATTCAAGCATTTCATTTAAAGAAAAGTGTTATAGAACTTAATTAATTATACTAATAGTTATTATTTATGATCTATTACAGCAGTGTCCAGGCCTGAAAGCTCTTCATCTCTTATACCATTAATTGTTGGGCTGGTTTGTGGAATTATAATTATTATTCTCCTGCTCCTGTTGTATTGCTACAGACAATCCAAAGGTGAGACTTTTTCCTTCTGATGTTAAGAGTTTTATGTTTTAATTATTCAAATACGTATTTTGATGTCATAATGTGAAATATCAGAACAATTTTCAAAACAACCAGATGTAACAACACATGTATCTTTTTCACAGATTCAAACTTTATCAGGTTGGTACAAAACCATCTTCTCTCATTTTGAACATAACAGCAGTACCTTCCATGTTTCTTATTAAATTTAATGTATATGCTAAATGTTTTAGGCCGATCCAGTATGAGAGCACCAATCAGAATGAAACTCAACGTAATGAAAACTCCTCTTCTCTCTATGGTCAGTCTCCAAACTAATCCTGATTCATTTGTTGGACTTACCATTAACTCTAACCTGAACATTTTTACACTCAGTTTCTAATCAGCTGATTTTCAAAGAACATTAATCAAAAGTCTCAAAGACGTGTCAGCTGTTTCACCACATGCACAAAAGATCAGAGTATAACATGGTTTCACATTATTGGAGTCCTGAAATATTATTGTTCTACTGTCCTATCACAACAATACATACTATAATAACACTATGGTATGAAAATATCTTTCAGTCCTGGTTGTGACTTTTTAAATATTACAGTTTCAAAGACTAAAACATTTAAAATTCCTTGTTTTGTGCACTTATCTACACCACAAATAAAAAATAAAGATGAATTTGACTTTGGCTTGATATTAACTGCTCTGTAGGTGATGCCCGTCTCTATGAATCAGTCAGAGGCTCTGAGGACACTGATAATGGTACAGTATATACCTTTTGATTTACACAGAACAGTCAGAAATGCTCAATTACGTTATTTAAGGGGACTGATTACAATTAATTAATATGAAATCCTGTAACTAAAAAATAAGTATATTTCAGATGCAGGAGAATCCCAGGATATTATATATTCTTCAATAGAGCTTAAAAACATTGCTAAGACGGGTGAGTACACAAACGACTGAAATGCAATAAATAGTTCAGAGATGTTTTTGTCTGCCAGCAGACTAAACAAAAAGAAAAGATACATTAATTATTTTCATGCATTTCTTTGATCATCTTAACAGGGAAGCGTCATGAAACAGTGGAGAGCTCTGTTTACGCTGATGTGAAGATAGGATGTCCCTCCTGTATGTATTTGTTGAAAATTTGTCATATATAATTATTTGTTAATTACACTGTATGTAATTATGGGTCAGCATGCAGTTCAAAAAATCTAAGCCACCTCTGGTACTACTGCCACTGGGAGCTGCTTGAGGCAGATATTGTCAAATCCTGCTCACATAAAGGAGCCTTTAGACTTTAAAATGATGAGAAATTTCTCAAAAAACAAACAAAATACACATAAACTGAAGTTTCAGTTACAACAACTGATTTGTGTGGATTTTGATTTTCCTTTTATACATTTTAAATTCTGCTACTAAAAAAGAAAACAAGGATCCCAAATTTCTTTTATTTTCATTCTACCTGTCAATCCATCCATTCATCCATCCAGCTGTATATGTCTGCTGAACAAACAAATCCTGACATCTGGTTTCTGTTTTAGATGATAATCTAACGTATGCCCAGGTTAACTATCACAATAAAGGCAAAGCCAAGAAACACAAAGGTATGTAAAGTCTACACCAACCATCATGTTGGTTTTGGACACAGTGTAATGTATGTAATGTGCTCAGTGTTTGCAAAATTGTGGGTGTTTGTAATTATTATTTTTTCATTGAATATATTGTGTTGGAATGTATGTTTATTTTACATTATGTGTGTTTGCAGTACTGAAGAACAGTATTTATACATCAGTATGTATATTCAGTATCAGTATGTTTACTAAATCCTGTTAAAGCCATAATACTCTGCTGTTTAACTGCTTTGAGCACTGTGAGCATTACAATACTGTTATTCTTTTATTATCAGTGGAGACATTAACCCTGACAACCCTTCAGTGCATTATCATTGTAAATGATGACATTACTGGCAAATGTTTTTAACTAATCTTCTCTCCATTTATAGGAAAATCAACTCCTGCAGCAACTGATGAAGGTGTTTATTCTGAAGTTAAACCAGGAACAGCTCTTGGTAATAATTCTGCCATGTTATGTGCAGACCGTAGTGATTAATTCTTCTGATAATTAAATGGTTTATATGTCATGATAGCATGTTGAAAGCATATTTTACATCTTGAATAACCCTATATGTCTGTTTTTTGTGTTTTTCAGGTCAGTGAAGACAGCTGTATGGACAAGGCCAAATAAATATGGTTAACAGCATTTTATATAACCATTGTGTGCAACTCTGCTATCCAAATATCAGCGATGCTCAATGTTTTGTACAGATAATTTAATAGCAGATGATATAAAATAATTACATATGTGGATTTAATACTCTCCCTTTTAGCTTGAAAGTACAAGACTACTGAGGTTTATTCCCATTTAGTATTTAAACACTGTATCATTATTATCATTATTTTTACAGTTATTTTAAAAACTTTGATTGCAGGCTGATTCAAAAAGCAGCAGGAGGTATCAGTTTGAAATGTTTAAACGACATTACCCAGGTGGTACTGCAGCTTTAAAGTCAATATATTTTTCAGTGTTAGATGAAAAAGCTCCAGGATGGACGTCAACAATTACTTTTGTATATGTAATGAACTGCTATAAACTATTACATGTAACTTTTGCTGTTATTATACTGGAAAGTTTTCTTGTCTATTTACAAATGAATTTACTGGTGCTGTATGTGCTTTATTTTTGTTAGACATCAATAAACTTTTTTTCTGCAGTAAACAGTCAGTGGTGTTTCTAAATGCTTTTTATATTTACATAATATATACTTTATACATTTATATAATTGAGTGAACTAGTGTTGTCACCTAATTGCATACTACCAAAGGTGTGAGTCCACATGTCCTTCCTAATGTGAGCTGATAAGAGGGCAGATGCCAGAGAGAGTTGAGGAAGTAGAGAGGAGAGTGGTTCACTACTGACCCATATCTAATAATGAAAAGCTAAACATCAAATAACAAATGCACATTGCAATTAATGTCGACTCTTATGAATAGAAAGGTCAAACAATTAACAGTAACCCATCAAATAATTAGTACAGAGGTGGAATGGTCAATATTTTTATCTCTTATTTGAAGGTCTATGTGTAGCTTTCACCAGTAGATGTCACAATTTCATTATTTGATGTGGGCCTTCATTATTTATTGCTGCCACACTCGTTGTTCAATGTGATGATTTGTTATTTGATGTGTGCTGTGTGCCCGACCTGTCAGTCAAACCTGCCATCAAAGACTCCACTCAATGCCTACAGAGCAGGAGTCCTGCAGCGGAGACTCTCGACCGACTGATGAAAATGAGGAAATGAGTCTTTAGTTAAAGCCAAATGTTTCCTGTCAGCCAGATGACATGTTTCACACCTGGTTGACAGCAGATAGCAGACTGAGGTGATAGGGAGTGTTCAAGATGTAAAACACAGTGAGAACTTTAATGTCAGATTTTCACAAGCTCACCCCTCTGACTTTCTGTTGTATGAAGTTTCAGATTGAGAAATAAATATTGACTGTCCACTTCCTCATGTCACCACCAGTCACAGTTGTATTCAAAGACACTCAGTTAAAAAACATTCTGTAATTACTATATTATATTCATATGCATTGCACTTGACTCAATTTCTACTACCTCCCAAAAATGTGTACTTCATTTAGTTTCTACCACTTAAAAAAACAAAACATTTGTGAACTCACATTCTGCACAGCATGAGACATCTCTTCTGCAACACATATTTCTGTGTAAAGAGGAACTGGTAAGTTGGTTTGTATTTGTCATGCTGATAAGCAGAGGCTTGTCTTGTTTCTACTCAGACTGTAGTTGATAAGTAAATTGTATAATACAATGGTGCAAAATGTGCAACAATTTCCAAAAAGTCTAAAGTTCTAAAATCCAGTAAATGAAAAATGAGAACAGGTAAATGACAGTAAACAGAAGCAGCCTTTATAACCTAATACCAGAGGTTTGTAACATGGCTGTTTTTAGAAATGAGTCCTGACATTTGGCTTCTGTTTGAACATGTGATGTAGACTCAGATTAACCACCATAATAACGATCAAGCCAACCATGACAAAGGTCAGTAGGTAGACAACAACAGTCTGCTGTCGGAGGTTTATTTCAACAACTCAAGATTTTTTTGGGGAGAAGCAGAAATTCAGACCATAGATGGATGTGTTGAGTTCAAATGTTGATTGACTTTGAACTTAGTTGGTTTATTCATACTGTAAATGTCAAACAATAGAAATTATTTAATTATACTGTTTCTGAATAATGAGGCTGATAGAATACAGAATTTGTTTGCTGTAATTGAAAAATGGATGTTCAACCTTTTACTCATTGATGGGTTAAGATGAGTTTTTTCATTTGCTTTCTTGTTTTCTAAGCTATAATATCATCACAACTGCTGTTGCTCTTTGGAGTGATAAGAAGGCAACACATTTGTAATTCAGGACTTCTTCATAAAATGACCAGATAGACACAAATCTACCACCAAAGTTCTGACCAAAGTTTATATCAAATTCACTATAGAGGCTATTTAACACACAACCACATATACAGGATGTACTGTTTACGCCTACACAGTAGAATTATACAATAAATAAATAAATAAATGGGAGCAAAATGTCCTCTATATGTAACACTGTACCTCTTTTTTTTTTGGTTTTCTTCCAGGTATGTAGAGAGATCTGTATCAACAAAACCAAAGGAATGGATGACAACATGAAGAACTACATCATTGTGTAGTTTATTTGTAGTTTTGTGTGCAATTGTATACCTCTGATATCTAAATATCAAATGTGCTCAGTATTTTGTACAGTTAGTACATTAGTGCAGCTTTAGTCAGTCAGCCTCTTCTTCAGTTTTTGATGAAACAGCTTTGATGATTATATGTGATGATCTGCTATCAAACAACATCCTGTTAAACATGTTGTACAAGTTTCCCTGTCCTTTAAAGAATGGATTGATAGATATTTTATTTTCAACTGGATGAATTTAGTATTTTTTGTAAAAGCTTGATTAACCATTTCATGCATCAATATATATTTTTTTATTGAACAGTAAGCGGTCAGTATTGTTTTTAATATATATTTTTTAAGTGTATGTATGTTAATGTCTGTTTTATAATCTTCCTTCTTAATTTGGTCATATAGTAGCTGAGAGGGGAACAAAAACTTTGAACCGGGAAGTTTGGAGATTCTTATGTTCTTATGCAGATTGATTTATGCCCCTTGATTCTGTTGGGTGATGAACCATCAGGTATATTTCTTTGATATAAAAAAACATCTCAAAATGTGAACAACTGTAAACAAAGCTGATCCCTGTTTTACATTATGGGGTGAACATCAGACAGCAGAGAGAGGGAGTAGGACACTGTAGGAAATTTAGTAAAATGGCCCTTTAAAACACTACAATAAGTGACTGAAAGCTGAATTCTGTAACCTCACATGTTGTCTCTCTCAATCTATAGCTAAGTAATATCTACTGTATTGTATTGTTATATCTAACCTCATCATATTAAACTATGTTCAGCATAGTAAAGTCTGATTGACTAGTAAGAGGTCACAGAAATGCAAATATAATATCTCTTAGTTGGAATTTTTTAGGATAAATGTGAACTGATGACAGCCAACATTTTGTAATAAGAGCTTCTCCAACTATATGTGCTAATTTTAATTTGTAGTGAACAACTGTGTGTATTCATTAAAAACATTACAGGTTTTAGCTTTGAAGCACATTTCCAGGTCTGTATTTTTAATCTGGGGCTCTACAGGAATATGTAACTTTTGCTATTATTATACATGAAGGTTTTCCTGTCTATTTACAAATGAATTTACCTGTGATGTATGTGCTTATTTTCTTTAGTCATCAATAAACATTTTTTCAGCAGTAAACAGTCAGTGATGTTTTTAATTGCTTTTTATATTTATATAATATATACTTTATATACTTATGTAATTGAGTGAACTAGAGGTTACTATTTTGAAGCTATAGGAACATACAGGGGGGAAAAAAGTATACAAACTTTGGAAAAACATTTAGCTTTTGCCTGGGGCCTCCTGATTTCAAGAATTGTTGCCATCTAATTGCACACTACCAAAGGTGTGAGTCCACATGTCTTTCCTAATATGAGCTGATCAGAGGGCAGACGCCAGAGAGAGTTGAGGAAGTAGAGAGGAGAGTGGTGCACTACTGATCCATATCTAATAATGAAAAGCTAAACATCAAACAAGAAATGCAAGTTGAAATTAATGTCAACTGTTATTAATAGAAAGGTCAAACAATGAAGAGTCTCCCATTAAATAATGAATACAGAGGGAGAATAGTCATTAAATATGAAAAAAATGAACCTCCACACAAATTTAATACAACTCAATTTTTTTTGAAGGTCTATTTCTAGTTTTCACCACTAGATGTCACTATTTCATTATTTGATGTGGGCCTTCATTATTTATTGCTGCCACATTCATTGTTCGATGTGATGATTTGTTATTTGATGTGTGCTGTGTGCTCGACCTGTCATCAAACCTGCCATCAAAGGCTCCACTCAGTGCCTACAGAGCAGGAGTCCTGCAGGGGAGACTCTTGACCGACCGATGAAAATGAGGAAATAAAGTCTTTAGTTAAAGCCAAATGAAGCTTAGTGAAAGTTCAGTCAGGAAGACTATCTTTTGCATGCTCAGGTCATTAGTATTATTTTCCAAACCATCTGTCATTCTTATCCCTAAGGCATAGGTGTCAATTAAGACATCAGTTGTTCACATCACCTGATCACATCTGACCAATAGCACGGTGACACACCTTTATTTGTCAGCCTATCATGATGCGGCTGTCTTTTAAAATATGTTTTCTCCTTCTCTACCTCAATGCTTTTATGCTGTCGTTTTGCACGCCCCACCACATCCCCATCACCGCCCAGTCTTCGCAGATTCATCAGTGCATCTCCTCATCAACCTCATCAGCCTTATCAGCCTCAGCAGAAGTCATCAGCCACCATCACCAGTGTCTGGACTCCATGGAGGGATTTATCTTGCTGCTGCTCCCTGTAGAGTCTAAGCACCAAAAACTCTGGTCAATACTTAATCTTCAATATCATCTGTATAATAAACAATTATTTTTGCTGCATTCACTTGTCTCTCCTGATTGAAATTTACGCTGTCAGCCAGATGACATGTTTTACACCTGGTTGACAGCAGATGGCAGACTGAGGTGATAGGGAGAGTTCAAGATGTAAAACACAGTGAGAACTTTAATGTCAGATTTTCACAAGCTCACACCTCTGACTTTCTGTTATATGATGTTTCAGATTGAGAAATAAATATTGACTGTCCACTTCCTCATGTCACCACCAGTTATAGTTGTATTCAAATACAGTCAGTTAAAAAAACATTTTGTAATTGCTATATTATATTCATATGCATTGCACTTGACTCAATTTCTACTACCTCCCAAAATATTTTCACTTGTTTTAGTTTCTACTGTCTAAAAAATATGATTGCACATCCTGCACAGTATCAGACACCTCTTCTTTTCCGTGTATTGACACATCAGCTCTGGTGTGAATGTGACAACCACACCTCAAGTACGTGTTGCTATCAATGCAACACATATTTATGTGTAGAGAGAAACTGTTGGTTTGTTTTCGTCATGCTGATAAACAGTGACTTGTTTTTTCTACTCAAGCTCTAGTTGTTAAGTAAACTGTGTAACACAATGGTACAAAACGTGCAACAATTTATTTTTAATATATTTAATTTTTGATTTGTGTAGCCCGTCTACCCTCTATATTATGTAGATGGAGCCCTGAGTTCTTTATCCTAATTTCCTTTGTTATATTATCTTAATTTAATGTTTTTAGCTTGGGTCCTATAGCCTACCTCTTGAATATAACTTATTTTGAGACCATAGTGTAACAAACAATTGAGTATGCTAGCCCTTTAACACAATAAAATACCACAATCTAATATAAATTGGTATAGAGTATAAAGGCTATATAGCTTTTAACCTCTGAAATAATAAACACACTCAGAAACCATTTAAAATTAAAAGTAATAATTTCCTCCTTTAATTCTAAGGCAAAATTAAATGAAAAATAATATTAAATTAAATACCAGGAGTCTTCACTGCTTTTGTTTCACAAGTCACACAGTAAATTTTCCCTTTTTACCTTTTCACCTTAAAAGTATTTGCTTTTACTTTTCCGCTGAATTATTTTAGTGATCACACACACACCAATTATTACCTATGCTAACCTATGCTATGCTGGTTGTTGTCTCTCGTTTCCAGATTGGAATAAATCCAGACGAAGCTACTTTGTCGAGCTGGGTTAGCTAGCAGCAGCCTACAGTCCGTTCACAGTGCTATCTCACCGCTCACTTCATTAACGAGCAGCCTCTTTCAAGTTGGCTACAGCGCAGCAGACTTCGGGTAGAAGTTATCTGTTACTCCCAAAAACATGTCCTCTTACAGATTATCGAGCTGACAATCTAAGACTCAGGTACATCTTTACTTTTTCCTGCACAACTTCGGATATCCATCAGAAAAACTGCTTTCTTCTCCGCTCCTCCAGTCTCTCTTCTCCTTCTCTCTCACTCCCCGTGTCTGCGTACACACACACGTCAGCCAAGTAACACACACAAACCTATTTGACCATATTCACCTCTCTAGAAAGATACCACTCTATTAAATAAGCAGCTTCTTATCAAAAGAAATAAAATAAAAGACATGCATGCATTTTTAACATCCTTAACATGTTTACTCATGAACTTGACCTTTTTCAACACAATGAGAAATATGAATTTTAACCATACTCTTTTAACAAATTCTATTGATCTATTTCTCTATCACAGACAACTATTTATACATGCATATTTTTAACCAGGCTACATTTGTTCTCCCTTTATGCATTTAATTTCTGAAAAACACAGGAAACTAAATGCATAAACACAGGAATGAGAACAGATAAATGACAGTAAACAGAAAAGCAGCCTTTATAACCTAATACCAGAGGTTTGTAACATGGCTGTTCAGAAACGAGTTCTGACATTTGGCTTCTGTTTTAATATGTGATGTAGACTCAGATTAACCACCATAATAACGGTCAAGCCAACCACGACAAAGGTAAGTAGTGCAGGCAGCAACAGTGGCCAGGAAGTGTAAACGTGTCAAAGTTTACTGCGGTCAAACTAACTGACGTTGTCTGAGCTTTGTGTAAAAGGGAAGGAAACACAGGCAGGCTAAACTCAGATCTCATATTTATATGAAATGCAACTTCTCTCTTTCTCTTTCTGTTGCATTATTATTAAAGCAAAGTAGAAACATTTGTCAGACTCAGAGCAGCTGAGTGACAGAGTGTCAGTGCTGGATGTGAGGATGAGGTACACTTTGATCTGTGTGCTGGGATTATTCTGTAAGTACATTACTGACTTTCTCTGTTTGCATGTCACAGATTAAAGAACATGTTCCTGAATAGTCAGAATTACAGAGTATCACTGGTTGAACCAGTTTCTCTGAGAGCTTGAACAGAGCACGCTTATGGTTTTTAACTACAGGGTTGTTTTATAGGCCAGATGTTGGTTGGTGACTTGGCTCAGTTTAGATTGAAGGACTGTGTTCAATTTACTGCTGGATGATTATTTTTGCACAATGTAAATATAAATTGTTTAAGATATTGTTATGTATGTGGGTTTTGAATTTCATGATTTACCTATTTTATTTTACATATTTCATTTTAAAGAAATTTTCTCTTAACTGTTTTAGTTTATCAAACAATACCGCTGCTGAAACTCTATTTGCTTTTGTTTTTTGTTTTTTGTTTTTTTGTTTTTTTGTGTGTGATTTTGACTTTCTGTCAGTTTGATTATGTCTGATGAAGTTTCAATCTTTATTTTAGCGCTGAATACACTCTTCTACGGACACTCTGAAGGTGACCAATACTTTTTATTTATATATTATACTGAAATATTTATCACTTATTTGTCATCCACTGTATTACTCTTAAGGCCCAAACGCACTGAAAGCGTGTGATGCGTCTTGAAGTACACTTATTGGTTTTAATGGCCAAACACGCACCAAAAGCGTTATTAGGCGTGTCAAACTGTCTTGACGCTCAAACTCAGAGAGAGAGAGAGAGAAGGAGGAGGAGGAGGAGAAACAGAGAGAGAGAGAGCGGTAGTGAAGTCAGGTCAGGTCTATGTTTTTGTATAGCCCAATATCATAAATAAGAAATCTGCCTCAGGAGGCTTTACAATCTGTACAGCAATACAACATCCTTTAGCCTTAGACCCTCAATTCGAATAAGGAAAAACTCCTTAAAAACCCTTTAAAAGGGAAAAAAATGGAAGAAACCTCAGAAAGAGCAATAGAGGAGGACGGACAGACATGCAACAGACTATGCGTGTACAAAATAGACAAAGAAGGAAGGAAGTAAACAAAAGCAGGCATCTCATTTCTAGCTGCTGACTGTATTTTGTCATCTGAAGTGATGACTGTCACTAGCAGATTTCATGTAGCTCTGTGAGTGGGTTGAATGCGTTGTCTTCAGCTGACTTTTTAATGTTTTTATGATTTGTTTCAAAACTAGAAGCCTGTAAAATAGTCTTAAATATGCAATATGCAATATGATGGTTACATACTGGATATCATGCTAAAATATTGAGGCTAAAGCTGCAAGTACCAGACAAAAAGTCAGCATCCTCACCAGTTGATGATCCATGTAGAAGAAATGGAAGTGGAAGTCACATTGTTTGCTCAAAGTAAAGCTCGTTAGCCTTAGTATCACAATACTGTATTATAAATTAAAATGTTACTAAAATGTTATTTGTTGTAACATAACTCTGGGATGGTATGACAGCTTTTCTGCTGTGTTATCACCAGACTTGTATATAGTGAGGAATTGCCTTTGCTTCTTTCCTAAGACAAAATAAATATATTGTGCTGATTGATCATTTCCTTTTGTGGCCAGATAACATTCTGATGTCTTTAGCATCTTTAGCATCTTTGATCTAAGGCTCAAAATACTTCTTTGAGCAACTCCTGATCATTTTGTTTATTCAGATTTGTGATTTTTGGGAGCTTTGGGAGCACATAGAGGTCAAAAACTTAGGTTTTCCAGGTAAACTGCATTTAATGGGGGTCACTAATGTTCTGTCGAACAAATTCCGCTATACATGCATTTGCTGGTGTTTTATATGTACATGTTTAATGGATTTGCAAAATTCTTAATATTATTCTCATTATCTTATTTTCTCTCTCTCTACTGCCTAATTAGAGATCATAATGAAGCAGCCTATCCTGACTGTAAATTCCACCTGGCATGCTTTGAATGAATCCTGTACAGTTGTGCTGGAGTGCAGTGCAGCCTCTGACAGAAAGGTCTCCTACAACTGGACCATGATGAACCAAACCAGTAGCGGCTCCCGGCTGCAGTACAGTATCCAGCCAGAGGATGGAAACATCAATTTCACCTGCACGATTTTCAATTCTGTCAGTGTTTCTGTTTGAATATGTGATGTAGACTCAGATTAACCACCATAATAACGGTCAAGCCAACCATGACAAAGGTCAGTAGGTAGACAGCAACAGTCTGCTGTTGGAGGTTTATTTCAACAACTCAAGATTTTGGGGGGAGAAGCAGAAATTCAGACCATAGATGGATGTGTTGAGTTCAAATGTTGATTGACTTTGAACTTAGTTGGTTTATTCATACTGTAAATGTCAAATAATAGAAATGATGTAATTATACTGTTTCTGAATAATGAGACTGATAGAATACAGAATTTGTTTGCTGTAACTGAAAAATGGATATTCAACATTTTACTCATTGATGTGTTAAGATGAGTTTTTTCATTTGCTTTCTTGTTTTTTAGCTATAATATCATTACAACTGCTGTTGCTCTTTGGAGTGATAAGAAGGCAACACATTTGTAATTCAGGACTTCTTCATAAAATGACCAGACAGACACAAATCTACCACCAAAGTTCTGACCAAAGTTTATATCAAATTCAATATTCAGGCTATTAAACACACACACACATATGGGTGATTCTTCAATTAAGGGAGTTTTTCTGTCCCCAGGGTAGATTTTCAAGAAAAAAATGTTTTTTTAGAAAAAACAATTATTGTATTTGTTAAGGTTAGGTTGTAGTAGCAATTAAAAAAATAACTGTGTCTCAATGATGACATTTTAATACTTTTTCAGTGTGTTGAAAATTCAAATGTGCAAGAATTTCACTGCTTTGGGCTTGTCCCCAGCCCAGACTTTTTGACATCCCCTCTATAATAAAGCAATAAAAAGTGCTAAATTCATTAAAACTTTACTTTGCATTTACATACAGGATGTACTGTTTACGCCTACACAGTAGAATTATACATGTGTATTTATGTATTTACACACACAACACCTACCTCATCACAATGCAGACACTGTTGATGCAAGAGCAGTGGGCATATACTGCATAACATGCACAAATAAACACAATAAAATGTTAAGCATGTTCATGACGTGATATGACTAAAGTCAATGATTTTTTGGTTCATGCATGTGCGGTAAATACTTATTGTTTATACCTTTTTTATTTGTAACATTTTCTAGGCACAAACCTTTGCACAAGACACAAGCTGATGTATTTCTGCAGTGGCCAGGAAGTGTACACGTGTCAACGTTTATCAAACCAGTTGAAGTTCTCTGTGGTTTGCATACAAGGGAAGGAAACACAGGCAGGGTGAATTCTAAAGAAGTTGGAGAAAGTCTCATCTCATCTTTCATTTACCCGAAATGTAACTTCTCTCTTTCTCTTTCTGTTGCATTATTATTAAAGTAAAGTAGAAACATTTGTCAGACTCAGAGCAGCTGAGTGACAGAGTGTCAGTGCTGGATGTGAGGATGAGGTACACTTTGATCTGTGTGCTGGGATTATTCTGTAAGTACATTACTGACTTTCTCTGTTTGCATGTCACAGATTAAAGAACATGTTCCTGAATAGTCAGAATTACAGAGTATCACTGGTTGAACCAGTTTCTCTGAGAGCTTGAACAGAGCACGCTTATGGTTTTTAACTACAGGGTTGTTTTATAGGCCAGATGTTGTTTGGTGACTTGGCTCAGTTTAGATTGGAGGACTATATTAAATTTACTGCCAGATGATTGTTTTTTGCATAAATACTATACTGCACAAGGCTTGTAAATTGTTTAGGGTATTATGTATATGAGTTTTGAATTTCATGATTTTCTTATTTTATTTAACATATTTCATTTCAAGAGTTTTTTTTCCTTTTATCTGTTTCCTCCCTATTTACTAACTTACAGTATATTGTCACAGAAATGTGTTAATCTATTAAACAATAGTTACCAATGCTGCAACTCCATCTGTTTTTTGTTTGTTTGTTTTGTTTTGTTTGTTTTTTGTGTGTGTGATTTTGACTTTCTTCAATGTCATTATGTCTGATGAAGTTTCAATCTTTATTTTAGTGCCGGATACACTCTTCTACGGACACTTTGAAGGTGACCAGATATTTTTGTTTATGTATTATACATACATGTTTATCTCTTATTTATCACCCACTGTATTATATTGCTGTGTTTGTTACTTGTTTAGTGGGCATGTCATTTATTTTTACAGTAAGTGTGACTACAACTTGCTCTTAATCCATCTTAATTTTGAATCCTCATGGCACGCTTTAAAACTATTATATTTAGAAGTGACATCATATCATTAAGCTTAATTAAGACAAGAGTGAAAATGCTTCTTGATGCTCAGTTTTATTTATAACATCTAAAGGCTGTCTGCTTATTACAGTATTTGTTTTAAAAATCAATATACAGATTTTAAATTGGTGGGATTTTTAGATTTTTTATTGAACAGACCTCAAAGACTGAGAGTCATTTTTGTCATTTGAGTATATTTGCTCCACTATTGTTGAGTTTGCTGTTGCTGTAAAGTTACTGAGTACCCTTCTACTCCTCTATAATCCCAGCCGCTGAAGCAGAGCAGTAAGGGGCCCAACGCAGTCCAGTAACATGAACATGAACAGGTTGATACCATGGTCTAACCTCTCAGGGGTCACAGGTCAAACACCAGACACCCTGCCGTACAAATGATTAAAAGCTAAATTTAATTTTGCATTCAGGCCTATCACACTTACAGTATATCAGGATATTGTAAGCTAACTTTTGTAAAGTGCTAGAACTTATTTTGTACTGTGATGTTTCCTATCAGGTACTATGGCAGCGGACCCATCAATGATTCATTACCGCCTGAAAAACAGCTCAATATGTCTTCATGTTAAAAAACCACCTCCATATCGATGTGGTCAGTGGATATTTGCTGGAAAAGTGATTGCTTCTCCTGACTTCATCAACCCCAACTACACAGAAAAAGTGGATTATGAACCTAAGAGCCTAACCTTGTGTGTGCGTGATCTGAATGAGACAAACAGTGGCACCTATCAAGTCTCATTCTATGACTCTGACTATACTTTTATCACTGAGTCTCACAAAGTCATTGTTCAAGGTAAGTTCTACGCAGTACTTACTGGATCTGCTTTATGCATTCATACATTTCTGAATTTGGTAGATTCTCACACATTTCATGACAATAAGCATAAAATAATCTCATTATCTTGACATCATGAAAATGCAAAAATTGTTTTTTTCTCATTGCAACTTGTTATTAATTTTCTTGTATCTCACATATTAAATGTAAGACATGCTAAGTATACTCAATATATTGTGGTGTTTTTTCTTACTGGCAGCCAATGGAGGGTGCCATTAAATCATCTAATGACCAGTTTATTTATCTGCTGGCTGGGTGTTGCAGATGCTGTTCCCAGACCTGTGATCAGGATGTCAGTGCTGCACTCCAACCTGTCTGCTAGACTCTGCACCATCACAGTCAACTGCTCCATCCAGGAAGACTGGTTGTGGTCTGTCTGTGATGAGGACGGTTGCAGAACATCTCAGAGATCACTCAGCAGGGTCAACATATCCATCTCCATTGAATACAGAACTATTGTCTGCAGTGGCAACAACCATGTCAGCACGAACAATGTTTCTGAAAGCGTAGAGGCAACGTGTAAGTATGACATGGTTGTTCTTAGTAGCCTGTTTTGTTGATTTGTTGCTCATTAATTGACTGTACAGAGATTCATCTAAGTTTAATTCCAGAAAATATGGTTCTTTTATTTTTCACTTTGTAACTTTAACATAACCTTGTCAATTTAATAAATCAGTTGTAAGCCATCAATAAAATTGATGGTTTATTTTTGGTTGGAAACCTTTCTGCTAAAAATGTTTTTCTGTCTTTTCAAGCTTCAGTAAATCTAATCCTGAACACAAAGAAGCATCACAACCACTCCTTGTAAGGGTGATAGTTATTGCAGTGTTTATAATCCTCTGTACATTTATTATCTTCATGGCTAAGAAGTGTTGTTCAACAGAAAATAATCACCATCAGGTAAGCTGCATTTACCAAAAAATATTTAAATTGATCTTTTTGATGGAACTTTTGGGATGTAAATATGGAAGGATTTGATGATGATTATTTGATGACAGGGTGATGTGTTTCTAGAGATCTTTCAAGAGACAAGGATGTGAAATTGAGTTTTACTTTAATGCTAGGAGGTGTCTTGTCAGAGTATGATAAAGGTTGTTAAAAGACTAAAACATATTTTGCTGGATTATTTACAGACACAGACATCTAACGCAGAGTTGATGCAAATCCAGCCAGTGGAGATGCAGCCACAAGAGTCTCTACCAAGGCCCAGGGTCTCTACCTCTTCAAGTCAAGCTGATGTCACCTATGAAAATGAAGATGAGCCACATGTGCCAGCAAGACCAACAACCAAACCATCAGCCTAGGGTAGGAATTGGGGTCCAGGCAAAGTCACGAAGTAGATACTGTTCACAGGCTTTTACAGGCACCAACTGTGACGGCCTCTCTGGGCAAGAGTGACAACGGTGAGAATACGAAAGGATACAAGAAGATACAAGAGGCAACGGCTTCACAGACTGTCACTCTGGATGAGGCAGAGCACACCAGACAGATTGAAACACTGTGTACAGTGTATTGCAAAAACCAAAAAGTCTGAAGTCACAACACCATCAACAGGACAAACAAGATGTGGAGAAGCCAAAGATTCAAGATTCAAGAAGTTTATTATCATGTGCACAGTAAACGCAGGCAGTTACACCATACAATGAAATTCTTACTTTGCTAGTCCACCCTTCACGAAAAAAGTTAAATTAAGTTAAAATTTTAAATCACAAGTATTTAAGTTACATATAAGTTACAGTATTGCACAGCACAGTATTATGCAAAAAACAGCGATCCTGACTTGACCGAGCAACAGGTCATAAAAGTATACTACATTATTGCAAATATTGCAAAGAGTGTAGAAAATTGTCATAAAGTGCACTATGTAAAGACATGAACACAACAGCTGAAAGAAGAATGTTATAAAGTATTCTATGAAAACCAGAATGGAGATATGGACATTTATGCAGTATTTACACTGGCGCATGCATCACTATATGCATTTGTTTTATACTTTAAAAAAAATTTTTTTTTGGTATTTTGGTATCTGTTTTCTTTAAAATGTGTCTAAACATTATTGAGTTCTGTTTAAGAAGATAAACTTTTGTTGGAGCTCAATGTTTATATGTTTATATTTTCTGTAAAAAAAAAATCTGGGAATTATCAGTATTCTTATTCTTTTTTTAAAGTAAATCTAACAAAAATCAATAATAAATTGTCCTCTTCACTTTCACACACACTTTCTCACTTATAAATGCTTGCTATCATATTATTAAAGAGCCAAACATCAAATAATAAATATCAATATATAATGAAAATCTGAACATCAATTAACAATTACGAATTGCAATTAATGAAAAGCCAACTATTATGAATAGAAAGATCAAACAATGAAGAGTCTCTCGTTAAGTAATGAATACAGAGGTAGAATACTGTAGTCATAAAAACATCTTTTTATTTGAAGGTCTATGTCCAGCTTTCACCATTAGATGTCGCAATTTCATTATTTGATGTTGGCCTTCATTATTTATTGCTGCCACATTATTCGATGTGATTATTTGTTATGTGATGTGTGCTGTATATCCGGCCTGTCCTCTCTAGGAAAAAAATCCTCTCTAGAATTTAAAGGAGTTCAAAAGGCCTTAGAGGAAAACAAGACAAAAAGGCAAAAGGACTGTCAAAAGGACCAGCTCTCTCAAAGCCGTCCTGGCCTTCACCTTTATATCAATACATCTCTGGCTTCTTACATTTCAGTATCCATATATGGTCATTCACCAAAACATCAACAAGCTATTGGCTAACATTTACTTGCATTGCACGATACAATGATACTTCTTTGTTTGTCAATCACAACACAATGCATAGAACTCTAGAATGTAAGATACTTCTACATTTTCAACCCCTTAACCGCTGAGGTTAAGCATATACGGGTGGTGCAGGAAACCACAGCTTTTTCGTGGGCCTCAGGTTCTCTACCAGTTTGTCTATTTCCAAGGTGATGGTTTGCACCTTGCATGAAAGTTCAGCACAGACTGTGCAAGTTCAGCACAAACAGTATAAGACATGTTTCCATGTATTAATTTATAACCAATTATATTTAAATCATTTTAGATCATTTTGTTAGAGGTAGGTCTGAGTGGAGTTTGTCTAGGCCACTTATAATGGAGCTTTTACAAGTTAAAGCCGAATGTATCTTGTCAGCCAGATGACGTATTTCACACCTGGTTGACAGCAGATAGCAGACTGAGGTGATAGGAAGTGTTCAAGATGTAAAACACAATGAGAACTTTAATGTCAGATTTTCACAAGCTCACACCTCTGACTCTCTGTTGTATGATGTTTCAGATTAAGAAATACATATTGACGGTCCACTTCCTCATGTCACCACCAGTTATAGTTGTATTCAAAGACAGTCAGTTAAAAAAACATTTTGTAATTGCTATATTATATTCATATGCATTGCACTTGACTCAATTTCTGCTTCCCCTGAAAATATTTACAATAGTTTTAATTTCTGCCACCTAAAAAAATCTGATTGCACATCCTCCACAGTATCAGACATCTCTTCTTTTCTGCTTATTGGTGTAAATGTGACGACAACAGTTTAATCCAAAGCATCAAGTATGTTTTACTATCAAAGCAACACATGATGTGTAAAGAGGAACTGGTGAGCTGGTTTATTTTTGTCATGCTGATATGCAGAGGCTTGTTTTGTTTCTACTCAGACTTTAGTTGCTAAGTACACTTCAAGTTTGCATCCCATAGTCCACCCAAAGTCTAGGAAATGAAAAATGAGTACAGGTTAGGGATGCACGATATTATCGGCACGTCATCCATATCGGCTGATAAAAGCTCTAAAGCTCTAAAGCTCTCCCTGACTGTCCAAGTGTTTCCTCTGCAAGCTCCACTTCACTCAGCTGACCGTCAGACCAGCTGCTTCTTCCCACTTTAACCTGAATAACAACCGGGGCTCGGTATGTTCTGCTGCACAGGTAGGAAACACCTCGGCTGACAGGATGTACCACTCTGTTTGGGGGGGCCGGATCTTTTTGATTTATAACAGCAGTTGGCAACCAGCGTATTAGGTGCATTACTGCCACCTTTTGCTCTGCAGTGTGGAAAAGAGATTAAATCCTACATATTAATCCTGTCTGTCTAATAAACTCAAAGAAAACTCTACCGCTCCACCCACTTGGCTGGTTTATTAAAGTTTTAACACTGAGCTCCTGAACTCCAGTCTTCCTAAGTTCTACCTTCATATATTGTCTTTCTTGATCATACATAGTACAATCTGAGTTTGCATGCATAATGGTCTCCTCAACCAGCTGGGAAAAAAAATGTGTGCATATATAGGTATTGGCATCAGCAATCGGCCACAATGAGTTGGAAATATTGGCATATCGGATATCGGCAAAAATCCAATATTGTGCATTCCTTTTACAGATAAATGACGGAAAACTTAAGCAACCATTACAACTTAATGCCAGAGGTTTGTAACATGGCTGTTTTACAAAATTAAAGTTTTGACCTCAGTTTATATCAAATTCAATATGCAGACTATTAAACACACACACATATACGGGATGTACTGTTTACGCCTACACAGTAGAGTTACACATGTGTATTTATATATATACACACAACACCTACATCATCACAATGCAGACACTGTTGATGCAAGAGCAGTGGGCATATACTGCATAACATGCACAAATAAACACACAATAAAATGTTAAGCATGTTTATGATGTGATATGACTAAAGTCAATGTGGTTATGGTCCATGGATGTGCAATAATTACTTATCGTTAATGCCTTTTTTAAATTACATATTCCAGACACAAACATTTTGCACAAGAGACAAGCTGATGTATTTCTGCAGTGGCCAGGAAGTGTACATGTGTCAACGTTTGCTGCGGTCAACTGAAGTGTCAACGTTTATCAAACTAATTAAAGTTGTTTGTGGTTTGCATACAAGGGAAGGAAACACAGGCAGGCTAAATTCTAAAGACGTTGGAGAAAGTCTCATCTCATCTTTCATTTACCTGAAATGTAACTTCTCTCTTTCTCTTTCTGCTGCATTATTATTAAAGTAAAGTAGAAACATTTGTCAGACTCAGAGCAGCTGAGTGACAGAGTGTCAGTGCTGGATGTGAGGATGAGGTACACTTTGATCTGTGTGCTGGGATTATTCTGTAAGTACATTACTGACTTTCTCTGTTTGCATGTCACAGATTAAAGAACATGTTCCTGAATAGTCAGAATTACAGAGTATCACTGGTTGAACCAGTTTCTCTGAGAGCTTGAACAGAGCACGCTTTTGGTTTTTAACTGCGGGGTTGTTTTATAGGCCAGATGTTGGTTGGTGACTTGGCTCAGTTTAGATTGAGGGACTGTTTTTTGAAGCAATTATTTTTGCATAAACACTGTGTGGCACAATGCATGTAAATTGTTTAAGGTATTGTTATGTATGTGGGTTTTGAATTTCATGATTTTCTTATTTTATTTTACATGTTTCATTTTAAAGAGTTGTGTTTCCTTTTATCTGTTGCCTTCCTGCTTACCAACTTACTGTATATAGACTATATATAGTTTTAAATGCCTTTATTATGATTTTGACTTTTTTCAGTTTGATTAAGTTTGATGAAGTTTCAATCTTTATTTTAGTGCTGAATACGCTCTTCTACAGACACTCTTCAGGTGACCAATTATTTTTTATTTATATATTATATATAAATATTTATCTCTTATTTTTTAATACTTGCTGTATTAATCTTAATCACCCTTTTTGTATCTAAAGTAGATTAGTGCAGAATTGCTTATTCCTCAAAACTATATATATTTTGGTCTTAATCATTTCTGGGCAGATTTGTATGTTTATATAATGAGACCAGATGTTGTTCTGACCCTTGAGACAAATTGTATATTTACTAAAGAGTTTGTTAACTTCATACAGATGAGTTTTCTCTTCATACGTTCATCTGATAATCTTAACGTTCATCATTAACAGGGCAGGGTGATGACCCACCAGAGGACACTGGTGAGTCTGATGTGGAGAAAGGATCATCTGCAGGTGCAGTCAATTACAACAGTCATTACAATTTCATTCATTATTACACTGGAGGTGATTATAGGTCGACATACAGTTCAAATGATCTCACTTACTTTGGGTAGTGACATGTGTGCTGGCTGCCACAGTGTCTTTTTACATCATCTTATAATTGTGATCATTGATTGTGAAAACCAAGTGCAGGACCAGCCTGTATGAACAATATTCCTCTTAATATAATTAATATTATTATAATTATAATTAATTATAATATCTTATAATTGTGAAACTAATGTAGCAAACAGGTGAGTGTGGAGCTGCTTTTAAGAAATTGGGACATAAAATCATTTAGTGGGCATTTCATTAATTATTACAGTAAGTGTGACTACAACTTCCTCTTAATACAATTTAATGCTGAATTCTAACGACACACTTTAAAACCATTATATTTAATAGTGATATCATATTGCTACTAAATAACTAATTTTGTCACATCTTTGTTTATATGAAATATATAATAATTTACCATAATTGAAATGATTAATGAAACAAGACTACACCTCTGTTGCACAGATGATGATGTGACCCTGGAAAGTCCTGCATTCACATTGTTTGAAGGAGACTCAGTGACTCTGCGCTGTAGACATCGTACTCCTGGATATGAGAAGAAAGCCACCTTCTACAGAAATGGATCATCTCTTGAAACATACACAAACCATCAACCACGTAGAATATCAAACACCAGTGTAGAAATGACCATTTATTCAGTATCAGTGTCAGACAGAGGTTTTTATAAGTGTAAGTTTGATGAGGGGACAGAATCCGAAGAGAAAGAACTGAAAGTTGAAGGTAAGTAGCTTTCATACTGTGATGAAAAAAAAATGTTCACAAAATAATCTTAACTCAAAATGTCCACTTAGCTTTTCTCAGCCTTTAACTGCATTTCACTTTATTCATTCGGCAAAGATTTTTTTTTTGTCTTAAATGTTTTCATACTTCTTCTTCTGGAGTGCTGAACAACAAGTGAATCTTTTTTCTGCCTTCACCTAACCAGTCACTAAACAAAAGAGAGAAACTGATGTCATATTGTTTGACTTCTGTGAACTAAAGTCTTCAATTTCATGCAGATTTTGTCACAAGGGTACGGGAGGCTGAGAGAGCTTAATGTACTGCAACTTAAGATTCACATGTAAATGTAGCAGAAAACACACAAGCATGTGAAGAAAACACATATGCAGCATTTAGAAAGACAAGTTGGAGTTTATGAACATAAACATTTTCAAACAGAGAGTCTAAATTCATTTGAACATTGAGTTATACATAATTTGAGACAGATGTTTCCTTTGTGTTCTGTAAAAATGTAAATACATTCTTGATGACATGTTCATTACAGTAATTTCTTTGTTTTATTGTTTTTCTAAACTTAACAGCACGTAGATGCAACATTACACTGAGAGCAGACAGGAACATCATACCAGTACAGGGAAGTGTGACTCTGACCTGCAATGTGAAGGACTCTACTGGCTGGAAATATGACTGGTTCAGACGTACCTCAGCAGATTCTGAAAAAACTCCTCATCAGACAGCAGAAGGTGATGAATCAGACAGTATCAGTATCTCACAGGGAGGCATTTACACCTGCAGAGGACGGAGAACAGAACCAGATGTCTTCACACCTGAAAGTGATAATGTCACCATTGAGGAAACAGGTGAGTTAAGTCATTTGTTCTGAAATAAAACAACTTATATTCTTTAAATTAAATTCTTAAACAGTGTCTGAAGTGTGGAAGAGAAACATATGTGGTAACAAGAACCATAATGAATGGATGATTTAGTCCAGTACCTCTTAGCTCTCTGAAGGAAGTTTGAAAATGGCTGAAATCCTTTATCATGGTAATAATACAACATTTGTTTGACACTTCAGTTTGTTTACAGACACAATAAAGGAGTTGAGGGTTCTTCACTAATGCTGCTCAGTTTTACTTATAAATATTTGGAAAACACATGACTGCTTAATGCAGTATTATTTATGGACTTTTCCTTGATGTTGAATATCATTTAACTCAATGTTTCAGTTGAAATGGTTTTAACTTGTTTCAATCTAGATTTTAAATTGGTGAGGTGGCTTTTAGATTATTTTATTGAGTATATTTTAAAATGATCAGAGTCAGTGATGGCAGGTAAGATTCTTTACTCCAGTGGCTCCCCCGAGTGGTGAGTCCTTTCTCTGCATGAGAACAGACACATCATTAAATTTGTATATAGACTATATATAGTTTAAAATGCCTTTATTATGCTTTGACCTTTTTTAAGTTTGATTAAGTTTGATGAGGTTTCAATCTTTATTTTAGTGCTGAATACACACTTCTCCGGACACTCTGAAGGTGACCATTTATATATTTTATATAAATATTTATCTCTTATTTTTTAATACTTGCTGTATTACTCTTAGTCACCCTTTTTGTATCTAAAGTAGATTAGTGCAGAATTGCTTATTCCTCAAAACTATATATATTTTGGTCTTTATCATTTCTGGGCAGATTTGTATGTTTATATTGTGAGACCAGATGTTGTTCTGACCCTTGAGACAAATTGTATATTTACTAAAGAGTTTGTTAACTTCATACAGATGAGTTTTCTCTTCATGCGTTCATCTTTTAATCTTAACGTTCATCATTAACAGGGCAGGGTGATGACTCAGCAGAGGACACTGGTGAGTCTGATGTGGAGAAAGGATCATCTGCAGGTGCAGTCAATTACAACAGTCATTACAACTTCATTCATTATTACACTGGAGGTGATTACGGGTCGACATGCAGTTCAAATGATCTCACTTACTTTGGGTAGTGACATGTGTGCTGGCTGCCACAGTGTCTTTTTACATCATCTTATAATTGTGATCATTGATTGTGAAAACCAAGTGCAGGACCAGCCTGTATGAGCAATATTCCTCTTATAATTATAATATCTTATAATTGTGAAACTAATATAGCAAACAGGTGAGTGTGGAGCTGCTTTTAAGAAATTGGGACATAAAATCATTTAGTGGGCATATCATTAATTATTACAGTAAGTGTGAGTACAACTTCCTCTTAATCCAATTTAATGCTGAATTCTCACAACACACTTTAAAACCATTATATTTAATAGTGATGTCATATTGCTACTAAATAACTAATTTTGTCACAGCTTTGTTTATATGAAATATATAATAATTTACAGTAGTTGAGATGATTAATGAAACAAGACTACACCTCTGTTGCACAGATGATGATGTGATCCTGGAAAGTCCTGAATTTACATTGTTTGAAGGAGACTCAGTGACTCTGCGCTGTAGACATCGTACTCCTGGATATGAGAAGAAAGCCACCTTCTACAGAAATGGATCACCTCTTGAAACATACACAAACTATCAACCACGTAGAATATCACACACTGCTGTAGAAATGACCATTTATTCAGTATCAGTGTCAGACAGAGGTTTTTATAAGTGTAAGTTTGATGAGGGGCCAGAATCCGAAGAGAAAGAACTGAAAGTTGAAGGTAAGTAGCTTTCATACTGTGATGAAAAAAAAAAGGTTCACAAAATAATCTTATCTCAGAAGGTCCACTTAGCTTTTCTCAGCTCTTAACTGCATTTCACTTTATTCATTCAGCAAAGATTTTTTTTTTTGTCTTAAATGTTTTCATACTTCTTCTTCTGGAGAACAGAACAACAAGTGAATCTTTTTTCTGCCTTCACCTAACCAGTCACTAAACAAAAGAGAGAAACTGACGTCATATTGTTTGACTTCTGTGAACTAAAGTCTTCAGTTTCATGCAGATTTTGTCACAAGGGTACGGGAGGCTGAGAGAGCTTAATGTACTGCAACTTAAGATTCACATGTAAATGTAGCAGAAAACACACAAGCATGTGAAGAAAACACATATGCAGCATTTAGAAAGACAAGTTGGAGTTTATGAACATAAACATTTTCAAACAGAGAGTCTAAATTCACTTGAACATTGAGTTATACATAATTTGAGACAGATGTTTCCTTTGTGTTCTGTAAAAATGTAAATACATTCTTGATGACATGTTCATTACAGTAATTTCTTTGTTTTATTGTTTTTCTAAACTTAACAGCACGTAGACGCAACATTACACTGAGAGCAGACAGGAACATCATACCAGTACAGGGAAGTGTGACTCTGACCTGCAATGTGGAGGACTCTACTGGCTGGAAATATGAGTGGTTCAGACGTACCTCAGCAGATTCTGAAAAAACTCCTCATCAGACAGCAGAAGGTGATGAATCAGACAGTATCAGTATCTCACAGGGAGGCATTTACACCTGCAGAGGACGGAGAACAGAACCAGATGTCTTCACACCTGAAAGTGATAATGTCACCATTGAGGAAACAGGTGAGTTAAGTCATTTGTTCTGAAATAAAACAACTTATATTCTTTAAATTAAATTCTTAAACAGTGTCTGAAGTGTGGAAGAGAAGCATATGTGGTAACAAGAACAATAATGAATGGATGATTTAGTCCAGTACCTCTTAGCTCTCTGAAGGAAGTTTGAAAATGGCTGAAATCCTTTATCATGGTAATAATACAACATTTGTTTGACACTTCAGTTTGTTTACAGACACAATAAAGGAGTTGAGGGTTCTTCACTAATGCTGCTCAGTTTTACTTATAAATATTTGGAAAACACATGACTGCTTAATGCAGTATTATTTATGGACTTTTCCTTGATGTTGAATATCATTTAACTCAATGTTTCAGCTGAAATGGTTTTTGCCTTGTTTCAGTCTAGATTTTAAATTGGTGAGGTGGCTTTTAGATTATTTTATTGAGTATATTTTAAAATGATCAGTCAGTGATGGCAGGTAAGATTCTTCACTCCAGTGGCTCCCCCGAGTGGTGAGTCCTTTCTCTGCATGAGAACAGACACATCATTAAATTAGCTGACAGTACTGTGATCCTCAGTTTATTACTTGAGCAACTTTTTCCCCCTGATACAAATCTTTTCTTCAGGTGAATGTTTATAAGAAATATGGCTGTGAACAAACTGTCCTGGAACGCAAATAAAATCTATTCACACCAAATCTCAACAACATTTGTTTTTATCATATAAATTTGAAATCTTACTTGCTTATCTGCTAAATAAAAGCTTCTCATTCTTGTTCATAGAAAATTGAATTTAATATTTTTTTAATTCCAGTAATCTTCCTGCTTGGTAACCTAGACAACAAGATGCAACTACATGGGATTATTAAACTGTTCCCCAAAATGACTGATGTTGAACAGTCAAGTCTCTCTGCACTGTGAGATAAATGCATCCTGTAAAAGTTTAGGTTCAGGTGTTCTGGAGGACTGTTGCCCTCAGTAAGACCTGTTTATCTGACAAACATGTGATTGCAAAGCTCTTTTCATACGACTTGATTTATATCTGTTTTTAATGCTTTTGATGTTGCCTTGTATTTTTCTTTTTTTCTCTCTTAATCTTATATTTCTAGCTCTGTCTAACTGTGTATTTTTGGTTTAAACAGTTTCCAACAAGGCTGTTGTGACTCTGCAACCCAACTGGCCTCTGATATACAGTGGTGAGACAATCACTGTTAGATGTGAGATCCAGGGAGGTGCAGACACTCGATGGGAGTATGAATGGAGAAAAAACAACTCGGGCATATCTCTGAAAGATAACGAATACAAGATTAGCAGTGCTTCTGAGTCCAACAGTGGAACCTACAGTTGTAAAGGTAGAAAGAACTTGTATTCCTCAACAGAGTGGAGTGATGCCATCACATTGACAGTATCATGTAAGTCAAACCATCTGTCATTCATATTCAAAATGGCTTGTTTTTCATTTCAGTCTATCTAAGTAAAATAACAGAAAATATTTTCTTCCTCCAACAATGATGCAGCCTCCTATGAGCAGCTCAGTAACAAGTGGTTGCTTTTTAGTTTGGGAACAGAATTACTGAAACTGAGCCACCTGCTTTTGAAATGTAATTATTCACAGGGAAAGGTGCAGAGAAGACCAGATAATTATGCAGTTGTCTTCCTATAAGTGAACAATAAATCACAGTGAACCTTCTTAGTTATGTGGTAACACCTGTGTTTCCCAAAGCAGTTATCACATGCTCTGTTCTTAACTTCCATATGATGGTAGTTGTCTGTGACTTAATGTTCAAATAGTGATTAAGTTGTTTGTTTTTTTTTTAAATTTTTATAACAATATTAGAAGACTGTTATGTTCATGTGTATCAAGTCTGCTGTGTAACAATATAATGGAGTAAAACATGTTTTCTAGGGCAAATCTCATTCCAATTGTTATAGTTGTTGTTTTGTTTTTTACTCTCAGCAAATAAACCCAAGCCCACACTGACAGCAGACAAAACCATCATACCAGTAGGGGGCAGAGTGACACTGACCTGCTCTGTGAAGGGTTCTGCTGACTGGAAATACGACTGGTTCAGACAAACCTCAGACTCTTCTATAGCTCAGCCCATCAGATATGAAACAAACAGAGTAATAAGTGTTAATCAAGGAGGCATCTACTACTGCAGAGGAGGAAGAGGATATCCAGTCTTCTCCACAGAGGACAGCAACAAAGTCACTATTCAGCAAACTGGTGAGTTAAGTCATTTGTTTTTGAATAAAACAACATACATTCTTTAAGATCTGTAAACAGTCCCTGAAGTGTGAGGGAGAACAACTGTGGCATCAATAAGAAAAAAGACAAACATGAATGAATGAATATAGAGCAGTAGTTCTTACTTTAAGTGATGATGGAGAAAACAGAACATGTGTTGGATCCTCTAGTTGATTTTGTATTGAATAGACCTCAAAGAGTGAAAGTCACTTTTGTCATATTTGCTCCCCTGAGACTTTGTCAACACCTCCTTTGTATAGTTGTTATACTGTTTTATTATGTAACCAAATTACTCCGTTTTTAAGGGTAGAGTTATTCCAAAAAAGGACAGAGGCATTCAGTTCTACTTTAAAACCCTCATCAGGAGGTAATGATGTGAAACAACAGCTAATAAATACCAGGAGGCCCAACAGTGACATACAGTATATGAACATTTAGCATCATGTAGCAAATTCAAACTGATATGAAGAAACTTACTGATTAGTAGGAGATGAAACCTGGAACAAAGGTGATGACGACTCAATGAAAAGACATTGATGGACAATATACAAAAATGCAGAGATAGTAGATCAAGATAAGAGACTGTCCTTCCTGGAGGACTTGTTGGAAAATAAATACTAGAACATTCTACAACAAACCTTCCTTGAACAGAGATTTAAAAGCTTTTAAGAAACTGAACTTGTAAACTTTGGGGTTTTTGCTCTGTCACGTAGCATCTGACCAGCTTAGCTGCAGTTTAGACAGGGTCCAGTTAAACCTGAACTTGCAGGAATTTAAAATGCAGCTGCTAAACTGAATCTGATGTTCTGTCAAAACGAGCAGAGTTTCAGCTGAACTGCAGCTAAACTGGATGTATGATGAAGTTATCTTAAGTTTTGCCCAACGTATGTGTTTCAGAGGAATGTTACATCATAATGATCTGTGTAATTGTCTGACTTCTGTCAGCACCTAACAAAAGCCTCAGTTTATTATTTTTTTTAATTTGGCTGTTTCAAACTATAATTAAATGACAAAAAATGTAAATGACACACAGACCTACAGACATCATTTGAGGTACTAAACTTTTTCTGAAATTCAGTTGCGCAATTATTTACCATAACCTCAAACAACTGTGAGATGGACTCCCAGAAAATTATTATTTTATTGTAAATCATGTCTCCTTTTCCCAGTCACAAAAATCAATAGGCTAAAACAGTTTTGCTTATGTTATATCTTAATATTATGGCAGTGTAATTCTGCCACCATGATAAAAATATTTGCTCAGTTTGTCAATATAACAAGAAACCAAAATTTCAAAAGTAATTGGACACTTGGCTGCTAATTGTTTCTTTGGCAGCTGTGTGTCAAAAGAGCTCACATGTACAGTGACAAAGCAAACAGAAGAGTGAAAACACAAACATTAAGAAAAACGTGCTGCAAATCCAGAGATGCTACAAACTGCAAAACACATACAAAAGTGAAAGCACAAACATTAAAGGAAATGTGCTCCTCTCACTCTGATATACAGTGGTGAGACAATCACTGTCAGATGTGAGATCCAGGGAGGTGCAGACACTCGATGGGAATATGAATGGAGAGAAAATAGTGTGGACGTATCTCGTAAAGACAAAGAATTCAGAATCAGCAGTGCTTCTATATCCCATACTGTAGACTTCATGTGTATGGGTAGAAGGGATTTTTTTTTGACAGAGTGGAGTGAAGCCATCACATTGACATCATGTAAGTCAAATATGTCCACATCATATTCAGAATTACATGTTTTTTTATGTTTCAATCTAGCTAGATAAGGTAACAATAAATATTTTCACCTTCCTGTAATAACATAACGTCATTTGAGCAGCTAGCGTCTCAAATTCTGTTTCTTTAGTGTGAGAACAGAATAACTTAAGAGGAGACAACATACAGTGTACTTTTGAATTATAATGATTCACATGAAAATGTGCAGAGAAGAACATAAAATATCAGTTGTCTTCCAACAGTGAATCATAAATGACAGTGAATCATGTGTTGAACTTAACCAACAGAGGCTTTGCACCCGCATCACCAACTAGCTCTAAACCTTTTCTTGGGAAACATGTCACCCTATGATCACAACAACTATTCTGCTGTTAATAAAAAAAAACAAAAAAACAAAAATAGAAGCAAACAAAAAAAAAAAAACAGTGCATTAATTAAACATCAACTGTACCTCATTAGTTAGTTCTGCAGCAACTATTGTTTCCCAAATCAATAATTGACCCAGAAGAGTCACATTCTCTGTTTGCATCTTCCATATAATGGTTTTAACTAAAAGTGAGAATAAAGTGGGTCAGTAGTTCTTAATATGATGATGGTGAAAACAAATCATTACAACCCTCTTCAGGTTGTTTAAAGGTGCAAAACAAGAGTAGAAGATGTTTCCATGACACCACTCAGTTTTATCCATAACATCTATTTCTGGTTAGAACACATTTCTCCTGTTACAATATTTGTGGATTTGTCTCGGTCTTTTAACACCATTCAGCCCCATTTCTGCAGAGAAGCTGCTGTCCTCTTTCAGTCCAGATTTTAGATGGCTGCAGTGGCTTTCAGATTTTTTATAAAATAAATCTCAAAGGATGAGAGTCAGTGTTGTCACATAAGAGTTTCCCTCCACTGACTTTGTCCTTAATCCTCATTTGTATATTTTGTATGAATGATTGTGTTTATATTGTTTTTAATTGTTGTTTTATTGTCTGTTTGGTTTTAGGTGTGTGTGTGTGTGTGTGATTATACAATGTCCATGTTGTTCTTTTATGAATCTTTAGTTGAATCCATTTTGGCAAATCATATGATCACTAAGGTTTTATGTCTCAATTTAAATTGCTGCCACTAATGTTTACTTGTCACTTTTGTGATGTGAGATCAAAGATAGTGGAGACACTGAGTGGGAGTATGAATGGATAACAACAAAATAAGAACCTCCAAAACACAGTGAATACTGTTTTTTCAGGGCTACTTTTTACAGTAGAAAAGTACTGCTGTATGGGTGAACATAAAATAGACCTTTAGTCCTCAACAGACAGAAGTGATCCCATCAGGTTGACAGTGTCATGTAAGCTGGACTGTGTTTCATCAATCGTGAGAATATCATGTTTTTGAGTTTCCACCTATCTGTGTCTGAATAATTCAATTGAAAACATTTCTTTACTCAAGAATTAGTCAACTTCTCAGGGTTGATCAGTAAATAATTGTTTGTTTTTGAAGACAAGCCATCATTCAGTGTCCTGTAGCATTTGAAATATACTTAATTGATTCATTGTTAACAGATTAAAGAGAATATAAAACAATGACTCATGGTGCAGATCAAAGTGATTAAATCAATATTTTCTGTGTGCTTAGGACTCCCATCAAGATGACGTGAAATTCATTATGTTCTCAACCAAGTTGTTCAAATTGGACTAAATCACAGGGACAATAATTACATTATGTCTTTGTTCTAAACTGAACAGCATATAAACCAAAGGCCAAACTGAGTGCTGACAACACAGACATTCCAGTAGGGGGCAGTGTGACCCTGACCTGCTCTGTGGACCCATCATCATCTGGTTGGAAATATTACTTGTACAAAACCTCTGAACCCCTGAACACACAAGATGCTGTTTTCCAATCAACTGGACAAATGACTGTCTCACAGGGAGGACTCTACTGGTGCAGAGGAGGGAGAGGAGACCCAGTTTACTACACAAAGTACAGTGATTCAATCACGATCAACAAAATTGGTGAGTTTGACAATGAGATGAAATCCTTTATCATGGTAATAATACAACATTTGTTTGACACTACAGTTTGTATAAATACACAATAAAGGAGTTGAGGGTTCTTCACCAATGCTGCTCAGTTTTACTTATAAATATTTGGAAAACACATGACTGCTTAATGCAGTATTATTTGTGGACTTTTCCTTGACGTTGAATGTCATTTAACTCAATGTTTCAGTTGAAATGGTTTTCGTTTGTTTCAGTCTAGATTTTAAATTGGTGAGGCGGCTTTTAGATTTTTTTATTGATTATATTTTAAAATGATCAGAGTCAGTGATGGCAGGTAAGATTCTTTACTCCAGTGGCTCCCCCGAGTGGTGAGTCCTTTCTCAGCATGAGAACAGACACATCATTAAATTAGCTGACAGTACTGTGATCCTCAGTTTATTACTTGAGCAACTTTTTCCCCCTGATACAAATCTTTTCTTCAGGTGAATGTTTATAAGAAATATGGCTGTGAACAAACTGTCCTGGAATGCAAATAAAATCTATTCACACAATTTTTCATTTCAGTCTATCTAAGTAAGATAACAGAAAATATTTTCTCCCTCCAACAATGATGCAGCCTCCTATGAGCAGCTTAGTAACAAGTGGTTGCTTTTTAGTTTGGGAACAGAATTACTGAAACTGAGCCACCTGCGTCTGTGTGTGTGTGTGTGTGTGTGTGTGTATGTGTGTGATTATACAATGTCTGTGTTGCTCTTTTATGAATCATCTGATCACAAAGGTTTTATGTCTCTTTAAATTGCTGTCACTAATGTTAACTCGTCACTTTTCATCCTGATGATTTTATTGCTTTAAACATGTTGCTTGATATGTTTTCATACTTCTATTTTTTTCAACTGCTTTTGTTATTATGGCTGTTGAGTTGTGTTTGCATTGTTTGTTAAACTGTGCTACAACAATCAACTTGTTGTAAAATGTTTTTCTTCATTTTATATTTCCATTAGTATCCTAATCAGATATTTTTTATGTGAACAGTTTTAAATAAGGCCACTGTGATCCTGCAACCCAACTGGCCTCTGATATACAGGGGTGAGACAGTCACTGTCAGATGTGAGATCCAGGGAGGTGGAGACACTGAGTGGACATATGAATGGACACCAGCCAACTTAAACACATCTCCAACACTCAGTGAACACAGGATCAGCAGCAACAATTACTACAGTACAAAATTCAAGTGTAGAGGATGGAAGGACTCATATTCCTCGACAGAGTGGAGTGATGTCATCAAATTGACAGTATTATGTAAGTTGGACATCTTTCATCCATAATGAACATGTTATGTTTTATATTGTTTTCATCTGTTGTTTTATTCATCAATGCCATCTCATATCACTAATAACTAATAACTCAGTATATTTACTTAATTGAATTTATTTTATTTCTGATAATTTATTTTATTTTTAAGATTGATCTGTTAGTTTAATAGTGTTACATGTTGGCCTGGAGGCAGCCATTCAGGCTTTTGAGCTATTTCAAGAATGATTTCACTCTAGTACTTGTACTCTTCTGTATTCTTAACAATATAATGAAGGAAAAACATTTTATTTTGGCAAATCCCATTCCAACCATTCACTTGTTTTGTTTATTTGTTCTAATCCGAACAGCAAGTAATCTAAAGGCCACAGTGACAGCAGAAAGGACAGTCATACCAGTATATATTTCTATATTTCTTTTTATCCAAACTGTGTATATTTGACGGGTACAGTTTCTAACAAGACTGTTGTAACACAGCAAACCAACTGGCCTCAGATATTCAGTGGTGAGTCAATCACTCTAAGATGTGAGATCAAAGATAGTGGAGACACTGAGTGGGAGTATGAATGGAAAACAACCAAAGAAGAACCTCGAAAACAGTGAATACTGGAGTTTCAGAGCTACTTTTTAATAGTGTGGAAACTACAGGTGTAAGGATAAACAGAAAATAGATTTGTATTCAACAGAAAGAAGTGATCCCATCAGGTTGACAGTGTCATGTAAGTTGGACTGTATTTCATCAACTGTGAGAATATCATGTTTTTGAGTTTCCACCTATCTGTGTCTGAATAATTCAATAGAAAATATTTATTTTCTCAATAATTAGTCAACTTCTCAGGACTGATCAGTAAATAATCGTGTTTGTTTTTTGAAGACAAGTCATCATTCAGTGTCCTGTAGCATTTGAAATATACTTAATTGATTAATTATAAACTGATTAAAGATCACAGTTATTAAATGAATATATTTGTATATATCCTAATTTAAACTAAATCACAAGGACATTAATCACCTTTTTAATGTCATTGTTCTAAACTGAACAAATAGACCAAAGGCCAAATATTTTTTTAAAGACATATTTAATTTACACTGAAAATATTGATATTTTAATAAAATAAATGTTTGTTAGCATATATTTAGATAATATATCTAACATTACATCACCTATTTAGATATAAAATATATTAAGAATAGATAAGATTTATTTTATTAACTGATTAAAGATCACAGTGATTAAATGAATATCTTTGTATATATCTTCCTTGAAAGTGGACTATAGAGGGACAATAATTACCTTTTAATGTCTTTGTTCTAAACTTAACAGCATATAAACCAAAGGCCAAACTGAGTGCTGACAACAGAAACATTCCAGTAGGGGGCAGTGTGAACCTGACCTGCTCTGTGGACCCATCGTCATCTGGTTGGAAATATTACTTGTACAAAACCTCTGAACCCCTGAACACACAAGATGCTGTTTTCCAGTCAACTGGACAAATCAGTGTCTCACAGGGAGGATTCTACTGGTGCAGAGGAGAAAGAGGAAACCCAGTTTACTACACAGAGAACAGTGATTCAATCAGGATCAACAAAATTGGTGAATTTGACAATGAGATTTGTTATACACAGTTCAGAAAAACCTCTATTGTGTATTCATGATTATTGATTAAGATTTAGGCTAAAAAATATTATGACTGTTACTGATTTTAACTTTTTTCATTCTTGTATCCTCATTGGTAATTCTTAACCATTACAGCCATAGCTGTTGTGACTCTGCGACCTAACTGGACTGAGATATATAGAGGAGAGGCGATGATGCTGAGATGTGAGATCCACGACGGACACACAGAGTGGGAGTATGAATGGGAAACAACCCGCATATACATACCTCCAAATCAAAATGAATACATGATTAGCAAGGCGTCCTCATACCACAGTGGAAACTACAGGTGTAAAGGCAAAATGAAAAATGCACAACATACTTCAACAGAGTGGAGTGATTACATCAAATTGACAGTATCTGACAGTAAGTCTGATCATATTTAATTTACAATGAAAATATTGAACATACAATAAAATACATTTTTGTTAACATATATTTAGATAGTATATTATTAAGTCTATATTACATAATTAGATATAAAATATATATTACGATAAAATGTAATTCTATAATAGATAAAATGATAACTGTATTAGATAAGATTTATTTATATGTCTAGTGACTAAAGTCTACATCATAACATGTTTTCATTCTGAGAAAATCACTTTCCAACAGATGCACCAGAGTCTGTCCTCACTGTGTCTCCATCATGGCTGAGTCCTGGAGACTCAGTAACTCTGAGCTGTGAGGTTGAACATCCATCTGCAGGATGGAGGTTCTACTGGTATAAGACTGTTCCCAAACTATCAGACAACTCCTACAGCTATGAGCTGCTACCTGGTAGCACCAATGGGACTGAACAGGATTCCTACATCATTCATGGGTCGACACACACAGCAAGATATATGTGTAGAGCTGGAAGAGGAGACCCAGTGTTTTACACTGATTACAGCGAACCTGAGTTTGTTTGGTCTGGAGGTGAGCTTTCTTGTTTGTTTTTGTCTCCTTCTGTTAAGAAGCAGTTGTGATGTCATTATCTGGGTATTGATTGTGTTGAACCTATGACCTTTCTCCATCAAGTCAAGATTTCAGTTTTTCAACACACTCACCAAACACAATGTTGATATTGAATTATTCTACATACTGGACTGGGCTGGATTTCCTTCTTTACATCTTCAATTGATCTGAAAACATTACAGCACCAAAAAACTGAGATATTAGGATTTTATTTGTCATTGAAACCAAACTCTTCTCCTCTTTGCAATGAATACTTTTACTTTGGATACCTGAGCTCATCTTACAGTGAATACTCAACACTTTTACTGACACAGCAGGCTGGACAGGTGTGGTTAAATGAGACTTTATCTAGTGGTCAGGCAACATATAGACATACAAAACAGACAAAATCTAGTAATGAAAAACCAGAAAAGTCAGCAGGCAACGAAGTAGGTAAATGGACAAAGTACAGAAACAGCTGGAAACCTGAGAAAACTCAGACAGATGAGAGAAAAACACTGACTATACAGCACCAGTCAAAAGTTTAGACACACTTTCTCATTCAAGGGAACGTGTGTCCAAACTTTTGACTAGTACTTTATATAGAGACAATGAAGCATCATTTAGAATGAAAAACACATCCTCTGTGTGTTTGAAAGGTGGCAGGTAAACGTAGGTTGTTTACAGCTTCACAGTGAACAGTTGCTGTAGTTATCTTGGTAGCAAGTTTTCAAGATAGAAAAATAATCAAAACATCCATAAAACAGCTCAAACCACTCTGCAGCACACTTCACGTCTCCACTGTCAGTCCATATGCTCTGTAGGTTCTTAACACTCACAGTTCACCAAAACACTGAACCTTTTGCACAGTTTATGTTATTCAGATGTTTTATTCTCAACAATAAAAAGTATTAAAATACAAAAAAGAGGATTATTTGTGTTGTGATATTTTCTAAATGTAATATCTCTGCACTTGGTTTGCTCCTCATTACATGTTGTTTTTCAGATGTTCATTCAGCAGTGACTCTCAAAGTGAGTCCTGACAGAGTCCAGCACTTCACCTCTGACTCTGTCTCACTGAGCTGTGAAGGAAACTCTACTGAGTGGAGAGTGAGGAGGTTTCCTGAGGACCACTACTGGTCATACTGTTCTAACTGGTGGTCAATGACTGGATCCACATGCAACATCAACAGTTATCAGCAGAGTGATGCAGTGTACTGGTGTGAGTCTGGATCAGGAGAGTTCAGCAATGCAGTCAACATCACTATACAGAGTATGTTTACATTACATTTTATTTTATTTTCATCTTGTATTTCAATTATTTTCAACATGGTGTCACTAACTACACTTCCTGTGTAGACAATCAAGTTATATTCCTAACCTTTTGATAGAAACATTGTTGTTATATTATTGTTTCTTTAACAAAATTAAAAGCTCACTAAACTATATTTCCTTAAAATTATCATAAAGAAACATCATCCAATCAATTAGAAAATCAGACGTCCTCTGCACAACATTATAATTTAGTCGTGTTCTTGTCAAACACGTGATGCAAAAGAATAAATAAATTATGAAAGGGCTTCCTTCAAACCGAAAACTCATCTGTGGACAAAATTAAAGCTTCTTCATATTTATTTAAACAACTGGAAATTAATATTTTACAGATCCAAGATGTTTGGTCCACAGTTTTTTTGGTGTGCAGCAAGACCTTTCTTTATTCTATAAAATTAACATGCTGATTTAGTCAGAGGTGATTTTGTGTCAATAGCCATCCATCGTTTCCTTCATATGTACCTGTTAGCTCTAGAGCTAACTAGCCATAGCTAATATATTTACAGTTACAAAACATGTATGTAATAAAGCTGAAATGTTGGATCTTTGCTCAGCTACACTGATTCTGTGAGATAAATTAGTTGAATAAAAAAAAGGCATATGTGTGATCTATTCTCATGGTTTTATGTCACCTTGTTCTAAAGGTCAGCAGCTGGTCTCTGACTGAAACTTCATATTCTTTGACTGTTTTACAGATGCAGATATTATCCTGGTGAGCCCTGTGCATCCTGTGACTGAGGGAGATTCTGTTACTCTTGGCTGCAAACTGAAGACAGGAGAATTACTTTCCAATGTGTTTTTCTATCAAAATGACAAACTTATCCAAAATGATACCAGAGGGGAGCTGAATATCTCTGCAGTGTCAAAGTCAGACGAAGGCTTCTACAAGTGTAAATACTCAGGAAAAGATTCAGTACAGAGTTGGATGTCAGTTAAGGGTGAGTAGGATTAAAACAATTCATGCATTTTCTTTCTTCTAAACTGTGTTGTTGTCTTAGAAAGAAATGTGGTCAAATACTTTACAGAATTAGAAATTTAAAGGTTTAGTTTCAGCTGATTTCACATATTGGATTGTGTAAGAGAACTTGTTTTATACTGAACCTAAGGTAATTCAATAATGAAACATAAAATTACAAAATTTAGCATATATCAAAATACAAATGTAAATGAATGATCAGTCAAAGGTATTTTTCTTTTCAGCTGAATAAAGTTGCATCAGTGGTCATGACTCATATCACACTGTATAGCAACACATACATGTTTATACATACTGTTTATTGTGTGTTTAGTGTGTGTATATGTGTTTGTGTCTTCATACGTCTAGATTTGTATATTAATGTGTTTGTATTTATGTGTTTGTGCTGCAGAAGTCGACTTTTTTTGTATCCTAGATTTTTTGTCTTTACTAAGACTTGATGTGACTTCACTTATTTTTATGAAAGCACTTCAGTGTAAGAAAAGTGTTATAGAACTTAATCAATTTTATTAATCGTTCTTTTTCTTATCTATTACAGCAGTGTCCAGGCCTGACAGCTCTTCATCTCCTATACCATTAATTGTTGGGCTGGTTTGTGGAATTATAATTATTATTCTCCTGCTCCTGTTGTATCGCTACAGACGATCCAAAGGTGAGACTTTTTCCTTCTGATGTTAAGAGTTTTATATATTTTAATTATTCAAATACTTAGACATATTCTGATGTCATAACGTGAAATGTCAGAACAATTTAAAGAACAACCAGATGTATCTTAACAACACATGTATCTTTTTCACAGATTCACACTTTATCAGGTTGGTACAAAACCATCTTCTCTCATTTTGAACATAACAACAGTACCTTCCATGTTTCTTATTAAATTTAGTTTATTTGCTAAATGTTTTAGGCCGATCCAGTCTGAGAGCACCAATCAGAATGAAAACTCCTCTTCTCTCTATGGTCAGTCTTCAAACTAATCCTGATTCATTTGTTGGACTTACCATTAACTCTAACCTGAACATTTTTACACTCAGTTTCTAATCAGTTGATTTCCAAAGAACATTAATCAAAAGTCTCAAAGACGTGTCAGTTGTTTAACCACATGCACAAAAGATCAGAGTATAACATTGTTTCACATTGTTTGGAGTTGAACTGAACCTAAACTACTAGACAGAGTCCTGAAATATTATTGTTCTACTGTCCTATCACAACAATACATATTATAATAACACCATCACTGCTTCATGGTATCAAAATATCTTTCAGTCCTGGTTGTGACTTTTTAAATATTACAGTTTCAAAAACTAAAATATTTAAAATTCCTTGTTTTGTGCACTTATCTACACTACAAATAAAAAATAAAGATGAATTTGACCTTGACTTGATATTAACTACTCTGTAGTCGATGCCTGTCTCTATGAATCAATCAGAGGCTCTGAGGACACTGATAATGGTACAGTATATACCTTTTGATTTACACAGAACAGTCAGAAATACTCAATTACGTTATTTAAGGGGACTGATTACAATTAATTGATATGAAATCCTGTAACTAAAAAATAAGTATATTTCAGATGCAGGAGAATCCCAGGATATTACATATTCTTCGATCGAGCTTAAAAACATTGCTAAGAGGGGTGAGTACTCAAATAACTGAAATGCAATAAATAGTTCAGAGATGTTTTTGTCTGCCAGCAGACTAAACAAAAAGAAAAGATACATTTATTATTTTCATGCATTTCTTGATCATCTTAACAGGGAAGCGTCATGAAACAGTGGAGAGCTCTGTTTACGCTGATGTGAAGATAGGATCTGCTGCAGGTTCAGTCCCACCTATATGTTTTTATTGAAAATGTGTCATATATAATTATTTGTTAATTACACTGTATGTAATTATGGGTCAGCATGCAGTTCAAATAATAGAAATAATCTAAGTCACCTCTGGTACTATTGCCACTGGGAGCTGCTTGAGGCAGATATTGTCAAATCCTGCTCACATAAAGGAGCCTTTAGACTTTAAAATGATGAGACATTTCTCCAAAAACAAACAAAATACATAAACTGAAGTTTCAGTTACAGCAACTGATTTGTGTGGATTTTGATTTTCCTTTTATACATTTTAAATTCTGCGACTAAAAAAGAAAACGAGGATCCCAAATTTCTTTTATTTTCATTCTACCTGTCAATCCATCCATTCATCCATCCAGCTGTATATGTCTGCTGAACAAACAAATCCTGACATCTGGTTTCTGTTTTAGATGATAATCTAACGTATGCCCAGGTTAACTATCACAATAAAGGCAAAGCCAAGAAACACAAAGGTAAGTAAAGTCTACACCAACCATCATGTTGGTCTTGGACACAGTGTAATGTATGTAATGTGCTCAGTGTTTGTAAAATTGTAGGTGTTTATAATTATTATTTTTTCATTGAATATCTTGTGTTTGAATGTATGTTTATTTTACATTATGTGTGTTTGCAGTGCTGAAGAACAGTATTTATACATCAGTATGTATATTCAGTACAAGTATGTTTACTAAATTCTGTAAAAGCCATAATACTCTGCTGTTTAACTGCTTTGAGCACTGTGAGCATTACAATACTGTTATTCTTTTATTATCAGTGGAGACATTAACCCTGACAACCCTTCAGTACATTATCATTGTAAATTATCACATTACTGGCAAATGTTTCAGACTAATCTTCTCTCCATTTATAGGAAAATCAACTCCTGCAGCAACTGATGAAGCTGTTTATTCTGAAGTTAAACCAGGAACAGCTCTTGGTAATAATTCTGCCATGTTATATGCCGACTGTAATGATTAATTCTTCTGACTATATGTCATAATAGCATGTTGAAAGCATATTTTACATCTTGAATAACCCTATGTGTCTGTTTTTTGTGGTTGTCTTTCAGGTCTGTAAAGACAGCTGTATGGACAAGGCCAAATAAATATGGTTAACAGCATTTTATATAACCATTGTGTGCAACTCTGCTTTCCAAATATCAGCCATGATCAATGTTTTGTACAGTTAATTTAATAGCAGATGATATAAAATAATTACATCATGTGGATTTAATACTCTCTTTTTTAGCAGAAAGTACAAGACTACTGAGGTTTATTCCCATTTAGTATTTATGCACTGTAGTATTATTATTTTTATTTTTACAGTCATTTTGTCACTTTATTTTAAAAACTTTCATTGCAGGTTGTTTTAAAAAGCAGCAGGAGGTATCAGTTTGAAATGTTTAAATGACATTACCCAGGTGGTACTGCAGTTTTAAAGTCAGCATATTTTTTAGTGTTAGATGAAAAAGCTCCAGGATGGACGTCAACAATTACTTTTGTATATATAATGAACTGCTATCAACTATTACATGTAACTTTTGCTGTTATTATACTGGAAAGTTTTCCTGTCTATTTACAAATGAATTCATCTGTGCTTTATGTACTTTATTTTTGTTAGACATCAATAAACATTTTTTCTGCAGTAAACAGTCAGTGGTGTTTCTAAATGCTTTTTATTTTTACATAATGTATACTTTATATATTTATATAATTAAGTGGATTAGTGTTGCCATCCAATTACACACTACCAAAGGTGTGAGTCCACATGTCTTTCCTAATATGAGCTGATCAGAGGGCAGAGAGAGTTGAGGAAGTAGAGAGGAGAGTGGTGCACTACTGATCCATATCTAATAATGAAAAGCTAAACATCAAATAACAAATGCATGTTGCAATGAATGCCAACTGTTATGAATAGAAAGGTCAAACAATTAACAGTAACCCATCAAATAATTAGTACAGAGATGGAATGGTCAATATTTTTATCTCTTTATTTGAAGGTCTATGTGTAGCTTTCACCACTAAATGTTACTATTTCATTATTTAATGTGGGCCTTCATTATTTATTGCTGCCACATTCATTGTTCAATGTGATGATTTGTTATTTGATGTGTGCTGTGTGCCCGGCCTGTCAATCAAACCTGCCATTAAAGGCTCCACTCAATGCCTACAGAGCAGGAGTCCTGCAGCGGAGACTCTCAACCAACCAATGAAAATGAGGAAATAAAGTCTTTAGTTAAAGCCAAATGTATGCTGTCAGCTAGATGACATGTTTCACACCTGGTTGACAGCAGATAGCAGACTGAGGTGATAGGAAGTGTTCAAGATGCAAAACACAGTGAGAACTTTAATGTCAGATTTTCACAAGCTCACCCCTCTGACTTTCTGTTGTATGATGTTTAAGACTGAGGAATGAATATTGACTGTCCACTTCCTCATGTCACCACCAGTCATAGTTGTATTCAAAGACAGTCAGTTAAAAAAAACATTCTTCAATTGCTATATTATATTCATATGCATTGCACTTGACTCAATTTCTACTACCTCCAAAAAATTGTACTTCATTTAGTTTCTACCACTTAAAAAAACAAAACATTTGTGAACTCACATCCTGCACAGCATGAGACATCTCTTCTGCAACACATATTTCTGTGTAAAGAAGAACTGGTAAGTTGGTTTGTATTTGTCATGCTGATAAGCAGAGGCTTGTCTTGTTTCTACTCAGACTGTAGTTGCTAAGTAAATTGTATAATACAATGGTGCAAAATGTACACCAATTTCCAAAAAGTCTAAAGTTCTAAAATCCAGTAAATGAAAAATGAGAACAGGTAAATGACATTAAACAGAAGCAGCCTTTATAACCTAATACCAGAGGTTTGTAACATGGCTGTTTTTAGAAATGAGTCCTGACATTTGGCTTCTGTTTGAATATGTGATATAAACTCAGATTAACCACTATAATAACGATCAAGCCAACCATGACAAAGGTCAGTAGGTAGACAGCAACAGTCTGCTGTCGGAGGTTTATTTCAACAACTCAAGATTTTTGGGGGAGAAGCAGAAATTCAGACCATAGATGGATGTGTTGAGTTCAAATGTGGATTGACTTTGAACTTAGTTGGTTTATTCATACTGTAAATGTCAAACAATAGAAATTATTTAATTATACTGTTTCTGAATAATGAGGCTGATAGAATACAGAATTTGTTTGCTGTAATTGAAAAATGGATGTTCAACCTTTTACTCATTGATGGGTTAAGATGAGTTTTTTCATTTGCTTTCTTGTTTTCTAAGCTATAATATCATCACAACTGCTGTTGCTCTTTGGAGTGATAAGAAGACAACACATTTGTAATTCAGGACTTCCTCATAAAACGACCAGATAGACACAAATCTACCACCAAATAAAAAGAGTAAATTAGAGTAAATAAAAAGTTCTGACCACAGTTTATATCAAAATCACTATGGAGACTATTAAACACACACACACATATACAGGACATAGTGTCCAAGAATACACAGTAGAATTATACGTGTTTATTTATATACACACGCAACACCTACCTCATCACAATGCAGACTCTGTTGATGCAAGAGCAGTGAGCATATACTGCATAACATACACAAATAAACACAATAAAATGTTAAGTATGTTTATGATGTGATATGACTAAACTGAATGATTTTATGGTTTATGGATGTGCAGTAAATACTTATTGTTTATACATTTTTTATTCATAACATTTTTCAGGCACAAACCTTTGCACAAGACACAAGCTGATGTATTTCCGCAGTGACCAGGAAGTGTAAATGTGCCAACGTTTATCAAACCAATTGAAGTTGTTTGTGGTTTGCATACAAGGGAAGGAAACACAGGCAGGCTAAATTTTAAAGAAGTTGAAGAAAGTCTGATCTAATCTTTCATTTACCCGAAATGTAACTTCTCTCTTTGTCTTTCTGCTGCATTATTATTAAAGCAAAGTAGAAACATTTGTCAGACTCAGAGCAGCTGAGTGACAGAGTGTCAGTGCTGGATGTGAGGATGAGGTACACTTTGATCTGTGTGCTGGGATTATTCTGTAAGTACATTACTGACTTTCTCTGTTTGCATGTCACAGATTAAAGAACATGTTCCTGACTAGTCAGAATTACAGAGTATCACTGGTTGAACCAGTTTCTCTGAGAGCTTGAACAGAGCACGCTTATGGTTTTTAACTACAGGGTTGTTTTATAGGCCAGATGTTGGTTGGTGACTTGGCTCAGTTTAGATTGAAGGACTGTGTTCAATTTACTGCCGGATGATTGTTTTTGCATAATGTAAATGTGAATTGTTTAAGGTATTGTTATGTATGTGGGTTTTGAATTTCATGATTTCATGTTTCATTTTAAAGAGTTTTTCTCCTCTTAACTGTTTTAATTTATCACACAATAGTTACCACAGCTGAAACTCTATTTGCTTTTGTTTTTTTGTTTTGTATTTGTGTGATTTTGAGTTTCTGTCAGTTTGATTATGTCTGATGAAGTTTCAATCTTTATTTTAGTGCTGAATACACTCTTCTACGGACACTCTGAAGGTGACCAATGATTTTTGTTTGTATATTATATATAAATATTTATTTCTTATTTGTTATCCACTGTATTACTCTTAAGGCCCAAACGCACTGAAAGCGTGTGATGCGTCTTGAAGTACACTTATTTATTTTTAATGGCCAAACACGCACCAAAAGCGTTATTAGGCGCGTCAAACTGTCCTGACGTCTCAACTCAGACCTGTTTCGATTTTGGAGCGTCAAACGAGGACCAAGCGACCAGAGACAGAGAGAGAGAGAGAGAGAGAGAGAGAGAGAGAGAGAGAGAGAGAGAGAGAGAGAGAGAGAGAGAGAGAAGGAGGGGGAGGCGGAGACAGAGAGAGTGAGCGGTAGTGAGAAAAAAGCCCCTGAATGAGAGAAATAAATCGTTTTATTCTGATTATTTCACTGCAGTCACGTTTTATCGCTTTCAGTGCTTTTGGGCCTTTAATCACATCCCATTTTTGTGTTCATATTTTATCATGTATGTATCATTTTACTCCATGTATCAATACAAATTCTGAAATGACTTGATTAGTGCCCAAAGATTTAAAACAGCATTTTCCTCAAAATGCGTGTTTATGTAGGGAGACCAGATGTTGTGATGACCCTTGAGACACACAAGTATCTGAAGAAAACACATATGCAGCATTTAGAAAGACAAGTTGGAGTTTGATTATGAACATAAATGTGCAAACAGAGAGTCTAAATTCATTTGAGTCATAAACAGGTGTTTCCTTTGTGTTATATAAAGATATAAATACATTTTTGATGGCTTGTCCATGACAGTCACTTATTCGTTTAATTGTTTTTCTAAACTTAGACAGACACAAGGTCACACTGAGAGCAGACAGGAAGACCATAAGAGGACGGCACAGTGTGACACTGATCTGCAATGTAGAGGACAAAAATGTGATTTAGAATTTCTGTTTGAATGAAAGCAATGGGATTGTGTTTAGAGTTTATCGATGATACATGAGCCTCAAGTTTTCAAAGTGTGTGCATAGCTCCATTTTTTTATGTTAATGCAAAGGAGAAAAAGTGTAATGTCTTTGTTCTAAACTAACAGCAGATAGACCAAAGGCCAAACTGAGTGCTGACAACAGGGACATTCCAGTAGGGGGCAGTGTGACCCTGACCTGCTCTGTGGACCCATCATCATCTGGTTGGAAATACTACTGGTACAAAGGCAAGAAAACCTCTGAACCCCTGAACACACAAGATGCTGTTTTCCAATCAGCTGGACAGATCAGTGTCTCACAGGGAGGACTCTACTGGTGCAGAGGAGGGAGAGGAGACCCAGTTTACTACACAAAGTACAGTGATTCAATCACGATCAACAAAATTGGTGAGTTTGACAATGAGATTTATTACACACAATGTGCTGAGTGCTGCGCAAGTGAATCTCTTTTCTGCCTTCACCTAACCTGTCATGAAACAAAAGAGAAGAACTGACGTCATATTGTTTGACTTCTGTGAACTAAAATTTTAAATTTCAAGCAGAAAACAGAGTCTAAATTCATTTGAACATTGAATTATATTTCAGACAGGCGTTTCCTTTGTGCTCTTTAGAAATATAAATACATTCTTGATGACATGTTCGTTACAGTGATTCAAAAATCATTTAACTCAATGTTTCAGCTGAAATGGTTTTAGCTTGTTTCAATCTAGATTTTAAATTGGTGAGGTGGCTTTTAGATTATTTTTGTTGATTATATTTCAAAATGATCAGAGTCAGTGATGGCAGGTAAGATTCTTTACTCCAGTGGCTCCCCCGAGTGGTGAGTCCTTTCTCAGCATGAGAACAGACACATCATTAAATTTGCTGACAGTACTGTGATCCTCAGTTTATTACTTGACCAACTTTTCCCCTCTGATACAAATCTTTTCTTCAGGTGAATGTTTATAAGAAATATGGCTGTGAACAAAAGATATTCACACCAAATCTCAACAACATCTGTTTTTATCATATAAACTTGAAATGTTAATGCTGAATAAAAGCTTCTCATTCTTGTTCATGGAAAATTGCATTTAATACATATTTTTTAAAAATGTCCAGTAATCTGCCTGCTTGGTAACCTAGACAGCAAAGATGCAACTACATGGGATTATTAAACTGTTCCCCAAAATGACTGATGTTGAACAGTCAAGTCTCTCTGCACTGTGAGATAAATGCATCCTGTAAAAGTTTAGGTTCAGGTGTTCTGGAGGACTGTTGTCCTCAGTAAGACCTGTTTATCTGACAAACATGTGATTGCAAAGCTCTTTTCATACTGCTTGATTTTTATGTTTTTTATGCTTTTGATGTTGCCTTGTATTTCTTAATTTTTCTCTCCTAATCTTATATTTCTAGTTGTGTCTAACTGTGTATTTTTGGTTTAAACAGTTTCCAACAAGGCTGTTGTGACTCTGCAACCCAACTGGCCTCTGATATACAGTGGTGAGACAATCACTGTCAGATGTGAGATCCAGGGAGGTACAGACACTCGATGGGAATATGAATGGAGACCAAACAACATGGGCACACCTTCAAAACACAATGAATACAAGATTAGCAGTGCTTCTGAGTCCAACAGTGGAGCCTACAGTTGTAAAGGTAGAAAGAACTTGTATTCATCAACAGAGTGGAGTGATGCCATCACATTGACAGTATCATGTAAGTCAAACCATCTGTCATTCATATTCAAAATGGCTTGTTTTTCATTTCAGTCTATCTAAGTAAGATAACAGAAATATTTTCTCCCTCCAACAATGATGCAGCCTCCTATGAGCAGCTCAGTAACAAGTGGTTGCTTTTTAGTTTGAGAACAGAATTACTGAAACTGAGCTGCTGAAAATGATGTAAATGTTTCAAGTCTGTTGTGTAACAATAGAGTGAAAAAGTTCTGGGGCAAATCCCATCCCAATTGGTCTAGTTGTTTTGTTTTTATCTCTCAGCAAATAAACCCACAGCACTGACCACTATTCATTTGACTTTGCTGTCGGCTTCCCGACTCATTAGAAAAAAGACGAGAGAAAAAGAGAGAGAGCAGCTGAAAGCACCAGGAGAGAGAGAGATTGAGATAGAGAGAGAGAGAGAGAGAGAGAGAGAGAGAGAGAGAGAGAGAGAGAGGCTGTGGTCGAGTGAGCCAGAGAGTGAATGAAGAGAGGGAGCGCCGGTAGCGAGAAAGCCGGTGAAAAAGTCATTTTCTGATTGTTTCACAGCAGTGACATTGTTGAGCACAAATAAACACGCCAACAACTCCACACACCTCCGCTTGACACTGCGGCTGAACGCAGCACCGCCTGATTTGGTCTGAATAGTTATTGGTGGCAGCAGGTGCTAACAGGCTAAGCTAACAGTGTGTCAGTGGCTTTACACTAGCAGCGGTCCGGATGGAGGAGCTGCTAACCAGCCTGAGAAAACTACAACTGTGGGTTCCAAGAAGAAGTAAAACTACAACAGTAGGTCCTTGTAACGCGTAACACTTCAATTTTACATATAAAAAATGAAGTTCAAGCGACCATCTCGCCATTCTTACACAGGTTTAACCATAGCAACGTTATGATGAAGGTGACATTTTTTCAAACATGTGGGCGCTGTGCCATGTGGCTACTATAATACTGTATGCAGCAACTATAGTAAAACGTACGGGTGCTGGTGTATAAATTAACCGTCCTTTAGTAAAGTAAAGAAAGCAAGAGAAGTACATTTAATAAAGCTCTGGAGGGCGGGAGTGGATGAACCCAGTTAAGGAGTACCCGCCTGTACGGGACACTCTAAGAAGTAAAACGAACATGCCCCCAAGAAGGCAGAGATCATTTCATTGATCAACACTACACCTGGCTTATTGGTTGGGGGATTTTGACAGGGTTGTTAAGAGCAGAGACGAAATCTGAGTGCAGTTCAATGAGCGCACAGAAGCAGCCTGAGTGCGAGGAGAAGAGCTGAAGCTGCAGCGCGGGAAAACTGTGCAAGGAACATTATATTTGAGTGCAAGCACACAGTTTGAGCAGAAACAGAACAAATCTAAGCGCAAGCAGAGGCTATTTGAGTGCGAGGGCAGGGTTTTAGGGACAATATTACAAAATTTGAAAGTGAAATCAATAAATCATGCTCTCAAATTGATATACCACGCTCTTGAATAAAGATAGGAAAAAAGCTCCATACTTTGCACCAGTGTCACCAACTAGCTCTCAACTTTTTTTTTGAGAAACATGCCACCACATGATCACCACAACTATTCTGGTGTTAATAAAAAAAAAAAAATAGAAGCAAACAAAAATAGTGCACTAATTAAACATCAACTGTACCTCGTTAGTTAGTTCTGCAGTAACTCCTGTCATCGGCCAAGGAGAGTCATATGTCACATGCTCTGTTTGTATCTTCCATATGATGGTATTAGCTAAATGATTTGATCGATGATCAAGTTTTTTCTAAGGGAAATATCAAGAATGATTTCCCTGTAGTTCTTGTGCTGAAGTAAAAACATTTTCTTTGGGCAAATCTCATTCCAACCATTTACCTGTTTTGTTTTTTGTTCTAATGTGAGCAGCAAGTAATCTCAAGGCCACAGCAACAGCAGAAAGGACAGTCATACCAGTATATATTTCTGTTTTTATCCAAACTGTATATTTATTGGGTACAGTTTCTAATAAGACTGTTGTAACACAGCAAACCAACTGGCCTCAGATGTTCAGTGGTGAGTCAATCACTCTAAGATGTGAGATAGAGGATAGTGGAGACACTGAGTGGGAGTATGAATGGAAAACAACCAAAGAAGAACCTCCAAAACATAATAAATACTGGAGTCTCAGAGCTACTTTTTACAGTAGATAAGTACTGCTGTATGGGTGAACATAAAATAGACCTTTAGTCCTCAACAGAAAGAAGTGATCTCATCAGGTTGACAGTGTCATGTAAGTTGGGCTGTGTTTCATCAATTGTGAGAATATCATGTTTTTGAGTTTCCACCTATCTGTGTCTGAATAATTCAACAGAAAATGTTTCTTTACTCAAGAATTAGTCAACCTCTCAGGATTGATCAGTAAATAATTGTGTTTGTTTTTGAAGACAAGCCATCATTCAGTGTCCTGTAGCATTTGAAATATACTTAATTGATTCATTGTTAACAGATTAAAGAGAATATAAAACAATGACTCATGGTGCAGATCAAAGTGATTAAATCAATATTTTCTGTGTTCTTGGGACTCCCATCAAGATTATGTTAAATTCATTATGTTCTCAACTAAGTTATTTAAATTGGACTAAATCACAGGGACAATAATTACATTATGTCTTTGTTCAAAACTGAAAACTTAACATTTTAATAAAATAAATGTTTGTTAGTATATATTTAGATAATATATCTAACATTACATCACCTATTTAGATATAAAATATATTAAGAATAGATAAGATTTATTTTATTAACTGATTAAAGATCACAGTGATTAAATTAATATCTTTGTATATATCTTCCTTGAAAGTGGACTATAGAGGGACAATAATTACCTTTTAATGTCTTTGTTCTAAACTAACAGCATATAAACCAAAGGCCAAACTGAGTGCTGACAATAGAGACATTCCAGTAGGGGGCAGTGTGACCCTGACCTGCTCTGTGGACCCATCATCATCTGGTTGGAAATATCACTGGTACAAAGATGAGAAAACCTCTGAACCCCTGAACACACAAGATGCTGTTTTCCAATCAACTGGACAAATCAGTGTCTCACAGGGAGGACTCTACTGGTGCAGAGGAGGAAGAGGAAACCCAGTTTACTACACAGAGTACAGTGATTCAATCACGATCAACACAATTGGTGAGTTTGACAGTGAGATTTGTTATACACAGTTCAGAAAAATCTCCATTGTGTATTCATGATTAGTGATTAAGATTTAAGCTAAAAATGTTATGACTGTTATTGATTTGAACTTTTGTCATTCTTGTATCCTCATTGGTAATTCTTAACCATTAACAGTCCAAAATAAGGCTGTTGTGACTCTGCGACCCAACTGGACTGAGATATACAGAGGAGAGGCGATGATGTTGACATGTGAGATCCACGATGGAGACACAGAGTGGGAGTATGAATGGAAAACACCCCGTTACACATCTCCAAATCAAAATGAATACAAGATTAGCTATGCTTACTCATACGACAGTGGAGACTACAGGTGTAAAGGCAGAATGAAAAATGCACAACATATTTCAACAGAGTGGAGTGATTACATCAAATTGACAGTATCTGACAGTAAGTCTGATCATATTTAATTTACAATGAAAATATTAAATATACAATAAAATACATTTTTGTTGGAGTTTATTTAGATAGTATATCATTAAGTTTATGTTGCCTCTTTGGATATAAAATATATTGTGATAAAATGTAATTCTATAAGAGATAAAATGATAACTTTATTAGATAAAATTTATTTATATGTCTAGAGACTAAAATCTACATCATAACATGTTTTCATTCTGAGAAAATCACTTTCCAACAGATGCACCAGAGTCTGTCCTCACTGTGTCTCCATCATGGCTGAGTCCTGGAGACTCAGTAACTCTGAGCTGTAAGGTTGAATATCCATCTGCAGGATGGAGGTTCTACTGGTATAAGACTGTTCCCAAACTATCATACTACTCCTACAGCTATGAGCTGCTACCTGGTAGCACCAATGGGACTGAACAGGATTCCTACATCATTCATGGGTCGACACACACAGCAAGATATATGTGTAGAGCTGGAAGAGGAGACCCAGTGTTTTACACTCATTACAGCAAACCTGCGTTTGTTTGGTCTGGAGGTGAGTTTGCTTGTTTGTTTTTGTCTCCTTCTGTCAAGAAGCAGTTGTGATGTCATTATCTGGGTATTGATTGTGGTGAACCTATGACCTTTCTCCATCAAGTCAAGATTTCAGTTTTTCAACACACTCACCAAACACAATGTTGATATTGAATTATTCTACATACTGGACTGGGCTGGATTTCCTTCTTTACATCTTCAATTGATCTGAAAGCATTACAGCACCAAAAAACTGAGAGATTATGATTTTACTTGTCATTGAAATCAAACTCTTCTCCTCTTTGCAATGAATACTTTTACTTTGGATACCTGAGCTCATCTTACAGCCAATACTCATTACTTTTACTGACACAGCAGGCTGGACAGGTGTGTTTAAACAAGACTTTATCTAGTGATCAGGCAACATATAGACATACAAAACAGTCAAAATCTATCAATGAAAAACCAGAAAAGTCATCAGGCAACAAAGCAGGTAAATGGACAAAGTACAGAAACAGCTGGAAACCTGAGAAAACTCAGACAGATGAGAGAAAAACACTGACTATACAGCACCAGTCAAAAGTTTAGACACACTTTCTCGTTCAAGGGAAGGTGTGTCCAAACTTTTGACTAGTACTTTATATAGAGACAATGAAGCATCATTTAGTATGAAAAACACATCCTCTGTATGTTTGAAAGGTGGCAGGTAAACGTAGGTTGTTTACAGCTTCACAGTGAACAGTTGCTGTAGTTATCTTGGTAGCAAGTTTTCAAGATAGAAAAAATAATCAAAACATCCATAAAACAGCTCAAACCACTCTGCAGCACACTTCACGTCTCCACTGTCAGTCCATATGCTCTGTATGTTCTTAACACTCACAGTTTCACCAAAACACTGCACCTTTTGCACAGTTTATGTTATTCAGATGTTTTTACTCTCAACAACAAAATGTATTAAAAATACAAAAAAGAGGATTATTTGCATTGTGATCTGTTTTAGTTTTAATATCTCTGTACTTGGTTTGCTCCTCATTACATGTTGTTTTCCAGATGTTTATTCAGCAGTGACTCTCAAAGTGAGTCCTGACAGAGTGCAGCACTTCACCTCTGACTCTGTCTCACTGAGCTGTGAAGGAAACTTTACTGAGTGGAGAGTGAGGAGGTTTCCTGAGGACCACTACTGGTCATACTGTTCTAACTGGAGGTCAATGACTGGATCCACATGCAAAATCAGCAGTTATCAGCAGAGTGATGCAGTGTACTGGTGTGAGTCTGGATCAGGAGAGTTCAGCAATGCAGTCAACATCACTATACAGAGTATGTTTATATTACATTTTATTTTATTTTCACCTTGTATTTAAATTATTTTCAACATGGTGTCACTGACTACACTTCCTGTGTAGACAAACAAGTTCTATGCCTAACCTTTTGATAGAAAAATTGTTGTTATATTATTGTTCCTTTAACAAAATTAAAAGCTCATTAAACTATATTTCCTCAAAATTATCATAAAGAAACATCATCCAATCAATTAGAAAATCAGACGTCCTCTGCACAACATTATAATTTAGTCGTGTTCTTGTCAAACACAGGTAATGCAAAAGAATAAATAAATTATGAAAGGGCTTCCTTCAAACCAACAACTCATCTGTGGACAAAATTAAAGCTTCTTCATATTTATTTAAACAACTAGAAATTAATATTTTTGGTGTGCAGCAAGACCTTTCTTTATTCTTGATGATAAAATTAACATGCTGATTCAGTCAGAGGTGTTTTTGTGTCAATAGCCATCCACTGTTTCTTTCATGTGTACCTGTTAGCTCTAGAGCTAACTAGCCATAGCTAGTATATTTATTCTCATGGTTTTATGTCACCTTGTTCTAAAGGTCAGCAGCTGGTCTCTGACTGAAACTTCATATTCTTTGACTGTTTTACAGATGCAGATATTATCCTGGTGAGCCCTGTGCATCCTGTGACTGAGGGAGATTCTGTTACTCTTGGCTGCAAACTGAAGAGAGGAGAATTACTTTCCAACGTGTTTTTCTATCAAAATGACAAACTTATCCAAAATGATACCAGAGGGGAGCTGAATATCTCTGCAGTGTCAAAGTCAGACGAAGGCTTCTACATATGTAAATACTCAGGAAACGAATCAGTACAGAGTTGGATGTCAGTTAAGGGTGAGTAGGATTAAAACAATTCATGCATTTTCTTTCTTGTAAACTGTGTTGCTGTCTTAGAAAGAAATGTGGTCAAATACTTTACAGAATTAGAAATGTACAGGTTTAGTTTCAGCTGATTGCACATATTGAATTAACTTGTTTTAAACTTTACATGAGGGCCGTTCAATTATTAAACAAAAAATAAAAAATCTGATATCTATAAAAATACAAATGTAAATGAATGTTAAATATTGTTTATTATCTATTACAGCAGTGTCCAGGCCTGACAGCTCTTCATCTCTTATACCATTAATTGTTGGGCTGGTTTGTGGAATTATTCTTATTATTCTCCTGCTCCTGTTGTGTTGCTACAGACGATCCAAAGGTGAGACTTTTTCACTCTGATGTTAAATGTTTTATGTTTTTAATTATTCAAATACAAAGATGTATTCTGATGTCATAATGTGGAATAGCAGAAAAAATATTTATAAAATAAAACCACATAACAATAAATATCTTTTTCACAGATTCACACATTATCAGGTTGGTACAAAACTCTCTTCTCTCATTTTGAAGATAACAGCAGTACCTTCAATGTGTCTTATTAAATTCATTGTATTTGCTTAATGTTTTAGGCCGATCCAGTCTGACAGCACCAATCAGGACCCCGCCATAAATCACATGGTCAACCTTAATGAAACTCAACATAACGTATACTCCTCTCTTCTCCATGGTCAGTCTTCAAACTAATCCTGATTAATTTTGTCATTTTTTGTAATCAATAACATTTCTATTACTCTTTTTCTAGAGTCTAGCCATCTGATTTTTAATGAATATTAACCAAAAGCCACAATCCATTAGACAGGAAGTTGTTGTTGATCTCAGTAAATAAAGCAGTGGGTCAGTTTGTAGAACATTCTCAGAGATTTGTCACATAACCTGTTGTTCTACCACATGCACAAAAGATCAGACTAGAACATGGTTTTATATTGTTGTAATTTAACCAAAACTACAAGACTTATGTCCAGAGTCCAGAAATATTATTGCCATTATGGCTTTAAGTCTTTATAGTCTTGGTTGTAACGTATTAAATATTACAGTCTACAAATATATGAAAGCTTCTAAAACCTTTACAATTTCCTGTTGTTGCATTTATCCACACTGTTAAAATCATATTTTTTTTTAAAAATGTGAAGACTTTTGTTAAAAAGATGATATTTGATAAGTATCATGCAAATGAAATGATTAATTTGACGTCGGCTTGATTTTCATTTTCTGCTCACAGGTGATGCTTCTGTCTATGAATCAATCAGAGGTTCTGAAGACACTGAAAAAGGTACAGTATACACCTTAACATGGAGCAGTCTGAAATGCAATATTACATAATTTAAGGGAAAACAATTTACAAAACAATGTAACATCAAATATCCTTTTCACAGATTCACACTTTATCAGGTTGGTACAAAACTCTCTTCTCTCATTTTGAACATAACAGCAGTACCTTCAATGTGTCTTATTAAATTCATTGTATTTGCTAAATGTTTTAGGCCAATCCAGTCTGACAGCACCAATCAGGACTCTGCTGCAAATCACATGGTCAACCTGAATGAAACTCAACATAACGTATACTCCTCTCTTCTCCATGGTCAGTCTTCAAACTAATCCTGATTAATTTTTTGTTAACTGTAACAAACCTCAACATTTCTATTACAGTCTACAAAGACAGTAAAGGCTCTAAAACATTTAAGATTGATGTATTTGCATTTATCCACACTATTTTAAAATCGAATAAATAAACAAAAAAAACCTGAGGATTTTTGTTAAAAGGTGATATTTGATCTTATTTGGTATCATGCAATTTAAATGGTTCCTTTGATCTCAGCTTGATTTTCACTTTTTGCTCACAGGTGATGCTTCTGTCTATGAATCAATCAGAGGCTCTAAAGACACTGAAAATGGTACAGTATACACCTTAACATGGAGCAGTCTGAAATGCAATATTACATAATTTAAGAGAAAACAATTTACAAAACAAAACCATGTAACAACAAATATCCTTTTCACAGATTCAGGCTTTATCAGGTTGGAATAAAACTCTCTTCTCTCAGAATGTGTAAAAGAATTTCTAAATGCTGATATTTGTGAATGTGTACAGGAAACTGAAAATGTGTATTCAGATTTGCAAGAGTATCAAGATTTGTGAATGTATACACTAGGGCTGGACGATATCTCAAATTGATTTTATTCATTTAAATTCTTGTTTTTGGTCAATGTGTAAAATGTCTAAATCGTAAAATTGAGTCATTACAAAATGCACGAAAAGGTTATTTTTAGTCAAAAAGTAGATGGCAGCTACATTAGCTGTTTTGAGTCACAACAGTCTCGTAAACTGTGACATTATTAATTACACTACATGCACACCTGCCACAGCTGTCTCTGGCTATCTCGCAGTGAATTTAACAGTCACATCTACGAGAAGAACAGACTGAAAATGACTCTGCACACTGATCTGTGCTCTTGGTTTGTGTTAGTTGATGAGGTCTCATCTCTGGTTATGAGAGTTGAAACACCTGAAGTTGAAGGAACAGTATCCAGATTCTACACTGTACAGTTTACTCTCCAGGTAGCTAATGCTAGCTAGCAGCAGTCTGCAGATATCAGGCTGATGTCTTGTAAAGAAACACAAACAGCAGCAACTAGTGAGCTGATTTTTCTGCTCTATCTGTGCTGAAACTGATTATTAAACTAGATGCCTATGATCTACTTAGTTGAAGCATCTGGTGCTCACAGTCAATAGCTGTGTGGGATCACATGTATTTTATGTGTAATGATTATAACAGCCTTGCAGGTGTTGCAGGTTTCTTATTGTTCTTGCTCAACTGTCTTAAATAAATATGATGTTTTAAGTCTGCATTATGAAGGCAAACAAAAATCAAGTAAAATCATGAAACGACCCCAAGATTGAAAAAAAATAACAATTTTTTTGGCCATATCGTCCAGCCCTAGCATACACAGAGTTGTGAATGTGTAAAATCTGTGAGAAAAATGTATTTTAAGTATTTTGCTCCAAGAGTTGGGAAGTTACACCTCAGGTACACCTCTCCATTGGTTTTCTTTATACATGTGACTTTTGCTAGACTCCTGTCATGCCTGAGATCTGCAAATGTGTCACGATTTTTGTCTGTAACACAGTGTGCCAACCAATATTGAATTATTTGCAATATTAACTTGCAGACAAACATTCTGCAGGTTTCTTGTCAACAGATTGATGGTCATCACTGCTGCAAAACCACTAACTAGCATTAACATTTTTCCTAATATCAATTACCTCATGTGTTCGCTGACTGTGACTGTCACAGCATGCAGTCAGTGAGGATTAGTCTGGTGCAGGTTACTCACTGAAAATATAGTTAAACATTAAAGGCTGCTGTCACTAACAAGACAAGTATAGTTTGTTGAAAATAACATGTTTGTTTCCTGCAGACTCTAATGTTACATCATATGAACTACATTTGTTTACAGCAGCAGGGTAGATTCTAGCAAAGCCCCAGCAATAAAATACAGAATAAAATCCATTGCAATGATGTTACCAACAAACAGAATATTTTATTTATAACATTGCAGTTTATTTACCGTTGAAGTTGTCTCAGGGGAAACACTGCAACAATATTGTCCTAGCAGTTTCTAGCGAGGCTAAAACATTACACGTTGTCAGTTTGCACCATTAACGATGCTAAAGAGCTACTGGTCACTCACTAGATGGAAATTTGTGGAAAGTTGTTTGTTGTTATGGTAGTTGGGAACAGTACAGTGACTTTAACGGCTCCCCTGCATCCTGCCTTGTTTTTTCAGTTCCTCCCAGCGTGAGCCTGCGAGCCTCGGCCAAGTATGAAGAAAACCCTCACATTTGCAAATTTTAGTCAGGAATGTATCAAAAGTTACATGTAAAAAGACAACTAATTACAGATGTACCTGAGTTGTATCTGATGACTTTCTGTTTCCATCTCTTGGAGCAAAACTTTCAGTCATTAATAAAAGGCCATTTATTCTGAGTTTTTTGAATACATATTTACAGATTCACATATACAGATTTGTCTGCATATTCACAAGTGTCAATACACTTACAAATCTGAATACATAGTTGCAGATTGCTGTACATATTCACACATTTCAGTATGAATTTAGAGATTCTTTTACAGGTTTACAAATCTGATTATGCACACACTCTCCACACACATTTGCAAACACTATTGCTACAATAATACAGAAGAAAGACAAATTAATTAAGGTCTACACTCACCTGCAACTGTTACTGTCCAACATGTTGGTCTTGGACACAGTGTAATGTATGTAATGTGTTCTGTATTTGCAAAATTGTAGGTGTTTATAATTATTATTTTTTTGAATATCTTTTGTTGGAATGTATCTTTATTTTACATTATGTGTGTTTGCAGTGCTGAAGAACAGTATTTATACATCAGTATGTATATTCAGTATCAGTATGTTTACTAAATTCTGTAAAAGCCATAATACTCTGCTGTGTGACTGCTTTGAGCACTCTGAGCATTACAATACTGTTATTCTTTTATTATCAGTGGAGACATTAACCCTGACAAGCCTTCAGTACATTATCATTGTAAATTATGACATTACTGGCAAATGTTTCAGACTAATCTTCTCTTTTGGTTTCCTTCCAGGTCTGTAGAGAGATCTGTATCAACAAAACCAAAGGAATGGATGACAACATGAAGAACTACATCATTGTGTAGTTTATTTGCAGTTTTGTGTGCAATTGTGTACATCTACTATCTAAATATCAAATGTGCTCAGTATTTTGTACAGTTAGTACAGTAGTGCAGCTTTAGTCAGTCAGCCTCTTCTTCAGTTTTTGATGAAACAGCTTTAATGATTATATGTGATGATCTGCTATCAAACAACATCCTGTTAAACGTGTTGTACAAGTTTCCCTGTCCTTTAAAGAATGGATTGATAGATATTTTATTTTCAACTGGATGAATTTAGTATTTTTTGTAAAAGCTTGGTTAACCATTTCATGCATCAATATATTTTTTTTTATTGAACAGTAAGCTGTCAGTATTGTTTTTAATATATTTTTTTTAAGTGTATGTATGTTAATGTCTGTTTTATAATCTTCCTTCTTAATTTGGTCATACAGTAGCTGAGAGGGGAACAAAAACTTTGAACCGGGACGTTCTTATGTTCTTATGCAGATTGATTTATGCCCCTTGATTCTGTTGGGTGATGAACCATCAGGTATATTTCTTTGATATAAAAAAACATCTCAAAATGTGAACAACTGTAAACAAAGCTGATCCCTGTTTTACATTATGGGGTGAACATCAGACAGCAGAGAGAGGGAGTAGGACACTGTAGGAAATTTAGTAAAATGGCCCTTTAAAACACTACAATAAGTGACTAAAAGCTGAATTCTGTAACCTCACATGTTGTCTCCCTCAATCTATAGCTAAGTAATATCTACTGTATTGTATTGTTATATCTAACCTCATCATATTAAACTATATTCAGCATAGTAAAGTCTGATTGACTAGTAACAGGTCACAGAAATGCAAATATAATATCTCTTAGTTGGAATTTTTTAAAGGATAAATGTGAACTGATGACAGCCAACATTTTGTAATAAGAGCTTCTCCAACTATACGTGCTAATTTTAATTTGTAGTGAACAACTGTGTGTATTTATTAAAAACATTACAGGTTTTAGCTTTGAAGCACATTTCCAGGTCTGTATTTTTAATCTGGGGCTCTACAGGAAAACGTGACTTTTGCTATTATTATACATGAAAGTTTTCCTGTCTATTTACAAATGAATTTACCTGTGATGTATGTGCTTATTTTTTTTAGTCATCAATAAACATTGTTTCAGCAGTAAACAGTCAGTGATGTTTTTAAATGCTTTTTATATTTATATAATATATACTTTATATATTTATGTAATTGAGTGAACTAGAGGTTACTATTTTGAAGCTATAGGAACATACAGGGGGGGAAAAGTATAAAAACTTTGGAAAAACATTTAGCTTTTGCCTGGGGCCTCCTGATTTTAAGAAGTGTTGCCATCTAATTGCACACTACCAAAGGTGTGAGTCCACATGTCTTTCCTAATATGAGCTGATCAGAGAGCAGATGCCAGAGAGAGTTGAGGAAGTAGAGAGGAGAGTGGTGCACTACTGATCCATATCTAATAATGAAAAACTAAACATCAAACAAGAAATGCAAGTTGTAATTAATGTCAACTGTTATTAATAGAAAGGTCAAACAATGAAGAGTCTCCAATTAAATAATGAATACAGAGGGAGAATAGTCATTAAATATGAAAAAATGAACCTCCACACAAATTTAATACAACTCCATTTTTTTGAAGGTCTATTTCTAGTTTTCACCAGTAGATGTCACTATTTCATTATTTGATGTGGGCCTTCATTATTTATTGCTGCCACATTCATTGTTCAATGTGATGATTTGCTATTTGATGTGTGCTGTGTGCCCGACCTGTCATCAAACCTGCCATCAAAGGCTCCTCTCAATGCCTACAGTGCAGGAGTCCTGCAGGGGAGACTCTCGACCGACCGATGAAAATGAGGAAATAAAGTCTTTAGTTAAAGCCAAATGAAGCTTAGTGAAAGTTCAGTCAGGAAGACTATCTTTTGCATGCTCAGGTCATTAGTATTATTTCCCAAATCATCTGTCATTCCCATCCCTAAGGCGTTGGTGTCATCAGCTGTTCACATCAGCTGATCACATCTGACCAATAGCACGGTGACACACCTTTATTTGTCAGCCTATCATGATGCGGCTGTCTTTTAAAATATGTTTTCTCCTTCTCAACCTTAATGCTTTTATGCTGTTGTTTTGTGCGCCCGATCACCTCCCCATCACCGCCAAGTCTTCGCAGATTCATCAGTGCATCTCCTCATCAGCCTTATCAGCCTTATCAGCCTCAGCAGAAGTCATCAGCCACCATCACCAGTGTCTGGACTCCATGGAGGGATTTATCTTGCTGCTGCTCCCTGTAGAGTCTAAGCACCAAAAACTCTGGTCAACACTTAATCTTCAATATCATCTGTATAATAAACAATTATTTTTGCTGCATTCACTTGTCTCTCCTGATTGAAATTTACGCTGTCAGCCAGATGACATGTTTTACACCTGGTTGACAGCAGATGGCAGACTGAGGTGATAGGGAGAGTTCAAGATGTAAAACACAGTGAGAACTTTAATGTCAGATTTTCACAAGCTCACACCTCTGACTTTCTGTTGTATGATGTTTCAGATTGAGAAATAAATATTGACTGTCCACTTCCTCATGTCACCACCAGTCATAGTTGTATTCAAATACAGTCAGTTAAAAAAACATTTTGTAATTGCTATATTATATTCATATGCATTGCACTTGACTCAATTTCTACTACCTCCCAAAATATTTTCACTTGTTTTAGTTTCTACTGTCTAAAAAATATGATTGCACATCCTGCACAGTATCAGACACCTCTTCTTTTCCGTGTATTGACACATCAGCTCTGGTGTGAATGTGACAACCACACCTCAAGTACGTGTTGCTATCAATGCAACACATATTTATGTGTAGAGAGAAACTGTTGGTTTGTTTTCGTCATGCTGATAAGCAGTGGCTTTTTTTTTCTACTCAAGCTCTAGTTGTCAAGTAAACTGTGTAACACAATGGTGCAAAACGTGCAACAATTTATTTTTAATATATTTCATTTCTGATTTGTGTAGCCCGTCTACCCTCTATATTATGTAGATGGAGCCCTGAGTTCTTTATCCTAATTTCCTTTGTTATATTATCTCTGATTAATTTAATGTTTTTAGCTTGGGTCACTTTGAAAATCCTATAGCCTACCTCTTGAATATAACCTGTTTTGAGACCATAGTGTAACAAACAATTGAGTATGCTAGCCCTTTAACACAATCAAATACCACAATCTAATATAAGTTGGTATAGAGTATAAAGGCTATATAGCTTTTAACCTCTGAAATAATAAACACACTCAGAAACCATTTAAAATTAAAAGTAATCATTTTTTCCTTTAATTCTAAGGCAAAATTAAATGAAAATAATATTAAATTAAATACCAGGAGTGTTCACTGCTTTTGTTTCACAAGTCACACAGTAGTTTTCTCTTTTTACCTTTTCACCTTAAAAGTATTTGCTTTTACTTTTCCGCTGAATTATTTTAGTGATCACACACACCAATTATTACCTATGCTAACCTATGCTATGCTGGTTGTTGTCTCTCGTTTCCAGATTGGAATAAATCCAGACGAAGCTACTTTGTCGAGCTGGGTTAGCTAGCAGCAGCCTACAGTCCGTTCACAGTGCTATCTCACCGCTCACTTCATTAACGAGCAGCCTCTTTCAAGTTGGCTACAGCGCAGCAGACTTCGGGTAGAAGTTATCTGTTACTTCCAAAACATGTCCTCTTACAGATTATCGAGCTGACAATCTAAGACTCAGGTACATCTTTACTTTTTCCTGCACAACTTCGGATATCCATCAGAAAAACTGCTTTCTTCTCCGCTCCTCCAGTCTCTCTCCTCCTTCTCTCTCACTCCCCGTGTCTGCGTACACACACACGTCAGCCAAGTAACACACACAAACCTATTTGACCATATTCACCTCTCTAGAAAGATACCACTCTATTAAATAAGCAGCTTTTTATCAAAAGAAATAAAATAAAAGACATATGCATTTTTAACATCCTTAACATGTTTACTCATGAACTTGACCTTTTTCAACACAATGAGAAATATGAATTTTAACCATACTCTTTTAACAAATTCTATTGATCTATTTCTCTATCACAGACAACTATTTATACATGCATATTTTTAACAGGGCTACATTTGTTCTCCCTTTATGCATTTAATTTCTGAAAAACACAGGAAACTAAATGCATAAACACAGGAATGAGAACAGATAAATGACAGTAAACAGAAAAGCAGCCTTTATAACCTAATACCAGAGGTTTGTAACATGGCTGTTCAGAAACGAGTTCTGACATTTGGCTTCTGTTTGAATGTGTGATGTAGACTCAGATTAACCACCATAATAACGGTCAAGCCAACCACGACAAAGGTAAGTAGTGCAGGCAGCAACAGTGGCCAGGAAGTGTAAACGTGTCAAAGTTTGCTGCGGTCAAACTAACTGACGTTGTCTGAGCTTTCTGTAAAAAGGGAAGGAAACACAGGCAGGCTAAACTCATATCTCATATTTATATGAAATGCAACTTCTCTCTTTCTCTTTCTGTTGCATTATTATTAAAGCAAAGTAGAAACATTTGTCAGACTCAGAGCAGCTGAGTGACAGAGTGTCAGTGCTGGATGTGAGGATGAGGTACACTTTGATCTGTGTGCTGGGATTATTCTGTAAGTACATTACTGACTTTCTCTGTTTGCATGTCACAGATTAAAGAACATGTTCCTGAATAGTCAGAATTACAGAGTATCACTGGTTGAACCAGTTTCTCTGAGAGCTTGAACAGAGCACGCTTATGGTTTTTAACTACAGGGTTGTTTTATAGGCCAGATGTTGGTTGGTGACTTGGCTCAGTTTAGATTGGAGGACTGTATTAAATTTACTGCTGGATGATTGTTTTTGCATAATGTAATTGTGAATTGTTTAAGATATTGTTATGTATATGGGTTTTGAATTTCATGATTTTCCTATTTAATTTTACATATTTCATTTTAAAGAGTTTTTCTCTTATCTGTTTTAATTTATCAAACAATAGTTACCACTGCTGAAACTCTATTTGCTTTTGTTTTTTGTTTTTTGTTTTTTGTGTGTGATTTTGACTTTCTGTCAGTTTGATTATGTCTGATGAAGTTTCAATCTTTATTTTAGTGCTGAATACACTCTTCTACGGACACTCTGAAGGTGAGCAATTATTTTTATTTATATATTATACTGAAATATTTATCACTTATTTGTCATCTACTGTATTACTCTGAAGGCCCAAACGCACTGAAAGCGTCTGACGCGTTTTGAAGTACACTTATTGGTTTTAATGGCCAAACACGCACCAAAAGTGTTATTAGGCGCGTCAAACTGTCTTGACGCCTCAACTCAGACCTGTTTCGATTTTGGAGCGTCAAATGAGGACCAAGCGACCAGAGAGAGAGAGAGAGAGAGAGAGAGAGAGAGAGAGAGAGAGACAGAGAGAGCAGTAGTGAGAAATAAGCTTCTGAATGAGAGAAATAAAACGTTTTATTCTGATTATTTCACTGCAGTCACGTTTTATCGCTTTTAGTGCTTTTGGGCCTTTAATCACATCCCATTTTTGTGTTCATATTTTATCATGTATGTATCATTTTACTCCATGTATCAATACAAATTCTGAAATGACTTGATTTGTGCCCAAAGATTTAAAACAGCATTTTCCTCAAAATGCGTGTTTATGTAGGGAGACCAGATGTTGTGATGACTCTTGAGACACACAAGTATCTGAAGAAAACACATATGCAGCATTTAGAAAGACAAGTTGGAATTTGATTATGAACATAAATGTGCAAACAGAGAGTCTAAATTCATTTGAGTCATACATGATTTTAAACAGGTGTTTCCTTTGTGTTATATAAAGATATAAATACATTTTTGATGGCTTGTCCATGACAGTCACTTATTTGTTTTATTGTTTTTCTAAACTTAGACAGACACAAGGTCACACTGAGAACAGACAGGAAGACCATGAGAGGACGGCACAGTGTGACACTGATCTGCAATGTAGAGGACAAAAATGTGATTTAGAATTTCTGTTTGAATGAAAGCAATGGGATTGTGATTAGAGTTTATAGATGATACATGAGCGTCAAGTTTTCAAAGTGTGTGCATAGCTCCATTTTTTATGTTAATGCAAAGGAGAAAAAGTGTAATGTCTTTGTTCTAAACTAACAGCATATAGACTGAAGGCCAAACTGAGTGTTGACAACAGAGACATTCCAGTAGGGGGCAGTGTGACCCTGACCTGCTCTGTGGACCCACCATCATCTGGTTGGAAATATTACTGGTACAAAGATGAGAAAACCTCTGAACCCCTGAACACACAAGATGCTGTTTTCCAATCAACTGGACAAATCAGTGTCTCACAGGGAGGACTCTACTGGTGCAGAGGAGGAAGAGGAAACCCAGTTGACTACACAGAGTACAGTGATTCAATCAGAATCAACAAAATTGGTGAGTTTGACAATGAGATTTATTACACACAATGTGCTGAGTGCTGAGCAAGTGAATCTCTTTTCTGCCTTAACCTAACCTGTCATGATACAAAAGAGATGAACTGAGGTCATATTGTTTGACTTCTGTGAACTAAAGTTTTAAATTTCAAGCAGATTTTGTCAAAAGGGTACGGGAGGCCGAGAGAGTTAAATGCACTGCAACTTAAGATTCACGTGTAAATGTTGTAGAAAACACAAAAGCATGTGCAGAAAACACATATGCAGCATTTAGAAAGACAAGTTGGAGTTTGAACATTGAATTATACATAATTTGAGACAGATGTTTCCTTTGTGCTCTTTAAAAATATAAATACATTCTTGATGACATGTTCATTATAGTGATTCAAAAATCATTTAACACAATGTTTCAGCTGAAATGGTTTTAGCTTGTTTCAATCTAGATTTTAAATTGGTGAGGTGGCTTTTAGATTATTTTATTGATTATATTTTAAAATGATCAGAGTCAGTGATGGCAGGTAAGATTCTTTACTCCAGTGGCTCCCCCGAGTGGTGAGTCCTTTCTCAGCATGAGAACAGACACATCATTACATTTGCTGACAGTACTGTGATCCTCAGTTTAATACTTGACCAACTTTTCCCCCCTGATACAAATCTTTTCTTCAGGTGAATGTTTATAAGAAATATGGCTGTGAACGAAAGATATTCACACCAAATCTCAACAACATCTGTTTTTATCATATAAACTTGAAATGTTAATGCTGAATAAAAGTTTCTCATTCTTGTTCATAGAAAATTGAATTTAATATATTTTTTTAATTTCAGTAATCTGCCTGCTTGGTAACCTAGACAGCAAAGATGCAACTACATGGGATTATTAAACTGTTCCCCAAAATGACTGATGTTGAACAGTCAAGTCTCTGCACTGTGAGATAAATGCATCCTGTAAAAGTTTAGTTTCAGGTGTTCTGGAGGACTGTTGTCCTCAGTAAGACCTGTTTATCTGATAAACATGTGACTGCAAAGGTCTTTTCATACTACTTTAATTTTCTGTTTGAACAGTTTCTAATATGTGGGCTGTTGTGACTCTGCAACCCAACTGGCCTCTGATATACAGTGGTGAGACAATCACTGTTAGATGTGAGATCCGGGGAGGTGCAGACACTCGATGGGAATATGAATGGAGAGAAAATAGTGTGGACGTATCTCAGAAAGATAAAGAATTCAGAATCAGCAGTGCTTCTATATCACATACTGTAGACTTCATGTGTATGGGTAGAAAGGATTTTTTTTCGACAGAGTGGAGTGAAGCCATCACATTGACATCATGTAAGTCAAATATGTCCACATCATATTCAGAATGACATGTTTTTTAATTTTTCAATCTAGCTAGATAAGGTAACAGTAAATATTTTCACCTTCCTGTAATAACATAACGTCATATGAGCAGCTAGCGTCTCAAATTCAGTTTCTTTAGCGTGAGAACAGAATAACTTAAGAGGAGACAACATACAGTGTAGTTTTGAATTATAATGATTCACATGAAAATGTGCAGAGAAGAACATAAAATATCAGTTGTCTTCCAACAGTGAATCATAAATGACAGTGAATCATGTGTTGAACTTACCAACAGAGGCTTTGCACCCGTATCACCAACTAGCTTTAAACCTTTTTTGGGAAACATGTCATCCCATGATCACAACAACTATTCTGCTGTTAATAAAAAAAACAAAAACAAAACAAAAATAGAAGCAAACAAAAAACAGTGCATTAATTAAACATCAACTGTACCTCATTAGTTAGTTCTGCAGCAACTATTGTTTCCCAAATCAATCATTGACCCAGAAGTCATATGTCACATTCTCTGTTTGCATCTTCCATATAATGGTATTAACTAAATGACTTAATTGATGTTCAGCGTTCTCTGAGGGAAATGCCATCCCACTTGTTACTCATTTTGTTTTTTGCTCTGAACTAAACAGCAAATAAAGCCAAGTCCACACTGACAGCAGAGAAAACCATCATACCAGAACACGGCAGTGTGACACTGACCTGCTCTGTGGACGCCTCTGCTGATTGGAGATATGAGTGGTTCAGACGAACCTCAGGATCTTATGCAGATCAGCCCTTCGGATATACTTATGACAGAGTTATAAGTGTTGATCAAGGAGGCATCTACTACTGCAGAGCAGGAAGAAGAGAAAGAAGAGGAGGAGACCCAGAGATCTTCACAGAGTACAGCAATGCAGTCACTATTTGGAAAACTGGTGAGTTTAGTGATTTGTTGTGAAATAATACAACATGTATTATTTAAATCTATTATCAGTAGTGTAAAAAGAGTCATTTTGGTATTGATAGCAAAAAAGGAGAATGTTAATGAAAAAGTGAGTGTAATGCAGTATTATTTGTGGACTTTTCCTTGACATTGAATATCATTTAACACAATGTTTCAGCTGAAATGGTTTTAGCTTGTTTCAATCTAGATTTTAAATTGGTGAGGTGGCTTTTAGATTATTTTATTGATTATATTTTAAAATGATCAGAGTCAGTGATGGCAGGTAAGATTCTTTACTCCAGTGGCTCCCCCGAGTGGTGAGTCCTTTCTCAGCATGAGAACAGACACATCATTAAATTAGCTGACAGTACTGTGATCCTCAGTTTATTACTTGACCAACTTTTCCCCCTGATACAAATCTTTTCTTCAGGTGAATGTTTATAAGAAATATGGCTGTGAACAAAAGATATTCACACCAAATCTCAACAACATCTGTTTTTATCATATAAACTTGAAATCTTAATGCTGAATAAAAGTTTCTCATTCTTGTTCATAGAAAATTGAATTTAATATATTTTTTTAATTTCAGTAATCTGCCTGCTTGGTAACCTAGACAGCAAAGATGCAACTACATGGGATTATTAAACTGTTCCCCAAAATGACTGATGTTGAACAGTCAAGTCTCTCTGCACTGTGAGATAAATGCATCCTGTAAAAGTTTAGGTTCAGGTGTTCTGGAGGACTGTTGTCCTCAGTAAGACCTGTTTATCTGACAAACATGTGATTGCAAAGCTCTTTTCATACTACTTTAATTTTCTGTTTGAACAGTTTCTAATAGGTGGGCTGTTGTGACTCTGCAACCCAACTGGCCTCTGATATACAGTGGTGAGACAATCACTGTTAGATGTGAGATCCGGGGAGGTGCAGACACTCGATGGGAATATGAATGGAGAGAAAATAGTGTGGACGTATCTCAGAAAAATAAAGAATTCAGAATCAGCAGTGCTTCTACATCACATACTGTAGACTTCATGTGTATGGGTAGAAAGGATTTTTTTTCGACAGAGTGGAGTGAAGCCATCACATTGACATCATGTAAGTCAAATATGTATATCATATTCAGAATGACATGTTTTTTATGTTTCAATCTAGCTAGATAAGGTAACAGTAAATATTTTCACCTTCCTGTAATAACATAACGTCATATGAGCAGCTAGCGTCTCAAATTCTGTTTCTTTAGTGTGAGAACAGAATAACTTAAGAGGAGACAACATACAGTGTAGTTTTGAATTATAATGATTCACATGAAAATGTGCAGAGAAGAACATAAAATATCAGTTGTCTTCCAACAGTGAATCATAAATGACAGTGAATCATGTGTTGAACTTACCAACAGAGGCTTTGCACCCGTATCACCAACTAGCTCTAAACCTTTTTTGGGAAACATGTCACCCCATGATCACAACAACTATTCTGCTGTTAATAAAAAAAACAAAAACAAAACAAAAATAGAAGCAAACAAAAAACAGTGCATTAATTAAACATCAACTGTACCTCATTAGTTAGTTCTGCAGCAACTATTGTTTCCCAAATCAATCATTGACCCAGAAGTCATATGTCACATTCTCTGTTTGCATCTTCCATATAATGGTATTAACTAAATGACTTAATTGATGTTCAACGTTCTCTAAGGGAAATGCCATCCCACTTGTTACTCATTTTGTTTTTTGCTCTGAACTAAACAGCAAATAAAGCCAAGACGACACTGACAGCAGAGAAAACCATCATACCAGAACACGGCAGTGTGACACTGACCTGCTCTGTGGACGCCTCTGCTGATTGGAGATATGAGTGGTTCAGACGAACCTCAGGATCTTATGCAGATCAGCGCATCAGATATATTTATGATAGAGTTATAAGTGTTGATCAAGGAGGCATCTACTACTGCAGAGCAGGAAGAAGAGGAGGAAGAGGAGGAGACCCAGAGATCTACACAGAGGACAGCGATGGAGTCACTATTTGGAAAACTGGTGAGTTTAGTGATTTGTTGTGAAATTATACAACATAAATTATTTAAATATGTTATCAGTAGTGTAAAAAAGTTATTTTGGTATTGATAGCAAAAAAGGAGAATGTTAATGAAAAAGTGAGTGTAATGCAGTATTATTTGTGGACTTTTCCTTGACATTGAATATCATTTAACACAATGTTTCAGTTGAAATGGTTTTAGCTTGTTTCAATCTAGATTTTAAATTGATGAGGTGGCTTTTAGATTATTTTATTGATTATATTTTAAAATGATCAGAGTCAGTGATGGCAGGTAAGATTCTTTACTCCAGTGGCTCCCCCGAGTGGTGAGTCCTTTCTCAGCATGAGAACAGACACATCATTAAATTAGCTGACAGTACTGTGATCCTCAGTTTAATACTTGACCAACTTTTCCCCCTGGTACAAATCTTTTCTTCAGGTGAATGTTTATAAGAAATATGGCTGTGAACAAAAGATATTCACACCAAATCTCAACAACATCTGTTTTTATCATATAAACTTGAAATCTTAATGCTGAATAAAAGTTTCTCATTCTTGTTCATAGAAAATTGAATTTAATATATTTTTTTAATTTCAGTAATCTGCCTGCTTGGTAACCTAGACAGCAAAGATGCAACTACATGGGATTATTAAACTGTTCCCCAAAATGACTGATGTTGAACAGTCAAGTCTCTCTGCACTGTGAGATAAATGCATCCTGTAAAAGTTTAGGTTCAGGTGTTCTGGAGGACTGTTGTCCTCAGTAAGACCTGTTTATCTGACAAACATGTGATTGCAAAGCTCTTTTCATACTACTTTAATTTTCTGTTTGAACAGTTTCTAATATGTGGGCTGTTGTGACTCTGCAACCCAACTGGCCTCTGATATACAGTGGTGAGACAATCACTGTCAGATGTGAGATCCGGGGAGGTGGAGACACTCGATGGGAATATGAATGGAGAGAAAATAGTGTGGACGTATCTCGGAAAAATAAAGAATTCAGAATCAGCAGTGCTTCTATATCACATACTGTAGACTTCATGTGTATGGGTAGAAAGGATTTTTTTTCGACAGAGTGGAGTGAAGCCATCACATTGACGTCATGTAAGTCAAATATGTTCATATCATATTCAGAATGTAATTTTGTTTCAATCTAGTTAGATAAGGTAACAGAAAATATTAGGCTACCCCCTTCCTTCCTTCCTCTTAAGTGTCAGAACAGAATAACTTCAGAGGAGTCAACATGCAGTGTGCTGTATGTTGCCCCCCCAAGAAAACAAGCAAACAAAACACTGTGCAATAATAAAACATCAACAGTACCTAGTTAGTTAGTTAGTTAGTTAGTTAGTTAGTTAGTTAGTTAGTTCTGTTTACCAAATCAGTGATCGACTGAGAGTCATATGTCACATTCTCTGTTTGCATCTTCCATATAATAGTATTAACTAAATGACTTCATTGATGTTCAACATTCTCTAAGGGAAATGCCATCCCACTTGTTACTCATTTTGTTTTTTGCTCTGAACTAAACAGCAAATAAAGCCAAGACGACACTGACAGCAGAGGAACCCATCATACCAGAACACGGCAGTGTGACACTGACCTGCTCTGTGGACGACTCTGCTGATTGGAGATATGAGTGGTTTAGACGAACCTCAGGATCTTATGCAGATCAGCCCTTCGGATATATTTATGACAGAGTTATAAGTGTTGATCAAGGAGGCATCTACTACTGCAGAGCAGGAAGAAGAGGAGGAAGAGGAGGAGACCCAGAGATCTTCACAGAGGACAGCAATGCAGTCACTATTTGGAAAACTGGTGAGTTTAGTGATTTGTTGTGGAATAATACAACATAAATTATTTAAATATGTTATCAGTAGTGTAAAAAAGTTATTTTGGTATCAATAGCAAAAAATGAGAACGTTAATGAAAAACTGAGTATAAGTTAGTAGCTCTTACTCCTCTGATGATGGCGAAAATAAATCGTTACAACCCTCTTCAGGTTGTGTAAAGATGCAAAACAAGAGTAGAAGATGTTTCCATGACACCACTCAGTTTTATCCATAACATCTATTTCTGGTTAGAACACATTTCTCCTATTAAATTGTTTGTGGATTTGTCTTGGTCTTTAAACACCATTCAGCCCCATTTCTGCCAAGAAGTTGCTGTCCTGTTGTTTAAATGGCTGCAGTGGCTTTTAGATTTTTTTTATGAAATAGATCTCAAAAGTTGAGAGTCAGTGTTGTCAGATAAGAGTTTCTCTCCACTGGCTGCCCCAAAGACTTTGCCCTTAATCCTAATTTGTATATTTTGTTTGAAAGACTGTTTTTCTATTGCTTTTAAGCATTATTTTACTGTTTGGTTGATTTTGTGTGTGTGTGTCTGTGTGTGTGTGTGTGTGTGTGTGTGTGTGTGTAGGCACTTGATCTGTATAATGGTAAAAAATGGCCATGTTGCTCTTTTATTGCTTTATTAAGTCTTCTTTTGCAAACATGTTGCTTGATATGTTTTCATACTTCTGTTTTTTTTTAACTGCTTTTGTTATTATGGCTGTTTAGTTGTGTTTGCATTGTTTGTCAAACTGTCTTACAAAAATCAAATTGTCGTTAGGGGACAATAAAGACGATTACCCTGAAATTTTGTTCTAAAAACTGACTTTGACTTGTCTTTTTTATTTTACATTTCTATTGGTGTCCTAATAATCACGTATTTTTCTATGTGAACAGTTCCAAATAAGGCCACTGTGATCCTGCAACCCAACTGGCCTCTGATATACAGGGGTGAGACAGTCGCTGTCAGATGTGAGATCCAGGGAGGTGGAGACACTAAGTGGACGTATGAATGGACACCAGCCAACTTAATCACATCTCCAACACTCAGTGAACACAGGATCAACAGCAGCAATTACTACAGTGGAGAATACAAGTGTAGAGGAAGGAAGGACTCATATTCCTTAACAGAGTGGAGTGATGTCATCACATTGACAGTATTACGTAAGTTGGACATCTTTCATCCATAATGAACATGTTATGTTTTATATTGTTTTCATCTGTTGTTTTGTTCAGCAATGCCATCTCATATCATTAATAACTAATAACTCAGTATATTTACTTAATTTAATTTATTTTATTTCTGATTATTTATTTTATTTCTAAGATTGATCTGTTAGTTTAATAGTGTTACATGTTGGCCTGGAGGCAGCCATTCAGGCTTTTGAGCTATTTCAAGAATGATTTCCCTGTAGTTCTTGTGCTGAACATTTTCTTCAGGCAAATCTCATTCCAACCATTTACGTGTTTTGTTTATTTGTTCTAATGTAATCTCAAGGCCACACTGACAGCAGAAAGGACATACCAGTCATACCAGTATATATTTCTGTTTTTATCCAAACTGTGTATATTTGGTGGATACAATCTCTAACAAGACTGTTGTAACACAGCAAACCAACTGGCCTCAGATATTCAGTGGTGAGTCAATCACTCTAAGATGTGAGATCAAAGATAGTGGAGACACTGAGTGGGAGTATGAATGGAAAACAACCAAAGAAAAACCTTGAAAAACACAGTGAATACTGGAGTTTCAGTGCTACTTTTTACAGTGTGGAAACTACAATGTATGGGTGAACATAAAATAGACCTTTAGTCCTCAACAGAAAGAAGTGATCCCATCAGGTTGACAGTGTCATGTAAGTTGGACTGTGTTTCATTAATCTTGAGAATATCATGTTTTTGAGTTTCCACCTATCAGTGTCTGAATAATTCAACAGAAAACATTTCTTTCTTCAATAATTAGTCAACTTCTCAGGATTGATCAGTAAAGAATTTTGCTTTTTTTTGAAAGACAAGTCATCATTCAGTGTCCTGTAGCATTTGAAATATATTTAATTTATTAATTATTAACTGATTAATTAATTAAATGAATATCTTTGTATATATCTTCATTTAAACTAAATCACAAGGACATTAATTACCTTTTTAATGTCTTTGTTCTAAACTGAACAGCGTATAGACCAAAGGCCAAACTGAGTGCTCACAACAGAGACATTCCAGTAGGGGGCAGTGTGACCCTGACCTGCTCTGTGGACCCATCATCATCTGGTTGGAAATATTACTGGTACAAAGGCAAGAAAACATCTGGACTCCTGAACACACAAGATGCTGTTTTCCAATCAAATGGACAAATCAGTGTCTCACAGGGAGGACTCTACTGGTGCAGAGGAGGAAGAGGAGACCCAGTTTACTACACAGAGTACAGTGATTCAATCAGTATCAACAAAATTGGTGAGTTTGACAATGAGATTTATTACACACAATGTGCTGAGTGCTGAGCAAGTGAATCTCTTTTCTGTTTTTACCTAACCTGTCACTAAACAAAAAAGATGAACTGAGGTCATATTGTTTGACTTCTGTGAACTAAAGTTTTAAATTTCAAGCAGATTTTGTCAAAAGGGTACGGGAGGCCAAGAGAGTTAAATGAACTGCAACTTAAGATTCACATGAAAATGTTGTAGAAAACACAAAAGCATGTGAAGAAAATACATATGCAGCATTTAGAAAGACAAGTTGGAGTTTGATTATCAACATAAACATGTGAAAACAGAGTCTAAATTCATTTGAACATTGAATTATATTTGAGACAGGCGTTTCCTTTGTGCTCTTTAGAAATATAAATACATTCTTGATGACATGTTCATTATAGTGATTCAAAAATCATTTAACTCAATGTTTCAGCTGAAATGGTTTTAGCTTGTTTCAGTCTAGATTTTAAATTGGTGAGGTGGCTTTTAGATTATTTTATTGAGTATATTTTAAAATGATCAGAGTCAGTGATGGCAGGTAAGATTCTTTACTCCAGTGGCTCCCCCGAGTGGTGAGTCCTTTCTCAGCATGAGAACAGACATATGATTAAATTAGCTGACAGTACTGTGATCCTCAGTTTATTACTTGACCAACTTTTTCCCCCTGATACAAATCTTTTCTTCAGGTGAATGTTTATAAGAAATATGGCTGTGAACAAAAGATATTCACACCAAATCTCAACAACATCTGTTTTTATCACATAAACTTGAAATCTTAATTCTGAATAAAAGCTTCTCATTCTTGTTCATAGAAAATTGAATTTAATATATTTTTTTAATTCCAGTAATCTGCCTGCTTGGTAACCTAGACAGCAAAGACTCCACTACATGGGATTATTAAACTGTTCCCCAAAATGACTGATGTTGAACAGTCAAGTCTCTCTGCACTGTGAGATAAATGCATCCTGTAAAAGTTTAGGTTCAGGTGTTCTGGAGGACTGTTGTCCTCAGTAAGACCTGTTTATCTGACAAACATGTGATTGCAAAGCTCTTTTCATACTACTTGATTTATATCTGTTTTTTATGTTTTTGATGTTGCCTTGTATCTTTTATATTTCTCTCTTCATTTTATATTTCTAGTTGTGTCTAACTGTGTATTTTTGGTTTGAACAGTTTCCAACAAGGCTGTTGTGACTCTGCAACCCAACTGGCCTCTGATATACAGTGGTGAGACAATCACTGTCATATGTGAGGTGCAGGGAGGTGCAGACACTCGATGGACATATGAATGGAGAAAAAACAACATGGACATATCTCTGAAAGATAATGAATTCAAGATTAGCAGTGCTTCTGTTTCCCACAGTGGAGCCTACAGTTGTAAGGGTAGAAAGAACTTGTATTCATCAACAGAGTGGAGTGATGCCATCACATTGACAGTATCATGTAAGTCAAACCATCTATCATTCATATCCAAAATGGCTTGTTTTTCATTTCAGTCTATCTAAGTAAGATAACAGAAAATATTTTCTCCCTCCAACAATGATGCACTGTAAATCTAAACATTGGCTTTAATAAAAGGTATTGAGTGTACTAAACTCAGTTTTTATTAACATGTTGCTAACACTCATTTTGAATAAGTTACCTGTACTTTGTAGTTGAAAAACCTTCCAAACTCAGTATGCTCAAGTTGTATTGATTTAGAAAAAACAAGTCCTGGCAACTTAGGCCTTTTCATGAGTTAATGTACTTAGTTACATGTAACTATGTGCATTTACTCTTATACTTAAACACCCTACATATTAGAAGTGTTGGCACTTAAAGTATTTTTTCTTGTTAAGTTACTTCCTATTTCTACCTCCTTACACTTACACAGGAAAATGCTCCTCTATTTTTTTTTTTATTTTTTTTTACTTAATTTCTTTTCTTGCTTTTACATAACATTATTGGTACAACTTTATTGAACGACCAGGGCTGGCAGTGCCACAAAGTGCTACAGCCCCCCCCCCCCCCCCTAACGGTTCAACGGCTGCACATGCGCACTGCACAGATCATCAACCACCTGCCTCTTGGCGCGGTATGCCTATGTCGTTGGACTTGGACACGGCTGCAACGGCCATTATTTCAATTTTGGGATTTATCGTTCTGCTGCTGCTTGGAACATTGATATGGTGAGTCCATGCTTGACTAAAAGGGGAACTATGCAAGTGTGTTCGATTTTCTGCTGTTTCGCTAACAGTTCTCCCGGCCAATGCATTTGTTTTCGATGAAACCGACCAGAAAACAATCGATAGAGCGATGGATAACATTATCTATCATGTACGATGTTAGGACGTGTGTCTCTGTGTAGTCTTATCCGTCATTTGGGGTTAGCATTAGCTAGCGTTAGCAATCGCTAGCGTTAGCATTTATAGTTTGTGCTACCAAATAATTACAGACCTCTAAATCAACCCAAAAAATATATTGATGGCTTATATCCAACAACAGTATAGTGGTGCTTAGTGCTCAAAACACATTTATAACTTACATTTGTGTGATGTGGTGATTTTCAGTTTGATGGCGGCAAGATGGCGGCCATTAAGGGTGAGAAGTGTCCATAGTTCCACACTCAACTTTTTGACTGTTTTGAGTGAAACATCTGGGTACTCACAGTGTATTTTTACATACTTCTCAGTGTGAACGCACTTACTTTCTCAAAATGTTAAGTGTAAGTACAGAAGTATGTGATTTGAGACACAGTACAAGTCTAGGGCTGGGGGTGGGGGGAAGGGGGGTTATTTTCTTAGAAGTTAAGTTAGCTTGGAGATGCAAGGACACGTTACTCGCAAAACACGACTGTCAAACGTAGAATAAAGTTGTAAAATCCCAAAACGTCAGTGAAATTAGGTGCTTTTGTTGTTGTCGCTAACGTAGGCTTTTTTTTAGGTGAAACCATGAGGGTGCATGCCTGGTGGGTCATGTTCACTTAAGCAATATTACTCGAGTGGGTGTTCTTTAGCGCCATTTGAGCACGACAGTGATGCGGTCAGGACCGAGGCGCTTGCGCCCAGGTCCGCAAGCATCACGGTCTCAACTCTGTCTATCCGACTTTGTAACGTTACACACAGGCAGGGAGAGAGCCCTCTCGGCTAAGACAGTTTCCAGCATATTCACAAAAAAATGTAGATTTAGTTATTCATATGTGACTTTGGCAGCTGACAGGAACACCTACATGAGGTTGATGTAGTTTGTGATTAATTCGTATGGCGCGTAATACATAACCTTTCAAAAAAATAATAATCCAGGTGTGTGTGTGTGTGTTTAGATTGAAACTGAAATTAAATCCATTAGTACCTAGTTAACATCAAGACTGACAAACAGTAATGTTTTAAGGATAATAGGATCACTGTTAGACTCATAAGCTACATATCTGTCAGCCTTAGAACTGTCTTTGTGACTTATGTGTTTGTCATAGTTTTCACTTGTATTTGACCAACAGCATTGTAAAGCCTGGTCATATAGGAGATGGCTAAAATACTGTGAATGCTTGAATATTAAGTATTAACAGTTGAATTGTTTTATTCTTTTTAACTATGTCTAACACAGGCTCAAACTAATGAGGAGTCCACACAGTGCACAATCTCAGCAGTAGACGGTATTTTCTCATGATTCTCCTTGTGCAGTAATTAATATATCATTACAACTACATGTTCTAATCATTTTCTTATTTTCTATCATTTCAGATTTATCAAGCAGACCAAACCCCTGCCTGGCCTTCATTCCGCTGAAGTGGACACATCTAGAGTATCCTCCAAGGTGAGGATTCTCATTGTCTGTGTGTGTGTGTTTATCTCTCAGGCTACAACTACATATTCTAATCATTTTCTTATTTTCTTTCATTTCAGATTTATCAATCAGGACCCTTCAAAACCAGATTAAACCTTCAAATGCAGTGGACATGTAAGTGCTGCACATTTTGTGCAGAAAAGAGAGGCCATTTACTTAAACATTACCGCTTAAAACATGGGTCCCATACACGGATTGCACAACTTCCTTGCCCACATAAGGAATGCATATGCACGTTTAAGTCTTTTAATGCACTTAAGGTGCATTTATCTACCTGGCACACTCAAAAAGATCCAGGCAAAAGGAGTGAAACAGCATTCCACTGTCCACTGTGTGACTTTGTTGAGCCTGGCACTGATTCAAACTTTTTCACCCATTTACGTGGGCATTTGAGACTGAAACAAAAGGTTAGTTGTCCATATCAAGGATGTAACTTCCAGAGCAGCAATTATTCCACATTTAATGCACATAAATCCAAAGAGCATCCAGTACATAGTACAATGCCATTCAAAACTGAAATTCTTTCAGGGAAGTTACCTGAAGAACCTCCCCCCAGTTTAAATATTCAAGCCGAGGATAATGTCTCTGTAGCTGATGATTCTGACTTTGAAGTCGTGGAGAGCGAAGATGCAGAAGGACTGGAGAGTCAGTTGGAACATAATTTGGCTGCTCTATTTCTGAAAATGTCCTCAGTTCTTAACATTTCGGAGACTTCCCTGCAAGAAGTTATAGAACAGATCAATCAGATTAATTTACTGTCACAGCCGTTGTTACATACCTCACTTCAAAGAATACTCGATCAGCCTAATGACTCTTTAGTGGGTGAAATAGTGAGAGAAGTTACTAAGAGTAATGCATTCCTGAGATTCACTTCTCCTGGAGGGTCGTTGTCAACTGCAAGCAAACGAAAAGCATACATTTTAAACAACTTCTCTGTGGTAATGCCAATTGAATTTGTGCTGAAAAATGACAAGCAGACAGTTATGTATGTCCCGATATTACAAATGTTGCAGACGTTGCTAGCAAATAAAGACATTTTGGAAAAGGCCATGTCACCTGAGACAAATCTGACACAGAAATACAATTCTTTTAGGGATGGTTCCTGCTTTAAAAGTAACTCTCTCTTGAAAGAGCAAATATTTACGATTGTTCTTTTCTTGTACATAGATGATTTTGAGGTGGCAAACCCTTTGGGAACTTCCAGAAACAAACACAAGTTATGTGCAATCTACTGGGCACTTGGTAATCTGCACTCAAAGTATCGTTCCGGTCTCCATTGCATTCAGCTTGCCCTGCTCTGCAAGGCCAGTGATATCAAAGACCATGGTTATTGGGAAACTCTGCGCCCTCTCATTCAAGACCTGGCTTCTCTTGAGCAACGTGGTGTGTATGTTGAACAGCTAGGGGCCAGTGTAAAAGGCACTGTATTATTTGTTGCTGCAGATAATTTAGCTGCTCATTCTCTTGGAGGGTTTTTCGAAAGCTTCACCGTTAGCCAAATATGTCGATTCTGTATGGCAAAACGAGAGGAAATACAACACAAGGAAGTGCGAACAGGCTCATTTCAACCAAGAACAGAGGAAAATCATGACCAACAGGTCAAGAACGTACAACAGGATCCTTCTTTGGCTCCACAGTTTGGTGTTAAAAGAAGCTGCCCTCTAACTGATGGCTTAGAACACTTTCATGTTGTTGATGGTTATCCACCTGACCTAATGCATGATCTTCTTGAAGGCATTGTTCCAGGTGAATTAGCCTTATGCTTGAAGGTACTGATATCAAATGGATACTTCTCTCTTGAAACCCTTAATCAGGCCATTAAGCAATTTCCATATGCATTTTCAGACAAAACCAACCAACCTCAGCTTGTCAGAAAAAACTTTTCTACCATGGCAACAATTGGAGGAAATGCACATGAAAATTGGGCACTTCTCAGACTTCTGCCACTTATGATTGGTCATCACATCCCTGAGGGGGATGAAACTTGGGAAGTTTTGATGAACCTAAAAGATGTAGTGGAAATCTCAGTGTCTGCAAGCTTTACAGAGGAGTCTCTGTACTTTTTTGACTGCAAGATTGCAGAGCATAGAGATTTATTTCAGAAAGTGTTCCCAAACGAGAAATTGCGCCCAAAACACCACTACATTGAGCACTATCCTCAACTGATAAAAAAATTTGGTCCATTGTCTGACGTATGGACAATGCGCTTTGAAGGGAAACACAAGTTTTTCAAAGATGTTCTGCGTCACACTCGCAATTTCAAGAACATTTCACTTACATTATCTGTCCGACACCAGAAAATGATAGCATTCCATTTAGATACTAACTCATTCTTCAAGCCATCTGTTGAAATCGACAAAGTCCAGTCTGTGATGGTTGCTTCATTTCCTGAAAATGTGCAGAACTTTTTCTATCACAGAAATGGCCAGCAGAGCCAGACAGTCTTGGTAGCACCCTCTGTCTTCATTGATGGCATTAAGTACAGTGCTGACATGGTCATTTCAGTGGGATCTTGCTCTGGGCTACCAGATTTCAGACAAATATCAAAGATTGTAGTGATCAATAGTGACATTGTATTTGTCTGCAAACTTCTGGCCTCATGGTATGATGAGCATCTAAGAGCATATGAGCTCAGTCACTTGTCCACCCTCTCTGTCACACAGTTGTCTGAACTGAACGATGTTTTTCCTCTATCCCTTTACAGGATTAGAGGCAGACAGTTCATAACCCTGAAACGATACATACTGTGCTGAGTATGTAAATACTGAAGTCTTGAAATCCAATACAAATATTCTTCCTTTTCAGGTTGAGAAGTCATGATGGAAAAACAGCAACTTCTGATGAGAGTGGTCATCAATAAAGACGATATCAGGAAACTGGTTTTAAATGAGAGGCCAAATTCTATTGAGGAGTTAAAAGCACATATGAAGGAGAAACTCTCCCTGCAGTATGATTTTATATTGCAGTATGAAGACAAAGACTTTGATAATGCTCTCTGTAATTTGACACACATCACTGATTTGCCTGAAAAAGCGACACTAAAAATCATTCCCTTGATGACTCTAGAGTTATCAGCTGTGACATCGCCTGGCACGTCATCAGATGCTGACTGCAGCTCAATAGATACGGATATACTGCCTCTCACTGAAACTCCATTGAGAAGACAATGGCCGGAGTTTTTTGATATTCCAAATTTTTCGGTGGATGTTGAATACAGGTTGAGACAAGCTGATCTTGCCTTTATGAAAGATGGAACACGTATGTTGCTGTCACGTGATATGAAGCATGATATTCTGGAAAAACTAGCAGAGGCCATGTACAGTTTTAAAGCGTACCCTGATGATGATGATTACACCAGTGTGTCCCAATCTCTTATCAGCAAGCATCCAAGCCTTACTGAGCCTGGTCCTCAGCCAGGATACTATGGCTGGAAAAACAGCCTTAAATTTAAAATGGGAAATTATCGTACGAAGCTCAGAAGGGCTGGATGTGAGGATGTCATAGTTAATGGGGGCAAAAGAAGCAAAAACAACCCAGAAGGTGAATCATCAAGAAAAAACATCAAACGGCCGAAGAGGGGGGAAGCAAACTATCTCCCCAATTTACCCGACAGACAGAATGAAGAAGGCCTTGAAAGTGCCAGACTCGTTCTCGTGGAAGAAATGAAGAAAAAACAACACAATGGCTTGCTCATGGCAAACTTGATGGACCAGACATTCTCACTACGCCGGCAAGAGATCGTGAAAAAGGAGCCTGCTGTACAGGACATAGTGGAACGGTGGCCAGCCCTGTTTACAGAGGGAGAGGTAAGTTATTTTTGTCATGAATGGTCACTGGGAGTTTTTACTCTTGACTGCATATTTGAAAGCAGGTTTGATAAGATAAACAAAATAAAAATTGAACTTGAGAAAGAATACATTCACTGCAGATTCACAAAGATATAAGTCTTTGTAAATGTTTATGCGTTAACATGTTCTTTTCAAGTAAAGAACTCTTGCTCTTACAGTGAGAATTTATTGATGTCATTCAGTTTTATATGAAATAGTATGGTGTGTGATTTTACCATACTTAACTGGTATTCTCACTGCCCCCCCACTACCCCATTGCCCTACTTTTTTTTTCTTAGGTCTTTGCAGAGTTTAGCAGAATTGCCACCAAACATCTTGAAAGCAGTTTCTTTGAGTCTCTTGACAAGCACACTCCACGGATCATTGAACTCCTGCAGTCAAAAAAGGGAGCTGCTGGACTGAAGATTCAAGAGTTAATGGCCAACTTGGTAAGAAATTAATTTAATAATTTAAGTTTTAAGTTCTTACTCTCATCTACATACACTTACAGACCAACATTTTCATTCTTTGTCTGACTTTTTTTATTCTAATTGATGTTTTCTGTCTCTGTCTTATAAGTCATCGGATGTAACTGCAAGACGCTCCGTGGTCCTCAAAGGCCTTCCCATCGTCTTTGGTGATGACCCAAACAAGTTCTATAAGACATGTTTTGTAAGTACTTGCACAAAATGCAGTATATTCACTTGTAATACCGACATCAAAGATATATGTCCCTCACATTTCTGCCTGTATTCATTAATGTAGGCCTTCCTTTACTGTCTTATCTTTCACTTCATTTCAAATTTAGAGGGTGTTATTGTAGCTATTGATTGTTATTCTATTGTTCATTTTTTGTCTCTCCATCGCAGATCTTAGTGTATAGTTTATAATGATCATAGTGTCTAACTATCCAAATACTTCCTGACTACACATTGTTTTGCTGATTGTTTGTTTCTTTGCAGGAGACAACGAAAGATGAGGCCATAGACAATGTCACAGTCGGTGTATTGACCATCCTAAGTGAAGACGATCCTGAGCAGCCCGTGTCCACAGCCATCGTCCTTGAGGGAGGTATTGTGATGGACAAAATTCGGGACTTGCCACAGGCATTTTGCCTCATATTTGGCCTCACATATGCCTTGAACCTCGATTACCCAAAATGTGTTGGAAACACATTCAAATTCATTCAAAGTGTAATGCTTGGTTTGGGAAACAAAGCCCTCCCCCCAAAACTGTTAACAGTTAAAAACATGTTGTTTGACGAATGAGGAGTCAGATGTGAGGTAGCACTCAAGAACTGCTTATGACAGAGACATGAGAAGAGATGCCTTAACTAAACAGTATTTTGAACATTTTAAGAGCTGCCTAGATGCAGTTTATTTGTTGAGTTGATTTTCAAATCTGTTCAGTGCTTTTATGCTGGTGGTATATATAGTGCCCTCTTGTGAATTCAGGTGTTAAAATGTTGTGTAAAAAGAAATATATGTTGGATAATGTGGCATACCGTTAATGTTCTTATGACAGAGAAGAGGCGTTTGATGCTTTTATAAACAGCATTTTGAACTGTTTAAGAGTCAAGTGAAAATATAATCATCATTTCATTGTTCAATTGATACTCAGACCTGTTGAGTGCTTTTACAATAATGCCTTCTTGTGAATTCTGATGTTAAAATGTTGATTAAAAAGAAATGTGATATGTTGGATGATCTAGCCAGCAAATACCTGTAATCCAGCATAAATTGTGCGTGTTAAGATTCACAGTAAGTCTGCATACTGTTAATGTTTTTATGACAGGAAGAGAGGTTTGCTTTTAGCATTTTGAAATGTTCAAGAGTGACGTGAAAACATTTTCATTTCATTTAAATTTTTTTTACAATAGTGCCTTGTGAATTCAGGTATTAACGTGTTAAAAGAAATGTGATATGTTGGATATTTGGATACTGTGACCAGCACATAATCCATCAAAAATTGTGAGCACAAAATCTGCATACTGTTAATTCTGTACACGTTTTAAATAAATTGAATGCAGATGACATTCTTTTTCGCAGTATTTTTTTCTTTCAAATTAAGAGATGATAACAAAGTTATTTTAAGTACTGAAGACTCAGAATTGACGAGTTAATTTCAATACAATAAAGTTACAATAAATTACTTTTTTTAAGTCCAATGCAGTCATAACCAGCAAGTTAATTCAAGAGCTGTGAACTCAAAATAATCATGTTTAGTTTAGTTTAGTAAACTTATTATAAACAAGTTCTCACAAGTACTGCACACTTATATTTAGTAAGTTACATATACTTAACTTAATTAAGTTTACTTAACTCAGTTAGTTTAAGGCAATGAGTTTGCATATTTTTTTTGAGTAACGCCAACTAATTACATTTTACAGTGTGCAGCCTCCTATGAGCAGCTCAGTAACAAGTGGTTGCTTTTTAGTTTGAGAGCAGAATTACTGAAACTGAGCTGCTGAAAATGATATCAATGTTTCAAGTCTGTTGTGTAACAATAGAGTGAAAAAGTTCTGGGGCAAATCCCATCCCAATTGGTCTAGTTGTTGTTTTGTTTTTTACAAAGAGAGCGGTTGTAGTGGAGCGAGCCAGAGAGTGAATAAGGAGAGAGAGCGCCGGTTGCGAGAAAGAACCAGATCAAAGAAAAGTTATTTTCTGATTGTTTCACAGCAGTGACATTGTTGAGCACAAATAAACACGCCAACAACTCCACACACCTCCGCTTGACCCTGCGGCTGAACGCAGCACCGCCTGATTTGGTGTGAATAGCTATTGGTGGCAGCAGGTGCTAACAGGCTAAGCTCACAGTGTGTCAGTAGCTTTACACTAGCAGTGGTCCGGATGGAGGAGCTGCTAACCAGCCTGAGAAAACTACAACTGTGGGTTCCAAAAAGAAGTAAAACTACAACTGTAGGTCCTTGTAACGCGTAACACTTCAATTTTACGTATAAAAAATGAAGTTCAAGCGACCATCTCGCCATTCTTACACAGGTTTAACCATAGCAACGTTATGATGAAGGTGACATTTTTTCAAACATGTGGGCGCTGTGCCATGCGGCTACTATAATACTGTATGCAGCTACTATAGTAAAACGTACGGGTGCTGGTGTATAAATTAACCGTCCTTTTATCCAAAAGTCGTAAAGAAAGCAAGGGAGGTACATTTAATGAAGCCCTGGAGGGCGGGAGTAGATGAACCCAGTTAAGGAGTATCCGCCCGTACGGGACGCTCTAAGAAGTAAAGCGAACATCCCCGCAAGAAAGCAGGGATCATTTCATTGATCAACACTACACCTGGCTTATTGGTTGGGGGATTTTGACAGGATTATTAAGAGCAGAGACGAAATCTGAAAGCAGTTCAATGAGCGCACAGAAGCAGCCTGAGTGCGAGGAGAAGAACTGAAGCTGCAGCGCGGGAAAACTGCAAGGAACATTATATTTGAGTGCAAGCACACAGTTTGAGCAGAAACAGAGCAAATCTAAGCGCAAGCAGAGGCTATTTGAGTGCAAGGGCAGGGTTTTAGGGACAATATTACAAAATTTGAAAGTGAAATCAATAAATCATGCTCTCAAATTAACCACGCTCTTCAATAAAGACAGGAAAAACGCTCCATACTTTGCACCAGTGTCACCAACTAGCTCTCAACTTTTTTTTGAGAAACATGCCACCACATGATCACCACAACTATTCTGATGTTAATCAAAAAAACCCAACAAAAAATAGAAGCAAACAAAAACAGTGCACTAATTAAACATTGACTGTACCTTGTTAGTTAGTTCTGCAGTAACTCCTGTCATCGGCCAAGGAGAGTCATATGTCACATGCTCTGTTTGTATCTTCCATATGATGGTATTAGCTAAATCATTTGATTGATGATCAAGTTTTTTCTAAGGGAAATATCAAGAATGATTTCCCTGGTACTAATAGATAAAATGATAACTGTATTAGATAAGATTTATTTATATGTCTAGAGACTAAAGTCTACATCATAACATGTTTTCACTCTGAGAAAATCACTTTCCAACAGATGCACCTGTCCTCACTGTGTCTCCATCATGGCTGAGTCCTGGAGACTCAGTAACTCTGAGCTGTAAGGTTGAACATCCATCTGCAGGATGGAGGTTCTACTGGTATAAGACTGTTCCCAAACTATCAGACAACTCCTACAGCTATGAGCTGCTACCTGGTAGCACCAATGGGACTGAACAGGATTCCTACATCATTCATGGGTCGACACACACAGCAAGATATATGTGTAGAGCTGGAAGAGGAGACCCAGTGTTTTACACTCATTACAGCAAACCTGAGTTTGTTTGGTCTGGAGGTGAGTTTGTTTATTTTTATCTCCTTCTGTCAAGAAGCAGTTGTGATGTGATTATCTGGGTATTGATTGTGGTGAACCTATGACCTTTCTCCATCAAGTCAAGATTTCAGTTTTTCAACACACTCACCAAACACAATGTTGATATTGAATTATTCTACATACTGGACTGGGCTGGATTTCCTTCTTTACATCTTCAATTGATCTGAAAGAATTACAGCACCAAAAAACTGAGATATTATGATTTTACTTGCTATTGAAACCAAACTCTGCTCCTCTTTGCAATGAATACTTTTACTATGGATACCTCAGCTCATCTTACAGCCAATACTCATTACTTTTACTGACTCAGCAGGCTGGACAGGTGTGTTTAAACGAGACTTTATCTAGCGGTCAGGCAACATATAGACATACAAAACAGTCAAAATCTGGTAATGAAAAACCAGAAAAGTCATCAGGCAACAAAGCAGGTAAATGGACAAAGTACAGAAACAGCTGGAAACCTGAGAAAACTCAGACAGATGAGAGAAAAACACTGACTGTACAGTACCAGTCAAAAGTTTAGACACACTTCTCATTCAAGGGAAGGTGTGTCCAAACTTTTGACTAGTACTTTATATAGAGACAATGAATCATTTAGTATGAAAAACACATCCTCTGTATGTTTGAAAGGTGGCAGGTAAACGTAGGTTGTTTACAGCTTCACAGTGAACAGTTGCTGTAGTTATCTTGGTAGCAAGTTTTCAAGATAGAAAAAATAATCAAAACATCCATAAAACAGCTCAAAACACTCTGCAGCTCACTTCACGTCTCCACTGTCAGTCCATATGCTCTGTATGTTCTTAACACTCACAGTTTCACCAAAACGCTGAACCTTTTGCACAGTTTATGTTATTCAGATGTTTTTACTCTCAACAACAAAATGTATTAAAAATACAAGAAAGAGGATTATTTGCATTGTGATCTTTTTAAATTTTAATATCTCTGTACTTTTGCTCCTCATTACATGTTTTTCAGATGTTAATTCAGCAGTGACTCTCAAAGTGAGTCCTGACAGTGTGCAGCACTTCACCTCTGACTCTGTCTCACTGAGCTGTGAAGGAAACTCTACTGAGTGGAGAGTGAGGAGGTTTCCTGAGGACCACTACTGGTCATACTGTCCTAACTGGAGGTCAATGACTGGATCCACATGCAACATCAAGAGTTCACAGCAGAGTGATGCAGTGTACTGGTGTGAGTCTGGATCAGGAGAGTTCAGCAATGCAGTCAACATCACTATACAGAGTATGTTTACATTACATTTTATTTCATTTTCATCTTGTATTTAAATTATTTTCAACATGGTGTCACTAACTACACTTCCTGTGTAGACAAACAAGTCATATGTCTAAACTTTTGATAGAAAACTTATATTGTATTATTGTTTCTTTAATAAAATTAAAAGCTCATTAAACTATATTTCCTTAATATTATCATAAAGAAACATCATCCAATCAATTAGAAAATCAGACGTCCTCTGCACAACATTATAATTTAGTCGTGTTCTTTGTCAAACACGTGATGCAAAAGAATAAATAAATTATGAAAGGGCTTCCTTCAAACCGAAAACTCATCTGTGAAGCAAATTAAAGCTTCTTCATATTTATTTAAACAACTGGATATTAATATTTTACAGCTGTTTTTGGTCTGCAGCAAAACCTTTCTTTATTCTTGATGATAAAATTAACATGCTGATTCAGTCAGAGGTGTTTTTGTGTCAATGGCCATCCACCATTTCTTTCATGTGTACCTGTTAGCTCTAGAGCTAACTAGCCATAGCTAGTATATTTACAGTTAAGACACGTCTGTAATAAAGCTGAAATGTTGGGTCTTTGCTCAGCTACACTGACTTTGTGAGATAAATTAATATATATTATTAATTATCTATTACAGCAGTGTCCAGGCCTGACAGCTCTTCATCTCTTATACCATTAATTGTTGGGCTGGTTTGTGGAATTATTTTTATTATTCTCCTGCTCCTGTTGTATCGCTACAGACGATCCAAGGGTGAGACTTTTTCACTGTGATGTTAAATGTTTTATGTTTTAATTATTCAAATACAAAGATTTATTCTGATGTCATAATGTGAAATAGCAGAAAAAATATTTATAAATTAAAACCACATAACAATAAATATCTTTTTCACAGATTCACACTTTATCAGGTTGGTACAAAACTCTCTTCTCTCATTTTGAACATAACAGCAGTACCTTCAATGTGTCTTATTAAATTCATTGTATTTGCTAAATGTTTTAGGCCGATCCAGTCTGACAGCACCAATCAGGACCCCGCCGTGAATCACATGGTTAACCTGAATGAAACTCAACATAACGTATACTCCTCTCTTCTCCATGGTCAGTCTTCAAACTAATCCTGATTAATTTTGTCATTTTTTGTTAACTCTAACAATAACATTTCTATTATTCTTTTTCTAGACTCTGGCCATCTGATTTTTAATGAATATTAACCAAAAGCCACAATCCAATAGACAGGAAGTTGTTGTTGATGTCAGTAAATAAAGCAGTGGGTCAGTTTGTAGAACAGTCTCAAAGATTTGTCACATAACCTGTTGTTCTACCACATGCACAAAAGATCAGACTAGAACATTGTTTTATATTGTTGTAATTTAACCAAAACTACAAGACTTATGTCTAAAGTCCAGAAATATTATTGCCATTATGGCTTTAAGGCTTTATAGTCTTGGTTGTAACGTATTAAATATTACAGTCTACAAATATATGAAAGCTTCTAAAACCTTTACAGTTTCCTGTTGTTGCATTTATCCACACTGTTAAAATCACATTTTTTTTTTAAAATGTGAAGACTTTTGTTAAAAAGATGATATTTGATAAGTATCATGCAAATGAAATGATTAATTTGACGTCGGCTTGATTTTCATTTTTTGCTCACAGGTGATGCTTCTGTCTATGAATCAATCAGAGGTTCTGAAGACACTGAAAATGGTACAGTATACACCTTAACATGGAGCAGTCTGAAATGCAATATTACATAATTTAAGGGAAAACAATTTACAAAACAATGTAACATCAAATATTCTTTTCACAGATTCACGCTTTATCAGGTTGGTACAAAACTCTCTTCTCTCATTTTGAACATAACAGCAGTACCTTCAATGTGTCTTATTAAATTCATTGTATTTACTAAATGTTTTAGGCCAATCCAGTCTGACAGCACCAATCAGGACTCTGCTGCAAATCACATGGTCAACCTGAATGAAACTCAACATAACGTATACTCCTCTCTTCTCCATGGTCAGTCTTCAAACTAATCCTGATTCATTTTGTCATTTTTTCTTAACTGTAACCTCAACATTTCTATTACAGTCTACAAAGACAGTAAAGGCTCTAAAACATTTAAGATTGCCTGTATTTGCACTTATCCACACTATTTTAAAATCGAATAAATAAACAAAAAAAACCTGAGGATTTTTTTTAAAAAGGTGATATTTGATTGGTATCATGCAATTTAAATGGTTCACTTGATCTCGGCTTGATTTTCACTTTTTGCTCACAGGTGATGCTTCTGTCTATGAATCAATCAAAGGCTCTGAAGACACTGAAAATGGTACAGTATACACCTTAACATGGAGCAGTCTGAAATGCAATATTACATAATTTAAGAGAAAACAATTTACAAAACAAAACCATGTAACAACAAATATCATTTTCACAGATTCACGCTTTATCAGGTTGGAATAAAACTCTCTTCTCTCAGAATGTGTAAAAGAATTTCTAATTGCTGATATTTGTGAATGTGTACAGGAAACTGAAATGTGTATTCAGATTTGCAAGAGTATCAAGATTTGTGAATGTATACACTAGGGCTGGATGATATCTCAAATTGATAGTAGTGAATTTAACAGTCACATCTACGAGAAGAACAGACTGAAAATGACTCTGCACACTGATCTGTGCTCTTGGTTTGTGTTAGTTGATGAGGTCTCTGGTTATGAGAGTTGAAACACCTGAAGTTGAAGGAACAGTATCCAGATTCTACACTGTACAGTTTACTCTCCAGGTAGCTAACGCTAGCTAGCAGCAGTCTGCAAATATCAGGCTGATGTCTTGTAAAGAAACACAAACAGCAGCAGCTAGTGAGCTGATTTTTCTGCTCTATCTGTGCTGAAACTGATTATTAAACTAGATGCCTATGATCTACTTAGTTGAAGCATCTGGTGCTCACAGTCAATAGCTGTGTGGGATCACATGTATTTTATGCGTAATGATTATAACAGCCTTGCAGGTGTTGCAGGTTTCTTATTGTTCTTGCTCAACTGTCTTAAACAAAAATCAAGTAAAATCATGAAACGACCCCAAGATTGAAAAAAATAATGATTTTTTTGTCCATGTCACCCAGCCCTAGCATACACAGAGTTGTGAATGTGTAGAATCTGTGAGAAAAATGTATTTTAAGTATTTTGCTCCAAGAGTTGGGAAGTTACACCTCAGGTACACCTCTCTATTGGTTTGTGACTTTTGCTAGACTCCTGTCATGCCTGAGATCTGCAAATGTGTCAAAATTTTTGTCTGTAACACAGTGTGCCAACCAATATTGAATTATTTGCAATATTAACTTGCAGACAAACATTCTGCAGGTTTCTTGTCAACAGATTGATGGTCATCACTGCTGCAAAACCTCTAACTAGCATTAACATTTTTCCTAATATCAATCACCTCATGTGTTCGCTGACTGTGACTGTCACAGCATGAAGTCAGTGAGGATTAGTCTGGTGCAGGTTACTCACTGAAAATATAGTTAAACATTAAAGGCTGCTGTCACTAACAAGACAAGTATAGTTTGTTGAAAATAACATGTTTGTTTCCTGCAGACTCTAATGTTACATCATATGAACTACATTTGTTTACAGCAGCAGGGTAGATTCTAGCAAAGCCCCAGCAATGTAATACAGAATAAAATGCATTGGAATGATGTTACCAACAAACAGAATATTTTATACATAACATTGCAGTTTATTTACCGTTGAAGTTGTCTCAGGGGAAACACTGCAACAATATTGTGCTAGCAGATTCTAGCGAGGCTAAAACATTACAGGTTGTCAGTTTGCACCATTAACGATGCCAAAGAGCTACTGGTCACTCACTAGATGGAAATTTGTGGAAAGTTGCTTGTTGTTATGGTAGTTGGGAACAGTACAGTGACTTTTACGGCTCCATTGCATCTTGCCTTGTTTTTTCGGTTCCTCCCAGTGTGAGCCTGCAAGCCTCGGCCAAGTATGAAGAAAACCCTCACATTTGCAAATTTTAGTCAGGAATGTAGCAAAAGTCACATGTAAAGAGACAACTAATTACAGATGTACCTGAGTTGTATCTGATGACTTTCTGTTTCCATCTCTTGGAGCAAAACTTTCAGTCATTAATAAAAGGCCATTTACTCTGAGTTTTTTTGAATACATATTTACAGATTCACATATACAGATTTGTCTGCATATTCACAAGTGTCGATACACTTACAAATCTGAATACATAGTTGCAGATTGCTGTACATATTCACACATTTCAGTATGAATTTAGAGATTCTTTTACAGGTTTTCAAATCTGATTATGCACACACTGCAAACACTATTGCTACAATAACACAGAAGAAAGACAAATTAATTAAGGTCTACACTCACCTGCAACTGTTACTGTCCAACATGTTGGTCTTGGACACTGTGTAATGTATGTGATGTGTTCTGTATTTGCAAAATTGTAGGTGTTTATAATTATTATTTTTTTGAATGTTTTATGTTGGAATGTGTGTTTATTTTACATTATGTGTGTTTGCAGTGCAGTATTTATACATCAGTATGTATAATCAGTATCAGTATGTTTACTAAATTCTGTAAAAGCCATAATACTCTGCTGTGTGACTGCTTTGAGCACTGTGAGCATTACAATACTGTTATTCTTTTATTATCAGTGGAGACATTAACCCTGACAACCCTTCAGTACATTATCATTGTAAATTATGACATTACTGGAAAATGTTTCAGACTAATCTTCTCTTTTGGTTTTCTTCCAGGTCTGTAGAGAGATCTGTATCAACAAAACCAAAGGAATGGATGACAACATGAAGAACTACATCATTGTGTAGTTTATTTGCAGTTTTGTGTGCAATTGTGTACATCTGCTATCTAAATATCAAAGGTGCTCAGTGTTTTGTACAGTTAGTACAGTAGTGCAGCTTTAGTCAGTCAGCCTCTTCTTCAGTTTTTGATGAAACAGCTTTGATGATTATATGTGATGATCTGCTATCAAACAACATCCTGTTACACATGTTGTGTAAGTTTTCCTGTCCTTTAATGAATGAATTCATAGATAATTTATTTTTGCCTATTTTTTGTACTATATTACTATATTTTTTTTTTCTGTTTTATAATCTTCCTTCTTAATTTGGTCATCCAGTAGCTGAGAGAGGAACAAAAACTTTGAACCGGGAAGTTTGGAGATTCTTATGTTCTTATGCAGATTGATTTATGCCCCTTGTTTCTGTTGGGTGATGAACCATCAGGTATATTTCTTTGATTGAAAAAAAAAACATCTCAAAATGTGAACAACTGTAAACAAAGCTGATCAAAGATCACTGTTTTACATTATGGGGTGAACATCAGACAGCAGAGAGAGGGAGTAGGACACTGTAGGAAAATTAGTAAAATGGTCCTTTAAAATACTACAATAAGTGACTGAAAGCTGAATTCTGTAACCTCACATGTTGTCTCCCTCAATCTATAGCTAAGTAATATCTACTGTATTGTATTGTTAAATCTAACCTCATCATATTAAACTATATTCATCACAGTAAAGTCTGATTGACTAGTAACAGGTCACAGAAATGCAAATATAATATCTCTTAGTTGGAATTTTTTAAAGGATAAATGTGAACTGATGACAGTCAACATTTTGTAATAAGAGCTTCTCCAACTATACATGCTAATTTTAATTTGTAGTGAACAACTGTGTGTATTTATTAAAAACATTACAGGTTTTAGCTTTGAAGCACATTTCCAGGTCTGTATTTTTAATCTGGGGCTCTACAGGAATATGTAACTTCTGCTATTATTATACATGAAGGTTTTCCTGTCTATTTACAAATGAATTTACCTGTGATGTATGTGCTTATTTTTTTTAGTCATCAATAAACATTGTTTCAGCAGTAAACGGTCAGTGATGTTTTTAAATGCTTTTTATATTTATATAATATATACTTTATATATTTATATAATTGAGTGAACTAGAGGTTACTATTTTGAAGCTATAGGAACATACAGGGGGAAAAAAGTAAAAAAAACTTTGGAAAAACATTTAGCTTTTGACTGGGGCCTCCTGATTTTAAGAAGTGTTGCCATCTAATTGCACACTACCAAAGGTGTGAGTCCACATGTGTTTCCTAATATGAGCTGATCAGAGAGCAGACGCCAGAGAGAGTTGAGGAAGTAGAGAGGAGAGTGGTGCACTACTGATCCATATCTAATAATGAAAAGCTAAACATCAAACAAGAAATGCAAGTTGTAATTAATGTCAACTGTTATTAATAGAAAGGTCACACAATGAAGAGTCTCCCATTAAATAATGAATACAGAGGGAGAATAGTCATTAAATATGAAAAAATGATCCTCCACACAAATTTAATACAACTCCATTTTTTTGAAGATCTATTTCTAGTTTTCACCACTAGATGTCACTATTTCATCATTTGATGTGGGCCTTCATTATTTATTGCTGCCACATTCATTGTTCGATGTGATGATTTGTTATTTGATGTGTGCTGTGTGCTCGACCTGTCATCAAACCTGCCATCAAAGGCTCCACTCAATGCCTACAGAGCAGGAGTCCTGCAGGGGAGACTCTTGACTGACCGATGAAAATGAGGAAATAAAGTCTTTAGTTAAAGCCAAATGAAGCTTAGTGAAAGTTCAGTCAGGAAGACTATCTTTTGCATGCTCAGGTCATTAGTATTATCTCCCAAACCATCTGTCATTCCCATCCATAAGGCGTTGGTGTCATCAGCTGTTCACATCAGCTGATCACATCTGACCAATAGCACGGTGACACACTTTTATTTGTCAGCCTATCATGATGCGGCTGTCTTTTAAAATATGTTTTCTCCTTCTCAACCTTAATGCTTTTATGCTGTCGTTTTGTCTTTGCAGATTCATCAGTGCATCTCCTCATCAACCTCATCAGCCTTATCAGCCTCAGCAGAAGTCATCAGCCACCGTCACCAGTGTCTGGACTCCATGGAGGGATTTATCTTGCTGCTGCTCCCTGTAGAGTCTAAGCACCAAAAACTCTGGTCAACACTTAATCTTCAATATCATCTGTATAATAAACAATTATTTTTGCTGCATTCACTTGTCTCTCCTGATTGAAGTTTACACTGTCAGCCAGATGACATGTTTTACACCTGGTTGACAGCAGATGGCAGACTGAGGTGATAGGGAGAGTATAAGATGTAAAACACAATGAGAACTTTAATGTCAGATTTTCACAAGCTCACACCTCTGACTTTCTGTTGTATGATGTTTCAGATTGAGAAATAAATATTGACTGTCCACTTCCTCATGTCACCACCAGTCTTAGTTGTATTCAAAGACAGTCAGTTAAAAAAACATTTTGTAATTGCTATATTATATTCATATGCATTGCACTTGACTCAATTTCTACTACCTCCCAAAATATTTTCACTTGTTTTAGTTTTCTACTGTCTAAAAAACATGATTGCACATCCTGCACAGTATCAGACACCTCTTCTTTTCCGTGTATTGACACATCAGCTCTGGTGTGAATGTGACAACCACACCTCAAGTACGTGTTGCTATCAATGCAACACATATTTATGTGAAGAGAGAAACTGTTGGTTTGTTTTCGTCATGCTGATAAGCAGTGGCTTGTTTTTTCTACTCAAGCTCTAGTTGTCAAGTAAACTGTGTAACACAATGGTGCAAAACGTGCAACGATTTATTTTTAATATATTTCATTTTTGATTTGTGTAGCCCGTCTACCCTCTATATTATGTTGATGGAGCCCTGAGTTCTTTATCCTAATTTCCTTTGTTATATTATCTTAATTTAATGTTTTTAGCTTGGCTCACTTTGAAAATCCTATAGCCTACCTCTTGAATATAACTTATTTTGAGACCATAGTATAACAAACAATTGAGTATGCTAGCCCTTTAACACAATAAAATACCACAATCTAATATAAGTTGGTATAGAGTATAAAGGCTATATAGCTTTTAACCTCTGAAATAATAAACACACTCAGAAACCATTTAAAATTAAAAGTAATAATTTCTTCCTTTAATTCTAAGGCAAAATTAAATGAAAAATAATATTAAATTAAATACCAGGAGTGTTCACTGCTTTTGTTTCACAAGTCACACAGTAGTTTTCCCTTTTTACCTTTTCACCTTAAAAGTATTTGCTTTTACTTTTCTGCTGAATTATTTTAGTGATCACACACACCAATTATTACCTATGCTAACCTATGCTATGCTGGTTGTTGTCTCTCGTTTCCAGATTGGAATAAATCCAGACGAAGCTACTTTGTCGAGCTGGGTTAGCTAGCAGCAGCCTACAGTCCGTTCACAGTGCTATCTCACCGCTCACTTCATTAACGAGCAGCCTCTTTCAAGTTGGCTACAGCGCAGCAGACTTCGGGTAGAAGTTATCTGTTACTCCCAAAAACATGTCCTCTTACAGATTATCGAGCTGACAATCTAAGACTCAGGTACATCTTTACTTTTTCCTGCACAACTTCGGATATCCATCAGAAAAACTGCTTTCTTCTCCGCTCCTCCAGTCTCTCTCCTCCTTCTCTCTCACTCCCCGTGTCTGCGTACACACACACGTCAGCCAAGTAACACACACAAACCTATTTGACCATATTCACCTCTCTAGAAAGATACCACTCTATTAAATAAGCAGCTTTTTATCAAAAGAAATAAAATAAAAGACATAGATGCATTTTTAACATCCTTAACATTTTTAGTCATGAACTTGACCTTTTTCAACACAATGAGAAATATGAATTTTAACCATACTCTTTTAACAAATTCTATTGATCTATTTCTCTATCACAGACAACTATTTATACATGCATATTTTTCACAGGGCTACATTTGTTCTCCCTTTATGCATTTAATTTCTGAAAAACACAGGAAACTAAATGTATAAACACAGGAATGAGAACAGATAAATGACAGTAAACAGAAAAGCAGCCTTTATAACCTAATACCAGAGGTTTGTAACATGGCTGTTCAGAAACAAGTTCTGACATTTGGCTCCTGTTTGAATTTGTGATGTAGATTCAGATTAACCACCATAATAACGGTCAAGCCAACCACGACAAAGGTAAGTAGTGCAGGCAGCAACAGTGGCCAGGAAGTGTAAACGTGTCAAAGTTTGCTGCGGTCAAACTAACTGACGTTGTCTGAGCTTTGTGTAAAAGGGAAGGAAACACAGGCAGGCTAAACTCAGATCTCACATTTATATGAAATGTAACTTCTCTCTTTCTCTTTCTGTTGCATTATTATTAAAGCAAAGTAGAAACATTTGTCAGACTCAGAGCAGCTGAGTGACAGAGTGTCAGTGCTGGATGTGAGGATGAGGTACACTTTGATCTGTGTGCTGGGATTATTCTGTAAGTACATTACTGACTTTCTCTGTTTGCATGTCACAGATTAAAGAACATGTTGCTGAATAGTCAGAATTACAGAGTATCACTGGTTGAACCAGTTTCTCTGAGAGCTTGAACAGAGCACGCTTATGGTTTTTAACTACAGGGTTGTTTTATAGGCCAGATGTTGGTTGGTGACTTGGCTCAGTTTAGATTGAAGGACTGTGTTAAATTTACTGCCGGATGATTGTTTTTGCATAATGTAATTGTGAATTGTTTAAGATATTGTTATGTATGTGGGTTTTGAATTTCATGATTTTCCTCTTTTATTTTACATATTTAATTAAAAAAAAAATTTCTCTTATCTGTTTTAATTTATCAAACAATACCGCTGCTGAAACTCTATTTGCTTTTGTTTTTTTGTTTTTTGTTTTTTTGTGTGTGATTTTGACTTTCTGTCAGTTTGATTATGTCTGATGAAGTTTCAATCTTTATTTTAGTGCTGAATACACTCTTCTACGGACACTCTGAAGGTGACCAATTATATTTATTTATATATTATACTGAAATATTTATCACTTATTTGTCATCCACTGTATTACTCTTAAGGCCCAAACGCACTGAAAGCGTGTGATGCGTCTTGAAGTACACTTATTGGTTTTAATGGCCAAACACGCACCAAAAGCGTTATTAGGCGCGTCAAACTGTCTTGATGCCTCAACTCAGACCTGTTTCGGTTTTGGAGCGTCAAATGAGGACCAAGCGACCAGAGAGAGAGAGAGAGAGAGAGAGAGAGAGAGAGAGAGAGAGAGAGAGAGAGAGAGAGAGAGAGCGCGGTAGCGGTAGCCTCTGAATGAGAGAAATAAAACGTTTTATTCTGATTATTTCACTGCAGTCACGTTTTATTGCTTTTAGTGCTTTTGGGCCTTTAATCACATCCCATTTTTGTGTTCATATTTTATCATGTATGTATCATTTTACTCCATGTATCAATACAAATTCTGAAATGACTTGATTAGTGCACAAAAGTGTAAAACAGCATTTTCCTCAAAATGTGTGTTTATGTAGGGAGACCAGATGTTGTGATGACTCTTGAGACACACAAGTATCTGAAGAAAACACATATGCAGCATTTAGAAAGACAAGTTGGAGTTTGATTATGAACATAAATGTGCAAACAGAGAGTCTATGGGAGGCCGAGAGAGTTAAATGCACTGCAACTTAAGATTCACATGTAAATGTTGTAGAAAACACACAAGCATGTGCAGAAAACACATATGCAGCATTTAGAATGACAAGTTGGAGTTTGATTATGAACAGTGTGAGTATATTTTAAAATGATCAGAGTCAGTGATGGCAGGTAAGATTCTTTACTCCAGTGGCTCCCCCGAGTGGTGAGTCCTTTCTCAGCATGAGAACAGACACATCATTAAATTAGCTGACAGTACTGTGATCCTCAGTTTATTACTTGACCAACTTTTTCCCCCCTGATACAAATCTTCTCTTCAGGTGAATGTTTATAAGAAATATGGCTGTGAACAAAAGATATTCATACCAAATCTCAAAAACATCTGTTTTTATCATATAAACTTGAAATCTTAATGCTGAATAAAAGCTTCTCATTCTTGTTCATAGAAAATTGAATTTAAATTTTTTTTAATTCCAGTAATCTGCCTGCTTGGTAACCTAGACAGCAAAGATGCAACTACATGGGATTATTAAACTGTTCCCCAAAATGACTGATGTTGAACAGTCAAGTCTCTCTGCACTGTGAGATAAATGCATCCTGTAAAAGTTTAGGTTCAGGTGTTCTGGAGGACTGTTGTCCTCAGTAAGACCTGTTTATCTGACAAACATGTGATTGCAAAACTCTTTTCATACTACTTGATTTGTATGTTTTTTATGCTTTTGATGTTGCCTTGTATTTCTTTATTTTTGTCTCTTAATTTTATATTTCTAGTTGTGTCTAACTGTATATTTTTGGTTTGAACAGTTTCCAACAAGGCTGTTGTGACTCTGCAACCCAACTGGCCTCTGATATACAGTGGTGAGACAATCACTGTCAGATGTGAGATCCAGGGAGGTGCAGACACTCGATGGGAATATGAATGGAGAATAAACAATGTGGACGAATCTCGTAAAGATAAAGAATTCAGAATCAGCAGTGCTTCTATATCCCATACTGTAGACTTCATGTGTATGGGTAGAAGGGATTTTTTTTCGACAGAGTGGAGTGAAGCCATCACATTGACATCATGTAAGTCAAATATGTTCATATCATATTCAGAATGTCATTTTGTTTCAATCTAGTTAGATAAGGAAACAGAAAATATGACCCCCTTCCTTCCTCTTTAGTGTCAGAACAGAAAAACTTCAGAGTCAACATGCAGTGTGCTGTATGTTGCCCCCCCCAAGAAAACAAGCAAACAAAACACTGTGCAATAATAAAACATCAACAGTACCTAGTTAGTTAGTTAGTTAGTTAGTTAGTTAGTTAGTTAGTTAGTTAGTTCTGTTTACCAAATCAGTGATCGACTGAGAGTCATATGTCACATGCTCTGTTTGCAACTTCCATATGATGGTATTTGCTAAATGACTTAATTGATGTTCAAAGTTTTTCTAAGGGAAATTCCATCTCACTTGTTACTTGTTTTGTTTTTTGCTCTGAACTGAACAGTGAATAAACCCAAACCGACACTGACAGCAGACAAAACCATCATACCAGAACACGGCAGTGTGACACTGACCTGCTCTGTTGACGCCTCTGCTGATTGGAGATACGAGTGGTTTGGACAAATTTCAGGCTCTTCTGCATATCAACCCATCACAAATGTTAAACCAGTGAACAAGGTCTCACAAGGAGGCACCTATTACTGCAGAGCAGGAAGAAGAGGAAGAGGAGGAGACCCAGAGATCTTCACCGATTACAGCGATACAGTCACCATTCAGAAAATTGGTGAGTTTACTGATTTGTTGTGGAATAATACAACATAAATTATTTAAATATGTTATCAGTAGTGTAAAAAGAGTCATTTTGGTATCAATAGCAAAAAATGAGAACGTTAATGGAAAACTGAGTATAAGTTAGTAGCTCTTACTCTTCTGATGATGGCGAAAATAAATCATTACAACCCTCTTCAGGTTGTTTAAAGATGCAAAACAGTTGTGCCAAAACTGTCTTGACGCCCAAACTCAGAGAGAGAGAGAGAGAGAGAGAGAGAGAGAGAGAGAGAGAGAGAGAGAGAGAGAGAGAGAGAGAGAGAGAGAGAGAGAGAGAGAGAGCGGTAGTGAGAAAAAAGCGTCTGAATGAGAGAAATAAAACGTTATATTCTGATTATTTCACTGCAGTCACGTTTTATCGCTTTTAGTGCTTTTGGGCCTTTAATCACATCCCATTATTGTGTTCATATTTTATCATGTATGTATCATTTTACTCCATGTATCTATACAAATTCTGTAATGACTTGATTAGTGCCCAAAGATTTAAAACAGCATTTTCCTCAAAATGCGTGTTTATGTAGGGAGACCAGATGTTGTGATGACTCTTGAGACACACAAGTATCTGAAGAAAACACATATGCAGCATTTAGAAAGACAAGTTGGAGTTTGATTATGAACATAAATGTGCAAACAGAGAGTCTAAATTCATTTGAGTCACACATGATTTTAAACAGGTGTTTCCTTTGTGTTATATAAAGATATAAATACATTTTTGATGGCTTGTCCATGACAGTCACTTATTCGTTTTATTGTTTTTCTAAACTTAGACAGACACAAGGTCACACTGAGAGCAGACAGGAAGACCATAAGAGGAAGCACAGTGTGTCACTGATCTGTAATGTAGAGGACAAAAATGTGATTTAGCATTTCTGTTTGAATGAAAGCAATGGGATTGTGCTTAGAGTTTATAGATGATACATGAGCCTCAAGTTTTCAAAGTGTGTGCATAGCTCCATTTTTTTATGTTAATGCAAAGGAGAAAAAGTGTAATGTCTTTGTTCTAAACTAACAGCAAATAGACCAAAGGCCAAACTGAGTGCTGACAACAGAGACATTCCAGTAGAGGGCAGTGTGACCCTGACCTGCTCTGTGGACCCATCATCATCTGGTTGGAAATATTACTTGTACAAAGATGAGAAAACCTCTGAACCCCTGAACACACAAGATGTTGTTTTCCAATCAACTGGACAGATCAGTGTCTCACAGGGAGGACTCTACTGGTGCAGAGGAGGGAGAGGAAACCCAGTTGACTACACAGAGTACAGTGATTCAATCATGATCAACAAAATTGGTGAGTTTGACAATGAGATTTATTACACACAATGTGCTGAGTGCTGTGCAAGTGAATCTCTTTTCTGCCTTCACCTAACCTGTCATGAAACAAAAGAGAAGAACTGACGTCATATTGTTTGACTTCTGTGAACTAAAGTTTTAAATTTCAAGCGGATTTTGTCAAAAGGGTACGGGAGGCCGAGAGAGTTAAATGCACTGCAACTTAAGATTCACATGTAAATGTTGTAGAAAACACAAAAGCATGTGCAGAAAACACATATGCAACATTTAGAAAGACAAGTTGGAGTTTGAACATTGAATTATACATAATTTGAGACAGATGTTTCCTTTGTGTGCTTTAAAAATATAAATACATTCTTGATGACATGTTCGTTACAGTGATTCAAAAATCATTTAACTCAATGTTTCAGCTGAAATGGTTTTAGCTTGTTTCAGTCTAGATTTTAAATTGGTGAGGTGGCTTTTAGATTATTTTATTGATTATATTTTAAAATGATCAGAGTCAGTGATGGCAGGTAAGATTCTTTACTCCAGTGGCTCCCCCGAGTGGTGAGTCCTTTCTCAGCATGAGAACAGACAAGTCATTAAATTTGCTGACAGTACTGTGATCCTCAGTTTATTACTTGAGCAACTTTTTCCCCCCTGATACAAATCTTTTCTTCAGGTGAATGTTTATAAGAAATATGGCTGTGAACAAACTGTCCTGGAATGCAAATAAAATCTATTCACACAATTTTTCATTTCAGTCTATCTAAGTAAGATAAAAGAAAATATTTTCTCCCTCCAACAATGATGCAGCCTCCTATGAGCAGCTTAGTAACAAGTGGTTGCTTTTTAGTTTGGGAACAGAATTACTGAAACTGAGCCACCTGCGTGTGTTTGTATGTGTGTGTGTGTGTTTATGTGTGTGTGATTATACAATGTCCGTGTTGCTCTTTTATTAATCATCTGATCACAAAGGTTTTATGTCTCCATTTAAACTGCTGCCACTAATGTTGACTTGTCACTTTTCTTCCTGATGATTTTATTGCTTTAAACATGTTGCTCGATATGTTTTCATACTTCTATTTTTTTCAACTGCTTTTGTTATTATGGCTGTTGACTTGTGTTTGCATTGTTTGTTAAACTGTGCTACAACAATCAACTTGTTGTAAAATGTTGTCTATCAGTATACTAATTAGATATTTTTATGTGAACAGTTCCAAATAAGGCCACTGTGATCCTGCAACCCAACTGGCGTCTGATATTCTGGGGTGAGACAGTCACTGTCAGATGTGAGATCCAGGGAGGTGGAGACACTAAGTGGACGTATGAATGGACACCAGCCAACTTAAACACATCTCCAACACGCAGTGAACACAGGATCAACAGCAACAATTACTACAGTGGAGAATTCAAGTGTAGAGGATGGAAGGACTCATATTCCTCGACAGAGTGGAGTGATGTCATCACATTGACAGTATTATGTAAGTTGCACATCTTTCATCCATAATGAACATGTTATGTTTTATATTGTTTTCATCTGTTGTTGTGTTCATCAATGCCATCTGATATCATTTACTCAGCTACCTAATAAGTCAGTATATTTATTTAATTTAATTAATTTTATTTCTGATTATTTATTTTATTTTTAAGATTGATCTGTTAGTTTAATAGTGTTACATGTTGGCCTGGAGGCAGCCATTCAGGCTTTTGAGCTATTTCAAGAATGATTTCACTCTAGTACTTGTACTCTTCTGTATTCTTAACAATATAATGAAGGAAAAACATTTTCCTCGAGCAAATCCCATTCCAACCATTTACTTGTTTTGTTTATTTGTTCTAATGTGAACAGCAAGTAATCTCAAGGCCACAGTGACAGCAGAAAGGACATACCAGTCATACCAGTATATATTTCTGTTCTTATCCAAACTGTGTATATTTGGTGGGTACAGTTTCTAACAAGACTGTTGTAACACAGCAAACCAACTGGCCTCAGATATTCAGTGGTGAGTCAATCACTCTAAGATGTGAAATCAAAGATAGAGGAGACACTGAGTGGGAGTATGAATGGAAAACAACCAAAGAAAAACCTCTAAAACAGTGAATACTGGAGTTTCAGAGCTACTTTTTAATAGTGTGGAAACTACAGGTGTAAGGATAAACAGAAAATAGATTTGTATTCAACAGAAAGAAGTGATCCCATCAGGTTGACAGTGTCGTGTAAGTTGGACTGTGTTTCATCAACTGTGAGAATATCATGTTTTTGAGTTTCCACCTATCCGTGTCTGAATAATTCAATAGAAAATATTTATTTCCTCAATAATTAGGCAACATCTCAGGACTGATCAGTAAAGAATTGTGTTTGTTTTTTAAAACAAGGAGTTTATGAACATAAACATTTTCAAACAGAGAGTCTAAATTCATTTGAACATTGAGTTATACATAATTTGAGACAGATGTTTCCTTTGTGTTCTGTAAAAATGTAAATACATTCTTGATGACATGTTCATTACAGTAATTTCTTTGTTTTATTGTTTTTCTAAACTTAACAGCACGTAGACGCAACATTACACTGAGAGCAGACAGGAACAACATACCAGTACAAGAAAGTGTGACTCTGACCTGCAATGTGGAGGACTCTACTGGCTGGAAATATTACTGGTACAGACGTACCTCTAAAAATTCCCAAGTAACTCGTCCTCAGACAGCAGAAGCTGATGAATCAGACAGTATCAGTATCTCACATGGAGGCATTTACACCTGCAGAGGATGGAGAACAGAACCAGATGTCACCACACCTGAAAGTGATGAAGTCACCATTGAGGAAACAGGTGAGTTAAGTCATTTGTTCTGAAATAAAACAACTTATATTCTTTAAATTAAATTCTTAAACAGTGTCTGAAGTGTGGAAGAGAACCATATGTGGTAACAAGAACCACAATGAATGGATGATTTAGTCCAGTACCTCTTAGCTCTGTGAAGGAAGTTTGAAAATGTCTGAAATCCTTTATCATGGTAATAATACAACATTTGTTTGACACTTCAGTTTGTTTACAGACACAATAAAGGAGTTGAGGGTTCTTCACTAATGCTGCTCAGTTTTACTTATAAATGTTTTGAAAACACATGACTGCTTAATGCAGTATTATTTATGGACTTTTCCTTGATGTTGAATATCATTTAACACAATGTTTCAGCTGAAATGGTTTTAGCTTGTTTCAATCTAGATTTTAAATTGGTGAGGTGGCTTTTAGATTATTGTATTGAGTATATTTTAAAATGATCAGAGTCAGTGATGGCAGGTAAGATTCTTTACTCCAGTGGCTCCCCCGAGTGGTGAGTCCTTTCTCAGCATGATAACAGACACATCATTAAATTAGCTGACAGTACTGTGATCCTCAGTTTATTACTTGACCAACTTTCCCCCCTGATACAAATCTTTTCTTCAGGTGAATGTTTATAAGAAATATGGCTGTGAACAAACTGTCCTGGAATGCAAATAAAATCTATTCACACAATTTTTCATTTCAGTCTATCTAAGTAAGATAACAGAAAATATTTTCTACCTCCAACAATGATGCAGCCTCCTATGAGCAGCTTAGTAACAAGTGGTTGCTTTTTAGTTTGGGAACAGAATTACTGAAACTGAGCCACCTGCGTGTGTGTGTGTGTGTGTGTGTGTGTGTGTGTGTGATTATACAATGTCCGTGTTGCTCTTTTATGAATCATCTGATCACAAAAGTTTTATGTCTCAATTTAAACTGCTGCCACTAATGTTTACTTGTCACTTTTCTTCCTGATGATTTTATTTCTTTAAATCTTCTTTTGCAAACACGTTGCTTGATATGTTTTCATGCTTCTGTTTTTCAACTGCTTTTGTTATTATGGCTGTTGAGTTGTGTTTGCATTGTTTGTTAAACTGTGCTACAACAATCAACTTGTTGTAAATGTTTTTCTTCATTTTACATTTCCATTAGTATCCTAATTAGATATTTTTTATGTGAACAGTTCCAAATAAGGCCACTGTGATCCTGCAACCCAACTGGCCTCTGATATACAGGGGTGAGACAGTCACTGTCAGATGTGAGATCGAGGGAGGTGGAGACACTGAGTGGACGTATGAATGGACACCAGCCAACTTAAACACATCTCCAACACTCAGTGAACACAGGATCAACAGCAACAATTACTACAGTGGAAAATTCAAGTGTAGAGGAAGGAAGGACTCATATTCCTCGACAGAGTGGAGTGATGTCATCACATTGACAGTATTATGTAAGTTGCACATCTTTCATCCATAATGAACATGTTATGTTTTATATTGTTTTCATCTGTTGTTGTGTTCATCAATGCCATCTGATATCACTTACTCATCTACCTAATAAGTCAGTATATTTATTTAATTTGATTTATTTTATTTCTGATTATTTATTTTATTTCTAAGATTGATCTGTTAGTTTAATAGTGTTACATGTTGGCCTGGAGGCAGCCATTCAGGCTTTTGAGCTATTTCAAGAATGATTTCACTCTAGTACTTGTACTCTTCTGTATTCTTAACAATATAATGAAGTAAGAACATTTTCCTCGAGCAAATCCCATTCCAACCATTTACTTGTTTTGTTTATTTGTTCTAATGTGAACATCAAGTAATCTCAAGGCCACAGTGACAGCAGAAAGGACATACCAGTCATACCAGTATATATTTCTGTTTTTATCCAAACTGTGTATATTTGGTGGGTACAGTTTCTAACAAGACTGTTGTAACACAGCAAACCAACTGGCCTCAGATATTCAGTGGTGAGTCAATCACTCTAAGATGTGAGATCAAAGATAGTGGAGACACTGAGTGGGAGTATGAATGGAAAACGACCAAAGAAGAACCTCCAAAACAGTGAATACTGGAGTTTCAGAGCTACTTTTTACAGTGTGGAAACTACAGTGTAAGGATAAACAGAAAATAGATTTGTATTCAACAGACAGAAGTGATCCCATCAGGTTGACAGTGTCATGTAAGTTGGACTGTGTTTCATCAACTGTGAGAATATCATGTTTTTGAGTTTCCACCTATCAGTGTCTGAATAATTCAATAGAAAACATTTCTTTCCTCAATAATTAGTCAACCTCTCAGGATTGATCAGTAAAGAATTTTGCTTTTTTTTGAAAGACAAGTCATCATTCAGTGTCCTGTAGCATTTGAAATATATTTAATTGATTAATTATTAACTGATGAATTAATTAAATGAATATCTTTGTATATATCTTCATTTAAACTAAATCACAAGGACATTAATTACCTTTTTAATGTCTTTGTTCTAAACTGAACAGCATATAGACCAAAGGCCAAACTGAGTGCTCAAAACAGAGACATTCCAGTAGGGGGCAGTGTGACCCTGACCTGCTCTGTGGACCCATCATCATCTGGTTGGAAATACTACTGGTACAAAGGCAAGAAAACCTCTGAACCCCTGAACACACAAGATGCTGTTTTCCAATCAACTGGACAAATCAGTGTCTCACGGGGAGGACTCTACTGGTGCAGAGGAGGGAGAGGAAACCCAGTTTACTACACAGAGTACAGTGATTCAATCATGATCAACAAAATTGGTGAGTTTGACAATGAGATTTATTACACACAATGTGCTGAGTGCTGAGCAAGTGAATCTCTTTTCTGTTTTTACCTAACCTGTCACTAAACAAAAAAGATGAACTGAGGTCATATTGTTTGACTTCTGTGAACTAAAGTTTTAAATTTCAAGCAGATTTTGTCAAAAGGGTACGGGAGGCCGAGAGAGTTAAATGCACTGCAACTTAAGATTCACATGAAAATGTTGTAGAAAACACAAAAGCATGTGAAGAAAACACATATGCAGCATTTAGAAAGACAAGTTGGAGTTTGATTATCAACATAAACATGTGAAAACAGAGTCTAAATTCATTTGAACATTGAATTATATTTGAGACAGGCGTTTCCTTTGTGCTCTTTAGAAATATAAATACATTCTTGATGACATGTTCATTACAGTGATTCAAAAATCATTTAACACAATGTTTCAGCTGAAATGGTTTTAGCTTGTTTCAGTCTAGATTTTAAATTGGTGAGGTGGCTTTTAGATTATTTTATTGATTATATTTTAAAATGATCAGAGTCAGTGATGGCAGGTAAGATTCTTTACTCCAGTGGCTCCCCCGAGTGGTGAGTCCTTTCTCAGCATGAGAACAGACACATCATTAAATTAGCTGACAGTACTGTGATCCTCAGTTTATTACTTGAGCAACTTTTTCCCCCTGATACAAATCTTTTCTTCAGGTGAATGTTTATAAGAAATATGGCTGTGAACAAAAGATATTCACACTGTTCCCCAAAATGACTGATGTTGAACAGTCAAGTCTCTCTGCACTGTGAGATAAATGCATCCTGTAAAAGTTTAGGTTCAGGTGTTCTGGAGGACTGTTGTCCTCAGTAAGACCTGTTTATCTGACAAACATGTGATTGCAAAGCTCTTTTCACACTATTTGATTTATATCTTTTTTATGCTTTTGATGTTGCCTTGTATTTCATATTTCTTCATTTTACTCTCTTCATTTTATATTTCTAGTTGTGTCTAACTGTGTATTTTGGTTTAAACAGTTTCTAACAAGGCTGTTGTGACTCTGCAACCCAACTGGCCTCTGATATACAGTGGTGAGACAATCACTGTCATATGTGAGGTGCAGGGAGGTGCAGACACTCGATGGACATATGAATGGAGAAAAAACAACATGGACATATCTCTGAAAGATAATGAATTCAAGATTAGCAGTGCTTCTGTTTCCCACAGTGGATCCTACAGTTGTAAAGGTAGAAAGAACTTGTATTCCTCAACAGAGTGGAGTGATGCCATCACATTGACAGTATCATGTAAGTCAAACCATCTGTCATTCATATCCAAAATGGCTTGTTTTTCATTTCAGTCTATCTAAGTAAGATAACAGAAATATTTTCTACCTCCAACAATGATGCAGCCTCCTATGAGCAGCTCAGTAACAAGTGGTCGCTTTTTAGTTTGAGAACAGAATTACTGAAACTGAGCTACTGAAAATGAGATGTAAATGTTTCAAGTCTGTTTTGTAACAATAGAGTGAAAAAGTTCTGGGGCAAATCCCATCCCAATTGGTCTAGTTGTTGTTTTGTTTTTTACTCTCAGCAAATAAACCCACAGCACTGGCACTGAGAGAGAGAAAGAGAGAGAGAGAGAGAGAGAGAGAGAGAGAGAGAGAGAGAGAGAGAGAGAGAGAGAGAGCGGTTGTAGTGGAGCGAGCCAGGGAGTGAATGAAGAGAGGGAGCGCCGGTTGCGAGAAAGAACCAGATCAAAGAAAAGTTATTTTCTGATTGTTTCACAGCAGTGACATTGTTGAGCACAAATAAACACACCAACAACTCCACACACCTCCGCTTGACCCTGCGGCTGAACGCAGCACCGCCTGATTTGGTCTGAATAGCTATTGGTGGCAGCAGGTGCTAACAGGCTAAGCTAACAGTGTGTCAGTGGCTTTACACTAGCAGCGGTCCGGATGGAGGAGCTGCTAACCAGCCTGAGAAAACTACAACTGTGGGTTCCAAAAAGAAGTAAAACTACAACAGTAGGTCCTTGTAACGCGTAACACTTCAATTTTACGTATAAAAAATGAAGTTCAAGCGACCATCTCGCCATTCTTATACAGGTTTAACCATAGTAACGTTATGATGAAGGTGACATTTTTTCAAACATGTGGGCGCTGTGCCATGCGGCTACTATAATACTGTATGCAGCTACTATAGTAAAACGTACGGGTGCTGGTGTATAAATTAACCGTCCTTTTATCCAAAAGTCGTAAAGAAAGCAAGGGACGTACATTTAATGAAGCCCTGGAGGGCGGGAGTAGATGAACCCAGTTAAGGAGTATCCGCCCGTACGGGACGCTCTAAGAAGTAAAGCGAACATCCCCGCAAGAAAGCAGGGATCATTTCATTGATCAACACTACACCTGGCTTATTGGTTGGGGGATTTTGACAGGATTATTAAGAGCAGAGACGAAATCTGAAAGCAGTTCAATGAGCGCACAGAAGCAGCCTGAGTGCGAGGAGAAGACCTGAAGCTGCAGCGCGGGAAAACTGTACAAGGAACATTATATTTGAGTGCAAGCACACAGTTTGAGCAGAAACAGAGCAAATCTAAGCGCAAGCAGAGGCTATTTGAGTGCAAGGGCAGGGTTTTAGGGACAATATTACAAAATTTGAAAGTGAAATCAATAAATCATGCTCTCAAATTAACCACGCTCTTGAATAAAGATAGGAAAAAAGCTCCATACTTTGCACCAGTGTCACCAACTAGCTCTCAACTTTTTTTTGAGAAACATGCCACCACATGATCACCACAACTATTCTGATGTTAATCAAAAAAACCCAACAAAAAATAGAAGCAAACAAAAACAGTGCACTAATTAAACATTGACTGTACCTTGTTAGTTAGTTCTGCAGTAACTCCTGTCATCGGCCAAAGAGAGTCATATGTCACATGCTCTGTTTGTATCTTCCATATGATGGTATTAGCTAAATCATTTGATTGATGATCAAGTTTTTTCTAAGGGAAATATCAAGAATGATTTCCCTGGTACTAATAGATAAAATGATAACTGTATTAGATAAGATTTATTTATATGTCTAGAGACTAAAGTCTACATCATAACATGTTTTCATTCTGAGAAAATCACTTTCCAACAGATGCACCTGTCCTCACTGTGTCTCCATCATGGCTGAGTCCTGGAGACTCAGTAACTCTGAGCTGTGAGGTTGAACATCCATCTGCAGGATTGAGGTTCTACTGGTATAAGACTGTTCCCAAACTATCAGACAACTCCTACAGCTATGAGCTGCTACCTGGTAGCACCAATGGGACTGAACAGGATTCCTACATCATTCATGGGTCGACACACACAGCAAGATATATGTGTAGAGCTGGAAGAGGAGACCCAGTGTTTTACACTGATTACAGCAAACCTGCGTTTGTTTGGTCTGGAGGTGAGTTTGTTTATTTTTATCTCCTTCTGTCAAGAAGCAGTTGTGATGTGATTATCTGGGTATTGATTGTGGTGAACCTATGACCTTTCTCCATCAAGTCAAGATTTCAGTTTTTCAACACACTCACCAAACACAATGTTGATATTGAATTATTCTACATACTGGACTGGGCTGGATTTCCTTCTTTACATCTTCAATTGATCTGAAAACATTACAGCACCAAAAAACTGAGAGATTATGATTTTACTTGTTATTGAAATCAAACTCTTCTCCTCTTTGCAATGAATACTTTAACTTTGGATACCTGAGCTCATCTTACAGCCAATACTCATTACTTTTACTGACACAGCAGGCTGGACAGGTGTGGTTAAATGAGACTTTATCTAGTGGTCAGGCAACATATAGACATACAAAACAGTCAAAATCTAGTAATGAAAAACCAGAAAGTCAACAGGCAACAAAGCAGGTAAATGGACAAAGTACAGAAACAGCTGGAAACCTGAGAAAACTCAGACAGATGAGAGAAAAACACTGACTATACAGTACCAGTCAAAAGTTTAGACACACTTTCTCATTCAAGGGAAGGTGTGTCCAAACTTTTGACTAGTACTTTATATAGAGACAATGAAACATCATTTAGTATGAAAAACACATCCTCTGTATGTTTGAAAGGTGGCAGGTAAATGTAGGTTGTTTACAGCTTCACAGTGAACAGTTGCTGTAGTTATCTTGGTAGCAAGTTTTCAAGATAGAAAAAATAATCAAAACATCTATAAAACAGCTCAAACCACTCTGCAGCTCACTTCACGTCTCCACTGTCAGTCCATATGCTCTGTATGTTCTTAACACTCACAGTTTCACCAAAACACTGAACCTTTTGCACAGTTTATGTTATTCAGATGTTTTTACTCTCAACAACAAAATGTATTAAAAATACAAAAAAGAGGATTATTTGCATTGTGATCTCTTTAATTTTAATATCTCTGTACTTGGTTTGCTCCTCATTACATGTTGTTTTTCAGATGTTCGTTCAGCAGTGACTCTCAAAGTGAGTCCTGACAGAGTGCAGCACTTCACCTCTGACTCTGTCTCAGTGAGCTGTGAAGGAAACTCTACTGAGTGGAAAGTGAGGAGGTTTCCTGAGGACCACTACTGGTCATACTGTCCTAACTGGAGGTCAATGACTGGATCCACATGCAACATCTACAGTTATCAGCAGAGTGATGCAGTGTACTGGTGTGAGTCTGAATCAGGAGAGTTCAGCAATGCAGTCAACATCACTATACAGAGTATGTTTACATTACATTTTATTTTATTTTCATCTTGTATTTCAATTATTTTCAACATGGTGTCACTAACTACACTTCCTGTGTAGACTAACAAGTTATATTCCTAACCTTTTGATAGAAAAATTATGTTATATTATTGTTTCTTTAACAAAATTAAAAGCTCATCAAACTATATTTTCTTAATATTATCATAAAGAAACATAATCCAATCAATTAGAAAATCAGACGTCCTCCGCACAACATTATAATTTAGTCGTGTTCTTGTCAAACACAGGTAATGCAAAAGAATAAATAAATTATGAAAGGGCTTCCTTCACACCAAAACTCATCTGTGAACCAAATTAAAGCTTCTTCATTTTTATTTAAACAATTGGAAATTAATATTTTACAGATCCAAGATGTTTGGTCCACAGTTTTTTTGGTGTGCAGCAAGACCTTTCTTTATTCTTGATGATAAAATTAACATGCTGATTTAGTCAGAGTTGTTGTTGTGTGAATAGCCATCCACCGTTTCTCTCATATGTACCTGTTAGCTCTAGAGCTAACTAGCCATAGCTAGTATATTTACAGTTACAAGACATGTATGTAATAAAGCTGAAATGTTAGGTCTTTGCTCAGCTACACTGATTCTGTGAGATAAATTAGTTGGAGAAAAATAAAGGCATATGTGTGATCTATTCTCATGGTTTTATGTCACCTTGTTCTAAAGGTCAGCAGCTGGTCTCTGACTGAAACTTCATATTCTTTGACTGTTTTACAGATGCAGATATTATCCTGGTGAGCCCTGTGCATCCTGTGACTGAGGGAGATTCTGTTACTCTTGGCTGCAAACTGAAGACAGAAAAATTACTTTCCAATGTGTTTTTCTATCAAAATGAAAAACTTATCCAAAATGATACCAGAGGGGAGCTGAATATCTCTGCAGTGTCAAAGTCAGACGAAGGCTTCTACAAGTGTAAATACTCAGGAAAAGAATCAGTACAGAGTTGGATGTCAGTTAAGGGTGAGTAGGATTAACACAATTCATGCATTTTCTTTCTTGTAAACTGTGTTACTGTCCTAGAAAGAAATGTGGTCAAATACTTTACAGAATTAGAAACTTACAGGTTTAGTTTCAGCTGATTTCACATATTGGATTGTGTAAGAGATCTTGTTTTATACTTTACATAAAGATATTCAATAATTAAACATAAAATTCATAATTTAGTATATATCAAAATACAGATGTAAATGAATGATGAGTCAAAGATTGTTTTCTTTTCAGCTGAATAAAGTTGCATCAGTGGTCATGACTCATATCACACTGTATAGCAACACATACATGTTTATACATAGTGTTTATTGTGTGTTTAGTGTGTGTATATGTGTTTGTGTTTTCATACTTCTAGATTTGTATATTAATGTGTTTGTATTTATGTGTTTGTGCTGCAGAAGTCGCCTTTTTTTGTATCCTAGATTTTTTGTCTTTACTAAGACTTGATGTGACTTCACTTATTTTTATTAAAACACTTGAGTTTAAGAAAAGTGTTATAGAACTTAATTGATCATATTAATAGTTATTATTTATTATCTATTACAGCAGTGTCCAGGCCTGACAGCTCTTCATCTCCTATACCATTAATTATTGGGCTGGTTTGTGGAATTATAATTATTATTCTCCTGCTCCTGTTGTATCGCTACAGACGATCCAAAGGTGAGACTTTTTCCTTCTGATGTTAAGAGTTTTATATATTTTAATTATTCAAATACTTAGACATATGCTGATGTCATAACGTGAAATGTCAGAACAATTTACAAAACAACCAGATGTAACAACACATGTATCTTTTTCACAGATTCACACTTTATCAGGTTGGTACAAAACCATCTTCTCTCATTTTGAACATAACAGCAGTACCTTCAATGTTTCTTATTAAATTTAATGTATTTGCTAAATGTTTTAGGCCGATCCAGCCTGAGAGCACCAATCAGAATGAAACTCAACGTAATGAAAACTCCTCTTCTCTCCATGGTCAGTCTTCAAACTAATCCTGATTCATTTGTTGGACTTACCATTAACTCTAACCTGAACATTTTTACACTCAGTTTCTAATCAGCTGATTTTTAAAGAACATTAATCAAAAGTCTCAAAGACGTGTCAGCTGTTTAACCACATGCACAAAAGATCAGAGTATAAGATGGTTTCACATTGTTTGGACTTGAACTGAACCTAAACTACTAGACAGAGTCCTGAAATATTATTGTCCTTCTGTCCTGTCATAACAATACATACTGTAATGTACCTTGACTTGATATTAACTGCTCTGCAGGTGATGCCTGTCTCTATGAATCAGTCAGAGGCTCTGAGGACCCTGGAAATGGTACAGTATATACCTTTTGATTTACACAGAGCAGTCAGAAATACTCAATTACATAATTTAAGGGGACTGATGACAATTAATTGATATAAAACCCTGTGACTGAAAAACAATTATATTTCAGATGCAGGAGAATCGCAGGATATTACATATTCTTTGATTGAGCTTAAAAACATTGCTAAGAGGGGTGAGTACTCAAATGACATGCAATAAATAGTTCAGAGGTGTTTTTGTCTGCCAGCAGACTAAACAAAAAGAAAAGATACATTTATTATTTTCATGCATTTCTTTGATCATCTTAACAGGGAAGCGTCATAAAACAGTGGAGAGCTCTGTTTACGCTGATGTGAAGATAGGATCTGCTGCAGGTACAGTCCCGCATATATGTTTTGTTGAAAATGTGTCATATATAATTATTTGTTAATTACACTGTATGTAATTATGGGTCAGCATGCAGTTCAAATAATCTAAGTCACCTCTGGTACTACTGCCACTGGGAGCTGCTTGAGGCAGATATTGTCAAATCCTGCTCACATAAAGGAGCCTTTAGACTTTAAAATGATGAGACATTTCTCAAAAAACAAACAAAATACACATAAACTGAAGTTTCAGTTACAACAACTGATTTGTATGGATTTTGATTTTCCTTTTATACATTTTAAATTCTGTTTCTAAAAAAGAAGACAAGGATCCCAAATTTCTTTTATTTTCATTCTACCTGTCAATCCATCCATTCATCCATCCAGCTGTATATGTCTGCTGAACAAACAAATCCTGACATCTGGTTTCTGTTTTAGATGATAATCTAGCGTATGCCCAGGTTAACTGTCACAATAAAGGCAAAGCCAAGAAACACAAAGGTAAGTAAAGTCTACACCAACCATCATGTTGGTCTTAGACACAGTGTAATGTATGTAATGTGCTCAGTGTTTGCAAAATTGTGGGTGTTTGTAATTATTATTTTTTCATTGAATATATTGTGTTGGAATGTATGTTTATTTTACATTATGTGTGTTTGCAGTACTGAAGAACAGTATTTATACATCAGTATGTATATTCAGTATAAGTATGTTTACTAAATCCTGTTAAAGCCATAATACTCTGCTGTTTAACTGCTTTGAGCACTGTGAGCATTACAATACTGTTATTCTTTTATTATCAGTGGAGACATTAACCCTGACAACCCTTCAGTATATTATCATTGTAAATGATGACATTACTGGCAAATGTTTCAGACTAATCTTCTCTCCATTTATAGGAAAATCAACTCCTGCAGCAACTGATGAAGCTGTTTATTCTGAAGTTAAACCAGGAACATCTCTTGGTAATAATTCTGCCATGTTATGTGCAGACTGTAATGATTAATTCTACTGACTATATGTCATAATAGCATGTTGAAAGCATATTTTACATCTTGAATAACCCTATATGTCTGTTTTTTGTGGTTGTCTTTCAGGTCTGTAAAGACAGCTGTATGGACGAGGCCAAATAAATATGGTTAACAGCATTTTATATGACTATTGTGTGCAACTCTGCTATCCAAATATCAGCCATGCTCCATGTTTTGTACAGTTAATGTAATAGCAGATGATATAAAATAATTACATCATGTGGATTTAATACTCTCCTTTTTAGCAGAAAGTACAAGACTACTGAGGTTTATTCCCATTTAGTATTAATGCACTGTATCATTATTATCATTATTTTTACAGTTATTTTTTCACTTGATTTTAAAAACTTTGATTGCAGGCTTTTTCAAAAAGCGGCAAGATGTATCAGTTTGAAATGTTTAAATGACATTAGCCAGGTGGTACTGCAGCTTTAAAGTCAGCATATTTTTCAGTGTTAGATGAAAAAGCTCCAGGATGAACATCAACAATTACTTTTGCATATGTAATGAACTGCTATCAACTATTACATGTAACTTTTGCTGTTATTATACTGGAAGGTTTTCTTGTCTATTTACAAATGAATTTAGCGGTGGTGTATGTGCTTTATTTTTAAGACATCAATAAACCTTTTTTCAGCAGTTAACAGTCAGTGTTGTTTTTAATTGCTTTTTATATTTACATAATATATACTTTATATATTTATATAATTGAGTGAACTAGTGTTGTCATCTAATTGCACACTACCAAAGGTGTGAGTCCACATGTCTTTCCTAATATTAGCTGATCAGAGGGCAGACGCCAGAGAGAGTTGAGGAAGTAGAGAGGAGAGTGGTGCACTACTGATCCATATCTAATAATGAAAAGCTAAACATCAAATAACAAATGCACATTGCAATTAATGCCAACTGTTATAAATAAAGGTCAAACAATGAAGAGTCTCCCATTAAATAATGAATACAGAGATAGAATAGACATTAAATATGCAAAAATGAACCTCCACACAAATTAAATACAACTCCATCTTTTTATTTGAAGGTCTATGTGTAGCTTTCACCACTAGATGTCACAATTTCATTATTTGATGTGGGCCTTCATTATTCATTGCTGCCACATTCATTGTTCATTGTGATGATTTGCTATTTGATGTGTGCTGTGTGCCCGACCTGTCAATCAAACCTGCCATCAAAGACTCCACTCAATGCCTACAGAGCAGGAGTCCTGCAGGAGAGACTCTTGACCGACCGATGAAAATGAGGATATAAAGTCTTAAGTTAAAGCTAAATGTATGTTGGGAACCAGATGACATGTTTCACACCTGGTTGACAGCAGATAGCAGACTGAGGTGATAGGGAGAGTTCAAGATGCAAAAGTGTGAGAACTTTAATGTCAGATTTTCACAAGCTCACACCTCTGACTTTCTGTTGTATGATGTTTCAGATTGAGAAATAAATATTGACTGTCCACTTCCTCATGTCACCACCAGTCATAGTTGTATTCAAAGACAATCAGTTAAAAAACATTGTGTAATTACTATATTATATTCATATGCATTGCACTTGACTCAATTTCTGCTACCTCCAAAAATATTTTCATTTGTTTTACTTTCTACCACTTAAAAAATATATGATTGCACATCCTGCACAGTATCAGACACCTCTTCTTTTCTGCTTACTGACACATTAGCTCTGGTGTGAATGTGATGACAACGCTGTCAAAGTCACACGTATTTATGTGTAAAGAGGAACTGGTAAGCAGACTCCCTGGCTTTGTGAAAAGAAACCCAGTATTTCTTTGGGCTGTGTTACCAACATGCCAGGCCGTTCCAGAGCCTGTTCTGTCAGCTCCACAGAGTCTCCGCTGCCCAGCACCACAAAGACAAATGACAAGGAGATTGTTTTATGATTTGCGATACTACATGCCAAAAGGACAAGTGAGATGTTGGTCCAGCTGATAGCTTACCAATGCTGTCTGTTTTGTCGTTGAAGTTCAGTAAGTCAGTAAAAATGTGAAAATCTATAGTCTATAAATGGAAGGGTTGAATTTTTTTGTAAATACTGCCCAACTTTGTAACTTATGCTGATGAAACAGGTGGATTTGGTTGTTTGTCAGTACATTAAAGTATTAAATTAAGTAAATACCCATGCTTATCATAATTACATTGTAAAGTTTAACCTATATACATTACAGCCCAATATATAATGTAATATAATTGTGGAATACAGATAAACATGTTTGAACTCTGGTTTGGTCTGGTCTGGTTTCTGTTTCAGAGTTTTTCCTAAAGAATATTCAGGGTCAGGTGTATAATTTAACATGTTATCTATGATCTTACCAGCATCATTCTCACTGAATCTCATCTCCTTTCTAAAGAATTATCAGCAAACTGTGTAATGATGCACAATGATATTAAAAGTATAAAATAAATATAAATATAATATAAATAAGTTTCCCCAAAATGGGAATATAGTATGCACTACACCAATGTGCAATAGTGTGCACTCTCATCTACACTACAGAGTGTAGATGAAAGTGCACACTGTATGAAAAGTTCTGTGGAAAGAAATGGACATTTAGTCAATCATCACGTTACTGTATTTCCTGCATGTCAAACCTACAGTCATCAATGTGAATACACCATGTCAACGGGTTTATTTACTGAACCACTAGAAGAATTTGGCTGAAATATAAAAATCTGCAAAATGGTATCTGTGAGCAAAAAAGATAAGGAGGACTTCTACATTATATACTACAGACGTAAAAATCTGGCATGATTTTATGAAAAAGTGCCACGAGTCTGTGATCGTAACAGTAGCTTCTGTTACAATAGCTTATGTAGAGATATTTTTCCTTTGCAATTTTTGCATGTGGTCACCTTGTGGGTTTCAGGTCATGCATGTAACTGTGAACACTTAAATGAGTTGCACACAGAGCACAGACCTCTTTTGCAGAGGCATGAGCAAACGGAAGCAACACACTAACTAACTTGGAATTAACTGATTGCAAGAATGTATTTACTGCATCATGTTGTAATATCTGACATGACATCTAACATGATGTAGTAAACTTTTTCTTGCTGAAGTTAACAAATGCAGACCCTAACCTCTACTCTTCAAACATCTTGACCTGATATTTCCTTGCAGTAGCATATAGATATAATGTGTTAGCTAAAATGAATTCAGTGTATAGTTTGATTTAGCTTGAACATGTATTTTTTTGTCACTTGGCTGTAATTTGCAAAACATCTAATTATCTCTAATAATTCAACTCAGTTTGCTCAATGTTATTATCTCAGACCAGGTCAGACCGCATGTAAAATTAAACACGTCACAGCAGAGTTTACAAGACCAGAAGAGGAAACAGAAGTTATTCTTCTCCTTACAGAGATGGCCGGTGGTTGCCTTCGACGCTTTAGCTGCTTCTTGGCATACAGTGCTTTGCTGCTGCTTGGGGTTTCCCTCCATGGTACGTACACCTCTGCTCTGTAGGTTTATGCCATTTTATGAGAGGTATTTATTTACCCAGTGCACTCTGACATGATCTTAGAATTGCACAAGTTAATTATGTAGCGTCAAGCTTGTAATATTTCCTGGATGTTTGCATGGGGAAGACACTTGCAGTCTTTGTATCTTGTGTGTTTGCTATTGCAGGAAAGCTACTTTTTTATTTTTAAGTGTGTGTTTTCAAATGTTCTAATTCATTGCCTCATTGCCATTTATCTCCAAATATATATTTTAGTTGTAAGTTTAAAAATAAAATCTTGGCAAATGTTTTTTTTTTCCTCATAAATCCTCATATTTAAACACAAAATAAATTATTTGTCAGTATATTCCCATCAATAAGAAACAATAAGACTTAGCAAAAATAAATAAATAAATTGAATAATTATTCTATACCTTAATTATCAGCCATTTTTGTAGTTTTTGTTGTTACTTCCTGTCATGCCTCAACAATGATATATTAAATTGAAGCCCAATTTTATTCTCTGTAAACAGTTGTGCCATGTTGTTTTTATGTTTCAGATGTGGAGGCCTCCAGTTGTGATCGTACCATCCATAAAAAAGTTGGAGACACTGTAGAGCTTCCGTCATGCTTACCAACTGAAGGGGTCAACTCAGCATCTTGGAAATATAACAATACAAAAGTTGCAGACAAGGATGTAGATGTAACTCATCCTCAGTTCAAGGGCAGAATAGACCTAAACCCTACAGATTTCAGTTTAACAGTGAGAAGACTGACTCTTCAAGATTCTGGTGTTTTCAGTTTAATCTCAGAGGTGAATGACAAGCAAAGGCCCACAGTCTCCATCACTCTGCAAGTTCATAGTAAGATGCTTCTGTTTCTGTTAACCAAGTAACGTAATAAGTTTTAATTTACAACAGGTTATTGATTATTCATTCATGAATGTCATTCTGCAAGTGACACAAAAGCCCCTTAGCATTAAATGTTGTGTCAGATATTAAAATCATATTTGTTGATTTAATAGAAGTACACCCTGCGACTAAGGGTTGAACCTCTAAAAATGTATCATCACATTTTAGAAGCAGAGCTCTGTGATCTGTTACCTATTATGAATATGAAATGGCACTATATTGTCATTGTTATGCACAGCTTTTTTACTACCATCATGCATGAATCCAAAAAGAAAAAAAAAAGAAAATTTACTCTTTTGATAATATTTTGAAAGGGTTTAAAATCGCTATCTGAGTTATGCCTGTCAAGTTTTCTATTCTCATGCTGCACATATGTGGTTTATAATGTGACAGTTCCACCACAGATCTATGACGCATAATGTACAATCATTTTTGAATCATCAGGCCATTGATTTCACAAGGAAGTCAGGTCAGGTCAATGTTTTTGTATAGCCCAATATCATAAATAAGAAATCTGCCTCAGGAGGCTTTACAATCTGTACAGCAATACAACATCCTTCAGCCTCAGACCCTCAATTCAAATAAGGAAAAACTCCCTAAAAACCCTTTAAAAGGGAAAAAAAATGGAAGAAACCTCAGAAAGAGCAATAGAGGAGGGACCGCTCTCTGAGGACGGACAGACATGCAACAGACTATGTGTGTACAAAATAGACAAAGAAGGAAGGAAGTAAACAAAAGCAGGCATCTCATTTCTAGCTGCTGACTGTATTTTGTCGTCTGAAATGATGACTGTCGCTAGCAGATTTCATGTAGCTCTGTGAGTGGGTTGAAAGCGTTGTCTTCAGCTGACTTTTTTAATGTTTTTATGATTTGTTTTAAAACTAGAAGCCTGTAAAACGGTCTTAAATATGCAATATGCAATATGATGGTTACATACTGGATATCATGCTAAAATATTGAGGCTAAAGCTGCAAGTACCAGACAAAAAGTCAGCATCCTCACCAGTTGATGTTCCATGTAGAAGAAATGGAAGTGGAAGTCACATTGTTTGTTCAGAGTAAAGCTCGTTAGCCTTAGTATCACAATACTGTATTATAAATTAAAATGTTACTAAAATGTTATTTGTTCTAACATAACTCTGGGATGGTATGACAGCTTTTCTGCTGTGTTATCACCAGACTTGTATATAGTGAGGAATTGCCTTTGCTTCTTTCCTAAGACAAAATAAATATATTGTGCTGATTTATCATTTCCTTTTGTGGCCAGATAACATTCTGATGCCTTTAGCATCTTTAGCATCTTTGACCTAAGGCTCAATTACTTCTTTGAGCAACTCCTGATCAAATACTGCTATACATGCATTTGTTGGTGTTTTATATGTACATGTATAATGGATTTGCAGAATGCTTAATATCTTATTCTCATTATCTTATTTCTCTTTCTCTACTGCCTAATTAGAGCCCATAATGAAGCAGCCTATCCTGTCTGTAAATTCCACCTGGCATGCTTTGAATGAATCCTGTACAGTTGTGCTGGAGTGCAGTGCAACCTCTGACAGAAATGTCTCCTACAACTGGACCGTGAAGAACCAAACCAGGAGCGGCTCCAGGCTGCAGTACAGTATCCAGCCAGAGGATGGAAACATCAAATTCACCTGCACGATTTTCGATTCTGTCAGTGAGAAATCTGCATCCGAAACAGTGAAGTGTGGCAGCAATACTTCCCCAGATGAACAAAAACTAAGTATGTGCACAGGAATTAGTCTTGAATTCCTGACAATGTTTTCAATAATTCTTTCAAACTGATTAAATGATAAAGAGGATAAAGAGGCGCAGGAGGCATGGTGAGCCAATTTGACAGATCAATTATTTCACCTGACTATCTGTAATTATATCTAAGATATCCGTAAAATGCATTTTGACAAGTCACATTGCAATTGGACCAGTCAGCATGACAATTAAAGATTTCTGAAATTACAGTCACAAAAACATCATCTCAAAGTAATTACATTCTAAATAGTGCAAACTATATAATAATGAAGATTCAGTTGAAAGATATCCACAGTTTAATTTTGAGTAAAATATAATATGTTAATTCCAGATATTTGTACAATGTAGTTCTGACTAGTCATACTTTCAAATTAAGATATTTTAAATTCCTTGCAATAAAATATAGTTCAGTTGTCTTTGTTGAAATCGAAGATATTACTAGTCACATTATTAGTGATTGCAGCGACCCACAAGAATCAGTTGTGTGCAGAGAGGAAAAAAATGACAACTGCTTTACTTTTTACTTGCATCCTTTAGGGCAATATGTATATAATGTGAATGTAATTTATGTAATATCATTAACATGTTTTGATAATCATGAACATCTGGCATTATGGAATCAAACATGAGAATGTGAAATGAAATTGAATATGCTGAATTGACAAACCTCGAGTGTGTATGGTAATTAGCTTTCAATAACAATATATAAGGACATTGTTGTCCAACTTTAAAAAGAGCATAATGACATTTTCTTTGTAAAACATGGTGGTACTCTTTTAACAGATAGTAAGTGACAATCTCTGTTTGACTACAGGTCACATGTTTACAACATAAGTAGATAAGACATTTTTAGACCTGCTGGAAGGTGCTTTTTTCACTAGTTTAGTAAAGTCTTATATAAATAAAGTTTACTGACATACTTATTATTTATTATTGCAGTGTCCAACTCTTGGTGTCCTGTCTGGTTTATCATTGGGCTAGTTATTGGAATTTCATTGACTCTTCTAATGTTCTTCTTGCTGCGTTGCTACACAAAGTCAAAGGGTGAGACCTTTTCTTGGTGATTTTAGATGCATAACACTATTTATTATTATTCATAATCACTGAATATCTCTGAAGTCATGAAATTGAGCAGTGATTTAATTTGCAACAAAAAAACATGTAACAACATTTGTCTTTTTCACAGATCTATGTGGTAACAGGTTGGTACGAGACTCTCTTCTCTCATCTTCAACTTAGCAGCAGCAATGAACTGTCTTTTCTTCATTCAATTTAACTTTTTACTACACATTTTAACTTTATGTTTCAGGCTCACCCAGTCTGAAACAGTCAACCAGGAGGAAACTCAACAGCAAGTATATTCTTCTCTTCTCCATGGTCAGTCTTCCATCTAATCCTGTTTGCTTTCACAACCAGTTTTAACTCTTTCACACCTTTGAAAGAAAATTTTCAAAAATTCCTGAAAGACAAAGAATTGTCACAAATAGTTTAGTCCACAAATATTTATTAATATAACCTTGCTTTATCTCTGACATGCAGGTGATGGTTCTGTCTATGAATCATGGAGAGGCTCTGAAGACGCTGGAAATAGTACAGTAAAAATTTTGATCGATGTGGATTAACGTCCATAAAGAGAAGTCTATTATCAACAAAAAAAGAGAAGCATGGATGACAGCACGAAAAACAATATTTAAATTTAGGCAATTTTTGCAGCATTTAAATGACTTTGCAGTCGGAATAGTTAGAGGTTTAGTTTTCTGTTGATTGACTAACTCTTCTGAATTTTCTTTCTCTTAAAGTTTCATCTTTTACAGTACAGTTTAAGCTATTGGTATTGTTTTTTTACAGTGATATAATTTTGTCATGCCTGTATGTTCACCATATCAGCCACTTGGTGGAGCCCTGTGAATTTGATTTCAGTTACTAGCATATTCACCGTGTGTAATGCATTTTTAATATGTTTAACTGGATAAGAGTGTTTTGTGGATTAATTTCAACCATTTAAAATAGACCTGTTGAATTACTAAATAACACAACTATGTATGTTATCCTGTATTTAATGGTAAAGTAAATGTCTATGAGTATCATAATTACGTCAAGATTCATTTTTATGTCAACCAACATTTCTCACTTGATAGAAAGATCAATAAATATATACACTTATGAACTCATCTTGTTTGAGCTTTTTTAAAGGATGTGAAGGGGCAGGGTGTGTCATTAAATATGTCAGTTCTATGTTGGTTCTGTTTTTTTTTAATGACTCACAGGCCAGTGTCATTTTTACTGTCATTGCACCACTTCTCCTTTCATGTCAGCAAGCCTGGTAACATTAGGCTTCAGGGTTTCACTGAGGGTTTTCCTTTAAGTCCAGCTGGTCAGTTATTCCTGCTAAATGCCAAAAATAACAACTTTAAAATAAATCTTACCGGAAAAGGTTGTAGATGTTAGACATCATGTCACTGAGAGGAGAATGAGAGTACCCAGTGTACGTAAAATTCCTAGAAAAGAAGTGGACACATTTATTGTTCTCTGTGACGATATCTGCCACAGAAAAGGAGGAAATGACTTCATATCTCCCAACTGTCAAATTATGAGATCTCGCTGAGTATTTTCAGCAACTGTGCTCAAATTAAACTCAACACAGCAAAACTAAGCAGGATGGAAGCCAGTAGCCACCAGCTCATACAGAAGCCAGTCAGTCCAGGCGAGCTGAATCTCCCTGACGAGTGCCAACCCCACCCATCAAACTGATGTTTAGCAAGTCATCTAGCAGGTCAAGTGCAGGCTGATCGGAATTAGAGTTAAATGTTCAATGTCAAGCTTTATTGTTATTATACAATACAGGATTATAAAGAAATGCAGTTACTGCAGTGCAATATTTTTTTAAAAAGTGTTTTAATTATTTATATTACATGGGACATATTATGTTTGTTGCACACACCCATAAACAGCTGTCTATTAATAAGACTTTGTTGGGTGTGTTAAGTGGGTGGCATTTCAGTGTCATAGCATCTTGAAAATATTACATAATATTATTTAAATTGCATCTTAAAAATGGCATGAAATTATGGAGAAGTAACAAGTGTGTGTTTGTGTGAGGCTCATGTTCTGTTTAGTTGTTGGCTCTTTAAGGGCTCAACATCATTACTGTTTCAGTTTCACCAGGTGGGTTTCACGTCAGGGTTTAACTGTGAACTGGCCATCACTTTAAAGTTCATCGGAAACCACATTGGGTTGCAGGCAGTGCACAGACCACCTCTGCAGAAACAGAGAACTGCACAGTGCAAGTTTACCAACGTTGCTTAGACTTGGGCTACCGGTAATCTCTCTATCTCACTCTTTCATCTTTCATAGACTCATACAAGTTAAACCACAACCCCCCACCTCTGAGACACAGTAGTGACAGGTTATAGTTCCTGTTAAAGACTCCCCTCATGATATCATCATTATCTTTCCTCACTCACATTATCCCAGCCAATTCATGGATTTCAGCCTTTGAATAAGACAACCTATCTTTTATTTATGCTACCTCTCCTCCTGAGTACTAAGATTATGGGATGTTTTAGGAGCTTGCTCATGCAAAAAAAAAACAAAAAAAAAGTCAGCTTTGGCGTCTTGCAGTCTGGCTTATCAGATTGAAGCTAACTTTTTTCTTTTTACTTTTAAAGAAATAGTTAACCCCCACAAACAAACCATTTTTGATATCAGTAAAATGATATCGCTTCTGGTGGGTACAAAATCCACCCATATAAATCAGATTTTAGCAAAGGCATATGATATCCTAAAGGCTCAGCTTTTATACACATCTAATGAGACATGTAGCGATGAGACACAGATCATGGTAGGCTTCTCACACACATGCCCTCGCTTGTCATATTCACTTCCTATTGGTCATTTAGGTATCAGTCAGAACAGACAGCAGATAGGTCAGTGTGGACACACAACCTCTTTTAGGGAAGCATCACCATTTGACTGCAATTAGCCACAAGGATGGTCTTTATCTTGATGGTAGGTAGTTCACTGCCTTCGCGTTCACACATCTATAAAGGTCATATAAGTAAGTTCTGCTTAAGATGCATGTGATTATTGACCCCTGCGGAGAACCCCTGGTATCTCAATTCATATGTTCAAGGAGGAGGATTCACCCCTTCCTTACTAGGGTTAGGGTTAGGACAGCAGAAGTATTGCCCTTCTTCTGTTGCACGTGAAAAAAAGACTATTCAGACTGCACACTCATGTCTCAAAAATAAACCTGAACAACGTACATGGCATTGAACAAACTCCTAGTTGTTGATTTGGGAGAGATGCACTTACAGTTTCTGGCAACATATAGCTCTTTTTACCACAGAGGTTGAATGCACTCATTGTAAGTCCCTTTGGGCAAATGCGTCTGCCAAATCAATATGATTCAATATATATTTTTGAGAACATTAATCTTGGTCATGCGTAACACAATTGCTTCAGCATCATGATAAGAGGTGGCTAAGTTCCTCTTTCTCAGAGGCTATCAAATGCACACCACAACCTCAAAAATTCACATCTAGCTCAGTAAAGCTTGCTTGCAGTGATCTATAGATAGATTGGTTCTTAGCCAAAGTTGATTCAGGTATAGGTGAATATATGATTAAAAATGTGGTCAGGTCAGGTAATCTTGAACATTTACTTTTTGTCACCTGATTGTAACAAACAATGTGACGGTAATATGCTACAATCTAATACATAATAGCTGGCTGTGATTTAGCAAAATATCAGACCACTTATGTTTTATTCCACTCTTGCTTTTAAGGCATACGTCTCGTTCATCCGTTTAATCTAACAGTATGTCAGAGCAAGCCAGACCGCTTCTTCTGCTTCTCCGTTGACAGAAACCTCCCCCGTTCTCCACCCCCTCTGTATTTTTTTTCCTGCTTGTCTCTTGTCACAGCAGAGTTTGATAGACCAGAAGAGGAAACAGACGTTGTCTCTCCCCACCGAGATGTTTGGTGGTCGCCTCTGTTGCCTGAGCTACATCTTTACACACAGTGCTTTTCTGCTGCTTTGGGCCTGCCTCTATGGTACGTACACCTCTGCTCAGTGAGTTTATGCAGTTTTACTGTTATTAGAGGTATTTGTCTGCCTGACGCACTCTGTCATGAGCTCAGAATAGAGCATGTAGTTCAAGATTGCAGTATTTACTGCATGTCATCTGGGGAAATGACGTGTCTTACTTGGAAGATGCCTACAGTCTTTGTGTCTTGGGTTTGTGCAACTGCAAGAAGACTACATCTAAATAGCACCAATGGAAAATGCAGCTACGGTTTCAATACTATTGTAGTAATATGCAGATTTGAGAACTGGGACATTCCAGGAACCATATATTCAACTGTTAAAAAACATACTTTTTTCTTCCCTCTTAACAAAAATATACTAATGATGCACAGCATTTGTTGAAAATATGAGCTCCCCACTTATTTGAGTGTTTATAATTTAATGAATAGGCAAACTATTGTATCTTGTGGTTCTTTATTAGCGGATATACTTGTGTGTTTTCTGGTACACTGTGTCAGCAAATTTTCTCCTGCATCTGCCTGGCAAAAAACTTCGAAATCTTGATGCAACTCTGGGATAGGTCATCCTCTCTCTTTCCTTCACTTCCTCTTTGACTTTTTAAAAAGAGTATTGCTTGTTGGAGTTAAAATCACTTGCTCTATATTGTTATACCTTATAGCATACCCATATATTAAATTCAGATAAATTACTGTTGATTTGTAGAGAATACACAGTAGTTGCTTAGATAGAAACAAGGGGGTGTGGATCTTTTAAGAACATTTGCAGAAGTATATCTCAGTGCTGATAAAAACTTGTCTATTATTTACAATTGATAGATACAAGTCATCAGCGGACCTGTCAGGTCTGGCACCTGCTATTTAAGCAAACTGCACATTTCCTGACTCGCCCCCCACCAGCAGCAGCCGCACTGACCAAAAGTGATGCACACAATTGAACAAAGATAGCTTTGGTGTTACGTTTGTCTTTGGTTAGAATCTGTAGTTGCTTTTTCTTTTGAAATGATGCACTGGTGTCAGCTCTGTCTGTCATGAAGACTATTGTTGTGGGGTTCTGACTCTGGAGGTTCACTTAGTTTACATGACAATCCATCACCAACACTGAGACATTTATATTTTACTTTACAATTATATGTTCACTTGAAAATTAAATCTTAGTGTTAGTTTTTTTGTTTTTGTGTAAGTTCAGTAAGTTCTTTTTCAAAATGACAAAATAGGTTAATTGTCAGTTGATTGAAGTCCCAGCAATCTGATCATTTCAAAAACGACTCATCTCTTGATTTTCCACCCTAATAGTTGATATATGGTTAGGTAAACTTAATATGGTTAAGTTAAAGTAACTAACATTATTTGTAAAAGCCCCCCCCCCTCCCCTCCACACACACACACACACACACACACACACACACACACACAAATGTGTTTTGCTTATTGTTACTTCACTAGGATGTCTGAGTTTCACTGTGCAGAATGATGTATATGCAGAGTTTGACACCAGAAATCTGTTTTTACATTCATCTGCTTATAGTGGAAAGTTTCTCTTTGCTCATCGAAAATTGAGATTGAGAGTTTAAGGCATGTACCTACTTGCATGATTTGTGACATCACAACTAGTTTGGACTCAATTGTGGTCCATTATACAGCTTTCATAGGTGTGATGCGGAAACTTGAAACCCCCAGTGCACAAACACGAAGAATGGACTTTTCAGTGAAGTAGGAGACATCTTATGCCCCGCAGCTCAACTTCTGAAATGAAATATATTTGCATATTCATCAGTGAGGCAAATAGGAGAGATGTCATTTTAAGGAATTAATGAAGTAATTGGACTGTTTTTTATAGAAAAGACACATTATTATTCCAAGATGAGTATTCTTTATGTGTCTAACAACATGTCTGGAGGGTCTCTTTAAGGAAAGGCTAATATCATTGTTAAAGGAAAACAATAGTAACTGTCTGTACCAGACAGGACAGGACAGGTCATTCATGTAATGTTGTCATTTTTTGTAATATTTTTATACTATGTCATGTCATGTATGTCATGAATATAATGCCGTGCTCTGTTTTGCTTTTCTACCACTGCTTTATGTTGTGTTACATCAACATGTAGTGTTACACTTTGTATACTAGGCATAGTGGCTTTGGTTTTAGGTAATTAAATAATTTTTTGCTCTTACTCTATGAACATTTAAGAATATCTGCCACAAGGTTAAGAAACAAATGTTCAATGACCTTTCAGAAAGATTATACTCACTTTGTTGTTTGCTCATGTGTTTCAGATGTGGAGGCCTCCAGTTGTGATCGTACCATCCATAAAAAAGTTGGAGACACTGTAGAGCTTCCGTCATGCTTACCAAGTAAAGGGGTCAACTCAACATTTTGGAACTATAACAATATAAAAGTTGCAGACAAGGATGCAGATGTAACTCACCCTCAGTTCATGGGCAGAGTAGACCTAAACCCTACAGATTTCAGTTTAACAGTGAGAAGACTGACTCTTCAAGATTCTGGTGTTTTCAGTTTAATCTCAGAGGTGAATGACAAGCAAAGGCCCACAGTCTCCATCACTCTGCAAGTTCATGGTAAGATGCTTCTGTAAAACAGTGTTAAATATGCAATATGATGGTTACATACTGGATATCATGCTAAAATATTGAGGCTAAAGCTGCAAGTACCAGACAAAAAGTCAGCATCTTCACCAGTTGATGATCCACGTAGAAGAAATGGAAGTGGAAGTCACATTGTTTGGTTAGCCTTAGTATCACAGTACTGTATTATAAATTAAAATGTTACTAAAATGTTATTTGTTCTAACATAACTCTGGGATGGTATGACAGCTTTTCTGCTGTTATCACCAGACTTGTATATAGTGAGGAATTGCCTTTGCTTCTTTCCTAAGACAAAATAAATATATTGTGCTGATTTATCATTTCCTTTTGTGGCCAGATAACATTCTGATGTCTTTAGCATCTTTAGCATCTTTGATCTAAGGCTCAAAATACTTCTTTGAGCAACTCCTGATCAAATACTGCTATACATGCATTTGTTGGTGTTTTATATGTACATCTATAATGGATTTGCAGAATGCTTAATATCTTATTCTCATTATCTTATTTTCTCTCTCTCTACTGCCTAATTAGAGCCCATAATGAACCAGCCTATCCTGACTGTAAATTCCACCTGGCATGCTTTGAATGAATCCTGTACAGTTGTGCTGGAGTGCAGTACAACCTCTGACAGAAAGGTCTCCTACAACTGGACCGTGATGAACCAAACCAGTAGCGGCTCCAGGCTGCAGTACAATATCCAGCCAGAGGTTGGAAACATCAAATTCACCTGCACGATTTTCAATTCTGTCAGTGAGAAATCTGCATCCGAAACAGTGAAGTGTAGCAACAATACTTCCACCGATGGAAAAAAACTAGGTATATGCACAGAAATTAATATACTTCATTAGTGTTTAATTCCTGAGGGTATTTTTAATATGTTTTTATGACATGTAAATGTATATATAATATATATACAATTTATTATATATAATATAATTATAAATATAAATTGTTTCATGTGACTATCTGTAATTATATCTAAGATATCTACAAATGCATTTTGATTAATCACATTGCAATCGGACCAGTCAGCATGATAATCCAAGATTTCTGCCATTACAATCAAAGTAACATTATCTCAAAGTAATCACATTCTGAATAATACAACCAGTATAATATTATTTTCACTATTAAGTCATATGAAGCTTCAAATGACAGATAGTTTCATTTTTTAAAAATTCAGATGATTGTACAATGTAGTTCTGACTAGTCATAATTTCAAATACAGACATTTTAAATACCTTGCAATTAAATTTATTTGAATTGTCTTTCTTGAAATCTAAAACTCAGATATTACCAGTCAAATTACTAATGCTTGCAGAGTTATAGTAGTCTATTAACTAAAGAGGAGATCTTGAATGTGAGTTATTATCGCTCAACTCCCTGTTCAGTTATCTGTCATGTGAATCTGATGAATGCTAAAAACAGCTTGCTACACAGGATGAGCAGAACATCAAAGTGATGATAAAGGCGATAACGGCCTATGAGACTAGTGAAAACAGCATTTTACCAATGACTTTGTTTTTCGCTTTTACCTTCAGTTGCATGGACAGACTTAATACTTATCCTGAGTGTGGCTGCAGGAAGTTTGATGACTGTCACTGTGGCTGGTATAGCTGTGGGTGTTTGTCACCGCAAAAAAAGACGATCAGGTAAGAAACTCCTGAATGTGGGCCTTCATATGTTGGTAATTTTTCTTACAGATATATATATCTCTGTGTGTATGTGTAATAATAATTGAAGATTGACGCTTAACTTCAGAGCCAGTTTTTTGCCTTATTTGTGCTTTAAATTCTACCACCAGGCAGTGACTCAAATGAGCTCACAGTGTATGCTGATATCTGTGATATTGCACCTCAAGATGTAAGTATGCTTTATTGTGCACACGTTACTTTGCACAAACCATCTGCCTCAGCTTTGATGAAATGCATAAATACACAGTATATGCATGTTTCACCCACTTTGTTATTTCTCTATGATATTTGTCTTTGTATAAATGCACATTTAAATTTCCAGGGGACCTCAACTACCATGAAGTCTTGCTCTGTGTATGAAACCGTTGATAGAGTCAACGCAGTCACACCTGCGGTAAGAGCAAAACTTTTCATTTGAAGAGATTTGGTGCAAAATGAAATGTAAACTTCATGAAAAAACACTGATGAAATGAAAAAAAAAAAAAAAACATTTAGTCATTTTGAACATACAATTATGCACATTATGATAAAGATTGGTAGATAATTGATTTAGTAAACACTGCCCATAGACCCTTTCATCTTATATTAAGAGATCCTGAATGACGAAATTATGCTTGTGATATTTCCATGATATTTTTTCTGTGATATTTGTCCTTGTATAAATGCACATTTAAATTTCCAGGGGACTTTAACTACCATGAAGCCTTGCTCCGTGTATGAAATCATTGATAACAGAGCCAACACAGTCACACCTGCAGTAAGAGCAAAACTTTCAGTTGAAGTCTTTGAGGTTCTTGCAGTTTGAGTTTATAATATTGCTACAATACACCTTTCCCTCCCTTTGTAATGACTCAGAACCTAGAAACCCAAAAGCATGAACTCAGAAACAGGAGCAATGTCCAATAATCTTTAATCAGTCCAAAAAAACAAGCAGAGGTCAAAACCAGGCAGACAGGCAGACAAATCCAAGGGACTAGGCAAAATCTTCAAATCCAGGAAACAGGTAACAGGAGAGCCCACAGATAGGCAAGGTAATGCTGGAAAGCTAGGCCTAAACACTAGACAATCTGGAAAGGGGTATGAGAATCTGGGCCAGTATATGAAGAGTGACTGATGAGCATAATGGGATCCAGGTGAGGAGATGGGCGGGGAAACTCAGGTGAGGGGAAGGAGGTGATTGCAGGGCAGATCGGGGTGGCAGGATCTGCAATGACAGGAGAGTTAGTGATCAGGCAGGTGAACAGCATGAAAAATAGTCACTAAGAAGGTGAACTTGTGACACCCTTATACATATGACATGATAGTGCACATTTTTATGATTATATCATTGCTTTTATGTAGGGGCAAAAAAAAAAATACTGTGAACATCAAATTTGAAGAGATTTGGTGCAAAATGAAATATGTACCTCATGAAAAAAGTAATTCATACACTGTTGAAATGAAAAAAACAGTCATTTTGAACATACAATTATGCACATTATGATAAAAGACTGGGTAGATAATTTGATTTAGTAAACACCGCTCACAGACCATTTCATCTAACATTGAGATGATGATCCCATATGATGAAATTATGCTTGTGACGTTACTTCCTCATTTTAATTCTTAATAAGAATGAGTCTTACATCTGATTGTGACATTGGTGCTTTTTTCTTTTTCCCCTCCTTTTGTTGTCACACATCTAGCCCCAGACTGTGTATGACAAGATCCAGTTTAATCGCTCAAGGAATCCCTCAATGTCACCATACCAAGAAGTTCCCTAGGGGATCACAACGTATAACACAAAATGTTTAAATTTCCTATACTAAAAAAAAAAAGTTGACCAAGATAATTTGCTCGGAGCAACATTTGGAAATGACGCATTGCGAAACATCATGCTTTCTATAAATACCTTTGTCAATTTTGAGTATTGTGTATTTTGAGTATAAAAATTATTGCACCTTTTCCTATTATCATATTAGAAAAATGATGTTTTGAGAGTTGCAATTTCATTAACAGTGTAGAAAATTCTGTAAATATTATATTTATATTATATTTTTTAAATGTTATGTTGGTTTTGTATGTCTTCTAATGCAAGTACTGTACTCATTATATTTTACAATGTAAATATTTTGTGGATGCCGTGTCTGTGCAAAAGTGGCTGTATTGAATTTACTTTCATAATTTAATGGTGTAACAGTTTTGTAATGTCATCATTTTATTAAAGACTCTTGACTGATTCTTTACTGAAATGCATCACATACTGTGGAGGAACTCAAATTGCGTAATGATTTCCGGGGGGAAATTATGAAGAATTATAGCACATGTGTAACTCACATATGGAATTATTCATCCAAATCCTACAATAATAGGGAATAAATCCCTCCAAATTATGATTCTTATTATTATTCAAATTGACAGTTATTATTTTATCAGAGCAAGTCTCCTCAATACTCTTAATTATTGTTTTTAGAAGGTATAGGTCTTTTAAGGTTAAGTGATTGAGATGCAAGAAGAAAACAGCTTCAAGTTCACTTTTAGTTACACACACATTTATTACTAACATTACTGCTACAATTATTGAGCACTACAATAAATACAATGACTGAATGGCTGAGTTTTATTGTAGAGATAGCATGAGTCACCTTATGAAATGGCTGTTACATGAAAGGCAGTGAGTCAAATCAAATCAGAGCTTAATTGTGATGTGACAATTAAAGAATTACCTGCTTCATAATCAAATTTGTTACATTAAAACCATGTGATTGTCTTGGTTGAAGCTTGATCAATCCTATACCACACACACAGTATTCATAGTACTTCATTTGTATAATAAATTGTGTTGTAAATGCCTAACCTGATTACAAAAACAACAGCGGTCTCTAATAGACCTTTTCACAGCAGACATTTTGGCTTTTAAAAGCAGGAAAAGCACAGGTGTGAATAATAACATTAACAATGGCTCCATTCCATTAATTCCACTTTAGGCCAGATACTCATTCGCCTGGACAGGTTACAGTAGTTGATCACTGCCGCAGGTCATGGCTCTTTTTATGCTTGCTATTGGTCTGCTAACATGCCACTCAGAAATTCATGCCAATTCAATTACTTGTTGCTCATTTCATCTTTTCACAGTTATTTCTGACAAAAATGTAACACATTTTTTTAATTGTTATTCAGGGGCACCTAAGTCTGCCTTTACTCTGCCCATCTCTCCCCTGGGATGGTAGGACTTACAAAACAGGGAAGTAATGGTTAGATAATCACAAAGTAATGAGGAACTACTTAGTACCAACTCAGTATGATGCAAAAAACAGTAGCTATACTCTCCCTGGGCTAAACATAAATATATTTACAATATCTCAGTGACATCTGACAATATAGCATCTCTCATCCATACTCCCAATAAGACACAACAATACTAACTGAAACAACAGAATATCTCTTCTTCAGAAAAAATAAATCAATAATAAAATCAATCAAACTGTAAAAACAAAACACATTTGTGTCAAAGGGCTTTCTCAGCTTAAGCTTAAGCCCATAATAGCGTAATGAAAATAGGAAAGTCTAAATTGAAACCACAGTAGACATATTTTCACATTAAAATAAATCAGTGTTTTGGGTTTTTTTGTGTGCGTGTTTTTTTTTTTTCTTTTTGCCTGTTTTTAAGGTACACTTAAAAGGAACAGTTTTACAAAAATAAAATTTACAATTTACAATTTCATTTGGCAGATGCTTTTATCCAAAGCGAGGTACATCTGAGAGCTAATAGAACACAAGCAGGGATCTAGTCAGAAGACAACAACATGAGTAAGTGTCATAAAGCTAAGTTCAAGTCTGACAGGATGCAGGTGCCAACAGGTAGTGCACAGAGGCAATGCATAGAGTGCATAGAATGCATAGAAGCAGATTTTTCTCTTTTCCTTTTTTTGTGAAAGAGCTGGGTCTTCAGTCTTGATTGAGAGGGACTCTGGGAATCTGTGAATCAAACAGAGTTTGGTAATTCATTCCACCACTGGGGAACAACAGAAGAGAAGAGTCTAGCTAGTGACTTAGGGCCCTGTTGTGGTGGTGGTACCAGGCGCCTTTCATTGTTAGAGTGTAGTGAGCGGGAGGGGGCATAGACCTGAATGAGGGAGTACAGGTAGGCAGGAGCTGTTTTAGTTGCTGTTTTGTAAGCAAGTGTCGGGGTTTTGAATTTGATGCAGGCAGCAAATGGGAGCCCGTGGAGGGATATGAACAGTGGGGAAATAAAAAAACTAAGAACCTTGGCACTTTCCAATGAAATGAATAGTTCGACATTTTGTTATCGCCCTTCTCATCTAACTCTCCCAAAAAGCAAATACACAAATTTCCCAAATGTTTTACCTTTTTTACAATAAGGTAGAAAACAGTAACACAGACAAGACATCCCACTAAACATTAGAAGGTGATAAAATTAAAAAGACAGGAAAATACAAATATAACTACAAATACAAAAACACCCTTCAAAACTATAAATGAGGTGTAGTCAATATCATGAACACCTGTACTATCATTTGTAATCTTTTGGTGAGTGATGATTCACCAGATTTTTGAAGCAGGGGTTTATGGAGTTTAGTGGGCTGCATTACATTGTACAGGTGTTCATTATATTGTGTCCACTCTCTGCAGATGATATCAAAATACATTTGTTTCTTTCATTCACCCTGCTTTCACTTCCAAAAATATACAACATGCAGTTTTTACTAAAACTAATTTTGTGATTTTACTAATACAATACACTATACTCCTAATACTGCTTGATGTTTTTGTAGCACAGCCATCTAGCATCTTCAAACTTGTGTCTTTTATAATTCTCAAGCTAGCTGTGAGAGAAAACAAAAATAAATAATGGCATTGTGTAATCACTCATTGCTACAAATCTACAAAAAACAGTGTTTATAAAGCAGAACAAAGAAAGACAGATGCGTACCTTTAGATTATGATGAATTATTTGGTGAACACAGTCTTCCTGAAAATTATAGAAGAATCCAAATAAGTGAGACTGTCCCCCCAAGAAAAACAACACAAGAGGTTGTAATGTTAGTCACCCACATACGACGTATAGTTACGTTTGAGTGACAGATGCCATTTAGTGGCCATAGTAATTATGACCCGGAGCAATGACACAATTCAGATGACGTCTATGTCGACAATTTTCCTCATTCAAAGGAGGTAGAGTGGATGGAGGCCATATTTTTTAAGAGTGATTTGTAACAGTTTTGAAAAGCACAGTAAATGATGTTGTTCTGCCGATTACTGCCTATTGTGGCGCCAGATTAGAAAACACTCCTATATGTCATTCTGGTGTGCATAGACAAACAACGAATTTGGTCGTATTGGAGGACTTGTTAGAATAAATTGTTACAGTGACCATTTCAGTCTCAAAATGGCTATTACATACCGCAGAGGTAATCCCATACAGTTTTGATCTTATCTGTAATTACAAGAAACAATGCAGCGTCAACATGCAGTAGTATTCACTGTTCAAGTATTACAACTATGGCACAAGCATGTATATATTTTACATATTTAGACATATTTTTTTTTACAATATGTTGTGAACACTGTAAACTCAAACTTATGAGCTAATATGAGTTAAAAAGCAAGAAATCAAAATCTTCTAAGAGTGAATCAGAAAGTCTTAAAGTTTGTGATGTTTAGTATCTTAGTGGGTTACTTTGTGGGTTAGAGCTGAGTGTGAAAACAGGAGGGGTTATGACAGTAACTATGACTGAAAAAAGAAAGTGTTGCATGGAAATCAAGAGAAACCACAACCCAGAGTTTAGAATTTTCTCGGCCCATGACCCTTTGTTCTCATGACATCAGCAGTCAGAGAAATGCCTCACGTCAAATTGAGTATACATTACATCTATACCTGAATATAAAGTATTCAAGTGGAACATTTTTTTCTTTCTTGCGGTTCCCAAACTTTAGTATTGTGAAGTTCCAAAATTTGTTATACATTATAGCTTCTATTTTTTTTTAAAAAAAATCTTGCTCCCAGATCTCAAAAATTAATATAACTACTACAATATTTGTTATTTATTATAATGCCAAAATTTGTTAAAGAGTCCCCACTCAAATTTTGGTATGGCACCCCCAAAATGTTATTTCCTATAATCCTACAACTTATTACAGAGCCTGGGAGGGGCCAGGGAGAAAAAAATAACTAATTTGTGTTCTTGATTTGATAATTCGTGCTCTCAATTTTATTTTGATCGTGGATATACTTTGGGTTTTGGCTTGTAAGCACAACACTATATTATCTGAGACCCCTTAAACAAGAGCACAAATTATAAAACTGGGAGTACAAATTATTACATTTTATTTTTATTTATTTCTATTTAATCTTTATTTAACCAGGCAAATCATTAAGAAGAAATTCTTATTTACAATGGCAGCCTCTTGAGGGTAGGGACTAAAAAGAAGTGAAAAGTTAAAAAAAAAAAAAAACAGCAGTACACATTCAAACATTTCCAACACACTCACTACTTGCATACAATCACAACAAGCATTACATGTGACAACAAGCATTACATTAATTATATGCAGTCTAGCACACATGCATCGGGCAGGTAGTTAGCAGACAACGACATGAGGCAATACAACAATAGAACAAGAGTAACAGTACGACAAACATGCAAAGCAAAACAGCAGCAAGAGAGCAAGAATATGCATGGGACAACAGTAAATAGCAGATAGACAGAGGTTATGGAATATTAGTGGCTCGGGAAACAGCAGCATGTAATATACATAATAGAGTCCTTAAAAGCTGATGTTCCAGTCTATGGCTGCAGCAGACCAGAATGATGACCGACCAAATACGATATTTGTTTTGGGAACTTTCGACAGAATATGGTGTGCAGAACGGGAAAATCGAGAGCACTGATTAAGTGTTTTTTTTCTTTTTTCCATGACCCCTCCAAGGCTCCATAACTTATTATGACCAAAATATCCTGGCCTGCCTCCAGATTAGTTGGGTGGACATTTTGGAATTTAAGATGCAACATGGCACAAAATTCACATTCTCAGGGCTGTTTGTTTGTTTGTTTACTAGAGAATATTGACAGTTGCAGAAGCAGTGTCTGATGTATTGTACACGTTACATTTTAAAATCAGTGCTTATAGTGATAAAACAAGAACAACAACCATCCATGACAACACACAGACAAATAGACTAATAAAACAAAATAAAATGTAAAACATTTACATTTACAGCTCTGTTCTGGTGCCCTGTTATACTTAATATGAAGGTGGAGACCCTCTTTATGCTGAAGTTTCTTTGCGTTAGCTCAGCTGAGATTCCTTTGGAAAAGGGAAGGCAAACGAGAGAATTTTCCTAAAAAGAATTATGTTTTCCTCTCACCTTTGCAAACGTATATTATTACAACTGCTACAACTCCCAAGAAAATTCCCAAGAAAACACAAAGACCACATCTCGACCTGCATTGAACCTGGTGTTGAGTTTGTGGTTTTCCATCTGCAAATATATAGAAGAGAGAACAACAAAAAGTTAGTTTCTCAGAACTACACTAGCACAGCTTTCCCCTCTAAAACAGACATAGCTGAAGGATATGGAGAAACACAAATCTCTTTCTAATTATGGTGTGTCCCAACATGTTTGTACTGTATATATTGTATGGTATGTTATGGTACTTCATAATACTGTACTATTACCTGTAGTCTATTCTCTCATACTGCAGCATATTGTTTTATATAATATGTTATGGTGCATCATATTGTATCAGGCAGTAGTGGGCCCCTGAACTCCAGAGACCCTGAAAGCTCTAATTTATTAACTGTTTTGCGCTAGTTTATTTTTTTTTTAAAATTTGGGGGAAAGTGCACCATTAAATGACGTGATGATATTGACTGACACAATAATGCAAGCGTACCTTCATAACCTGCTCTTTTTTTGAGGCCATATAGTACTGTACTGTACTGCATTGAATCATGTCATGTTGTATTGTGTTGTTTTGTGATGTTTAGTATCACTTTGTACCATGTGAATCATGCATGGAATCGGCCCCTTTTACATCTATAAAGAGAATATTTTGCTGAGGAAATATGTCACAATTTTGTATTTTAAGTAAAGTCCCATTGCAGTTTTTCTTCCTTTTATGTTGTATTGTATACAACATCTAGCCAAGGGCACAGTCAAGTCTCTCCTCTGCTGTCAATTCAACCAAACCATACACTGCTACCTTTTTGCTACATGTTATTCAAACCTGGGTTTTGTGGCTTCATCATTACATTAAATCTACATCTTTTAGGCAATAATTTAGTATGCCTCATCATATTGTATCATATTGCATGGTATCATGTTGTCTCATTTAAATCCATTGTGACCTTACCATTACACTCTGGAGTGACAACCCTTGAGGCGTTCTCCTTATTCCTGCTGGAGATGCAGGTGATTTGGACAGGGATCTGTTTCTTGTAGAAAAATGCTGAATGAAGTCCAGGTTTGACTTGAGGATGACTCATATTGAAGATAGTCACGTTGGAAGAGTTAACATGCCAGGAGAAGACAACATCTTCACTAGCAGATATACAATGCAAGCCGATCCAACAGCCTTCCTCTGCAGATGAATTGAAGAGTGTCTTTATGGTTGGTTTCTGGAGGTGTTCTGGAGGGAAATAATTTGGGATTATGAGTTAAACATGGATATATTTTCACCAAAATTTCAAAACCTAACTGCTGAGCACTCCCTGACTCTAGACACCAACCACTCAGAAGCAAAATATTTGCAACTTGCTAAACTTGGTGAGGAAAGAACAGAAAACTAGAATAACAGTCTACAGTAATGCTAGTAGCTGTGAGGCTGTAATTAGGCACAGCAATGCTTTGACCTAAATGCTGACATCAGCATGCAGGTATAATGTTTACTAGTTTCACCCTCTTAGTGTAGCATGTTAGCGTACTAAAATTAAAAATTGCTAATTAGCACTTCAGCACAAAGTACATCTGAAGCTGAACGGAATTAGTTTTGCAGGTATTTGGTCATAAACATAAAGTATTGGACAAATTGAAAATTTGATGAAAGAAAAGAAAATCAGTAGATCACCAAATTTATTACAATTCATCTTGAGGGAGGACATGAATGTCTGAACCAAATTTCATAGCAATACATCTAATAGCTGTTGAGAGATTTCACCCAAAACCACTAATGTGGACCTCCTGGGAAGAATAAATGTCTGTACAAAATTCTGTAAATTTTGGTTCATACACGTATGCTTCGCCATACATGGTAAATGATTGTTGTTCTTCTGTCCCCCCTCCCCCTTTCCCTCTCTTTTTCTCTCTCTCAACCCAACCGGTCAAAGCAGATGGCCGCCCACCAAGAGCCGGGTTCTGCTTGAGGTTTCTACCCGTTAAAGGGGAGTTTTTCCTCACCACTGTCGCCAAGTGCTTGCTCATGGGGGAATTGTTGGGTCTCTGTAAATTAAAGAGTACGGTCTTGACCTGCTCTATGTGAAAAGTGCCTTGAGATGACTTTTGTTGTGATATGGCGCTATATAAATAAAAATTGATTGATTGATTGAAATTCTTCTTCAAATTTAAAATCCGACATAACTTCATGGTAATACTAAATTTCTGTTTCACTCAGTTGGTAACACGTGAGCAATAAGACGGTTCCAGCAATAAACCTACATGCAATGACCAGATTATATCGCTCTGCTGGAACTCGCCAAGGAACTTCCTTCCGGGGAAACAAAAAGAGGGTACTTTGTACTAAATAGGAGGTAACTTTGAAAAATACCAACTTAATTTGACTACCAAGATTCCTCAAGCTTCATATTAGTTTCAGACGAAGTTTGAAATGCTTTTTTGCGCAGAACGAGGGCAGTCGATTTTGGCCCCTGTTTCTTAAGGCTAATTTATGGTAGGCCGCTCTACACTTTTGATCATTGTTGCTCGACAGAAATTAAAGAATCGTGTAACATTTTCAATTTATGGTAGGTCGCTCAACACTTTTGGTAAGTATCGCTCAACATAAATGACTTATTTTCAACAGAAAAAAGTGTTGATCAACACCTTCCTTCCACATACATAATGGCATATCAGTATTGTATTAAGATAGACTTGGAAAAAACCTCAACCTATCCTTTAAGTAAAGCTGACTTTCTGTGAAAATACAATGTGTGACACTATCTTCAGTAGTCATACTTACGTGTCACCTCGAGCTTGATCTTGTTTACTATGCTCTTTTTCTCAGTGTTGATGAGGTCTACAGTGTATTCCATGGCATCATCTTCGGTCAAATTATGGATTGTCAAATCACCTTAAGAATAAAAAGCATTGAAAGGACACTATCAAGAGAGAAGTGGCTTCCTATGGCACATTATGAGGAAATAAAACCTTGATACGCACCTGTGGAGACGTTGAGACTGAGTCTCCCTTTATACCGAGGCAAGCGATTAGTGTTTTCCTTCCCATCCTGATACGTGGCAATCCAAGTGCTGTTTAGGAATATTGACCACTTGATTTTGGAGAGACGCCATGATGAGCTGCCATTTGAGGGCAAGGTAACATTCTCTCCAAGGTAGCCAGTGGCTCCCTCGAGGGGATCAACTAGTACCACTGTAAAAACAATGATAAAAAGATTCAGAATCATATCGAGTCTCACAGGTTTCATAGTAAAGCGGCAGAAGAAGCAGAAGAAAAGCAACACTTCCCTAAATGCTTCCTTTCTTTTTAACATTAAACTCTAAGAAAACATGAGAGACATTTTAACGTATGAGTGACAAAAACTATCTGTCAGTTCTCTTTAGGTTTAAGAGCCCCCCAGTCATTGTTTTTTTTTTTTGCCTCAGGAAGATGTCAAAGTCCTAACTTCCTGACTTCTTATCTTTGCTCTTTATGCTCTTTTCTGTTCTGAAATGTCACTTTAAATATCACAAAGTTTTTGAAAGTTTGGCACATCAGCTGCCACTTGATATTTTCAGCAAATGAAAGCAGGACTTACCTTGAATGAGTAGAATGTGGAGGATTTGTTGTCTCATTGTTACTGAGAAACGACACACAGAGAGAGAGTGTGCTGTTGTGAACTTCCTTATTAACACAAATCATGTGCGTGCGTGGGCTCAAAGTAGTCATTGTGTGATAAGCTCTTCACTCACATTTTATTAAATATATATATGTTTTGTTACTCTCTGGATATTTTTCTTCACTTTTATTCTAAATAAAAGTTGGTTATCTCGTTTATCAGCTTTTTTTAAAAAATTCCCCATCACTCAGAGTAAAGTTAGACTAAATAGTTCATTTTCTGTTTTGTAGTATCCCTACTTTGTATTATTTCAGGGTATTTTCTTTAGTTTGGTGGATAATTACTGTAGATTCATGGTGTTGTAATAAAATGGAAACGTTTACCGTTCATGTTAACACTTCAGTCACTCCCACACACTTAAACGTCATTTCCTGTCTTCACTAAAGAAAACTCAAAGACAACTTGGCACTCAAAAGGATGACATTATTTATTAAAAACCTTTCACATCAACTCAGTTCTAAACACAGTGTAACAGTAAATAGAATGTGTTTGTTAGGGAGCTTAGAATCAATACAACAAAGTGACGGCAGAACAAATCGATCAATAAACAGGAAAAGCACAACCTTACCTTCCAAAACTGCATTAAAATGTACATGTAAACTGTGAGTGACACAACAATCTCTCTCTTTAGTGTAGAAAAGGACATCTTTGAGTAGCAAAAAGACACACAAATGTACACACAAAAAACTCAACCCATGGCCGGATTAAACTGTTTGGGGTTGAAAATGTGTTGTTGTGCCCCTGTTGACTGTCAATACGGCAGGTTCATTATTTCCCACAGACAACCAGAAACCAACTAGTCCACTAGAGCTGGAATTATTAGTCTATTAATCAACATAAAATCAAACTGCAACAATTTTGATAATCAATTCATTGTCACAAAAGAAACACTTTGAATATGTTCACTTGTGCCTTGTGCATTGGGGAACTCTAATGGGCATATTTCAGGTCAGTTGGGGCTGAAGACTAAAAGTTTGAAAATGATTAAAATCCAGGGGTGTTGAGTTAGAAAGAAGTGAGGTTACTAGACTTCTGTAGCCTTGCTCCTCATTTCTGCTTGACGCTATAGCAACTTGATGCTATGTTAGCAGTTACTAGCATAATGCACCAGAATCTCAGACCCAACAGTTGATGGTTGAGTTGCATTGTGGGTAATGTTGGCACCAGCTTTTGACAAAGAAGAGGAATGTGTGGAATAAAAAAAAAAAAAAAAAAGATGACATCTCTGGTTCTGCGGGATTCATGTTAATACTTTTTTTATTCACATCATGAGTCCGACAGTGTTAGACTGATACTGATGATAAATCAGTGGGGCACTAGTTTTAAGGTCCAGTAGTAGCTTTAAGGTCTTACAATTAGTTTGACACAGGGCACTGTTATGAGACAAGGCCACATGGTTAGATAAGGATCTGTCTTAGTTTATATTGTATGTAGACAGTGAAAGTTCCTAAAAGAAAATTTGGAATTAACAAATTACCTACTGTACCAGTCAAATGTTTGGACACATTTTTTCATTCAAGAGAATGGGAAGGTGTGTCCTAACTTTTTACTGGTACTGTACATCAAGTAAACTCAGGGCTTTTGGGGCCCTTGGTGGTCTTGGGCCCTGGGGCGTTACCCTCTTTGTCCAGCCATGTTCAACCACACACACACACAAATTCACACACGCACTCCGCAAAATATCAAAGTCAGAAAGTAACATCAAGCTGCCAAAAAGAAGCACATTGGCTGTACTTGGCTTATCAATCTCATATGCAGAGCTTGAAAACATCTGCTACCAGTGTTACTGGACATAAACTGGCCCTCTGTTGAGCCGACATTGTGCTTAGAAAGTTGTATTTCTGTTCAGTGCAGAAGTGTAAGCCATAAAATGAAAATTCCAGAAATGAGAGGTGATTCCTCAAAACCTAAACAGGAAATAATACAATATGTTTATGAACTGCTCAGTGTGTCAAGTCCATCCAGTGTTTCATAATTAAATACTGTCAGTGGAGAGTATACATGTAAACTATTCAGGGGGAATCCAAAAAAGAGGAAGCGGTTCGAAAGTAGTTCCACCTCCCTTTGATTCAGTCAGTGAATCCAGTCAACATCCAACAACTGAAAAAACGTCAGGGGACTTTTTAGGTGATTGTTTTGTTTTGGATTCCAGTCTGTTTATAACCTGTAAAATGCCAAACAAGAAGTTCAAGTAAAAAGATGAAAGAGAAGTAAGATCAGCTCTGACAAAGATTGAACCAAGTCTGATTGTGCATAAAAAAAGTCAACTGTATAGTGTTCCTGCTCACTCAGAAGTCTTGAATATAGACTTGACCACAGACAGTCCAGTCCTACCTGGGTATATTCTCTTGAATAAATTTTGCACCATTACAAAATGTGGCTAAAATCCAATTCATAGACTCAATTAGTCATTCCTTTTTTAACCAAAGGATCAAATTTTTAATCAACAGAATGTATTTCATTCAATTTGTGGTGAAATACTATATAAAACAGTCCTAATTCTTCAGTGGGTAGTGGAAGCAGTGTCTGCGGTGCATTATCAGAAGTCAGTCAGTCTAATTTTATACTTCACCAGAAACAAAAGCGGAACAAGGTCAGACAGTGTATCTGTTGCCTTGTCTTTTCTTTTCTGTAAGTGGACTATTAAATTACAGTTTCATGACATTTTAGCCATGTCCTCTCTGCATATTTGGGTATCATGCTTACCAACAAATATGAAAAATAACTAAAAGACTAAAATGTATAAAAAGAGACCCTGAAAGCACTAAAATTAGTATCTTTAAGTCACCATTCTCCTCCTTTCTTTTGTCCATTATTCATCTCCACCTCCTACACAGATGTCTCTGACTGGAGCTTCATGACGAACTTGTGGCTTTTGGGGTCAACAAACTCTTCACCCAGACGCAGGAAGGGGAGGGGCGTCACCGTGACAACCAGGGAAAAGTCGAGCCTTCTCAGGGAGAAGACCTGGCCTTGACGTAGAGAGGCCGTCACTGCCTCCTCACTCACTAGCGTCCACTGGCGCCCCCTGCTGTTGTCCAGGTACTGGAGGGTAGGACCTGGGCTGAGGTAACGCTCAAGGAAAGCCTGACACACACACACACACACACACACACACAATATATATATAAACAAGTTTAATGGTTTCATTAAGCAAATACTCTTAACCAGATCCTTACTGACATGAAGGGGCAGGGTTTAAAATTAAACAAGAGCTGAACTGATTCATTTGCAGCTCTAAAGTTATGGTATGTTTTTTACAATTAACAATTACCTATATATATATATATATATATATATATATATATATATATATATATATATATAAAACTGATCTTCACTGGGTTTCTGGGTTTGAATGGTTATATTTTCTGCAATGAAAGTACAGCATTCATCACCTGGATCCTCACAGGAGAGGGGAAGCTCAAAATATGCTTCAGATAATAGAAAGCTGCTTAATATGCAGACGACATGCCACTTTCCATTAAAGTAATTAATGAAACAAAGTGCAAATAATGATAAGAATTACAAAAAATAATTAAAGGGGACATATTATGCACATTTACAGGTCTATGTTTTTAATCTGGGGCTCTACTAGAATATCTGCATGATTTATAGTTAAAAAAAAATCCTTATTTAACTTATATTGACCCTTAAGCAGCCCCCCAGTTAAGCCTCTGTCTGAAACAGGCTGTATTAGCTCCTGTCTCTTTAAAGTCCCCCTCCTGATTAGCCACTTTGTTCTGATTGGCCAGCTCTCCAAAGCTGCCCCTTGGGAGACTTCCTCCAGCTCCAGAAGCAATGTCAACAAACCATGAAATAAACACATATTAGTAGGACTTCACTACTTTTTCTCTTCTTTATTCGAAATGTCAACTTCTCAAATACATCCGTACATGTTCAATCCGAAATCTGATCTGAAATATGTGAGTGGAAATCGCAAACAACAAATGGAAAAACCTTAGCAACAACCTTAGCAACCAAGGTTACGGAACAAACAGCTGTTTATGGGCAGCTGTTTATGGGCATTTATGAGCTGATGTCAGCTCATCGGCAAAGTAGAAAAAAATGTTGCAAACAAAGCATTTAGAGCAGGTTGACGCCGTGGCTTTTGACTTGCAAGGAGCTTTTCAATATACATTTATATACCTCAAGTTTTAGAACTATGTATGTATGTATTTTTTACTATTTATATTATTTTGATTGTAAGTGATATTGTACATTGTGTTTGGTTGAGTTTTAATTGAGATTTTTTTGTGTGTCATTTCTTTTTTGCTGTTTTTTATTTTGTTTGTATGATGTACTCATGGGTATATTGTTTTTTTTTTACTCATCTTAATATTTATGTTTTCATAAAAGGTCATCTATGAACTTGTGTATATTGCCACAAAGAATGTTTTTGTTTCCGTTTTTCTTCAGGATAACAATAAAATGTTTATATATAAGAAAAACCAATAAAACAACAAAAATAAAACTACACTATATATAATACATAAAATACAAATACATAAAATACAAACAAATAAACTTGGAAATGAAATATACATAGAAATATGTATTATTAGCATGAATTACTTGAAATTACCCTCCTTACCTTGGGGGTCATGTTGTGCGTGATGCAGAACTGCAGGTGGTTGATGATGCTCTCCATGGTGTGATAGGACTGTTGCCTGGTGGCGCGAAGGTACTTCTGCATGGCCCGTGCCATGGGGGCAAAGATGGCTTGGGCAGCCTCCCTGGGGTCCATCAGCTCACGGGGGTGTTTGGGAGAGGATGCAACTGCCTCATCCTCTTGCTGACGCTTGATGTGAGTGAAGGCTTCTTCTACTGCCACAACCAGTCTGTGAGGAGAAACAAGGGTATGAAGCTCCGTCATATCCTTGTACTTCAAGCCATATGTTTTTGTTTGCATGCATGTATTTGTGCAGGTTTCTCCTCACCTGGCTTTGCGTTTGCGGACCCTCCGCTCCACCTCTGCCTCCTCGTAGTAGTACTCGTTGTGGGAATTGTCTCTTTTGCGAGCAGCAGCTGCAATCATGGCTCTGGATTGCCCTGTGGAGTTATTGGTGTTGTTTTCTGTGGAAAGAAACGCTGAAATTAAAGAGGACCAATCGAGCCATTTGCAGACAGAGCAACAGAGCAGCAGCATTGTTTGTGTTTATTGTTGTAACAATGTTTATGCTGCTCTTTTGGCCAGATCTCTCTTGGAAAAGAGATTTATATTATATATATATATATATATATATATATATATATATATATATATATATATATGTATATGTGTGTGTGTGTGTGTGTGTGTGTGTGTGTGTGTAGTTATGGCTGTTATGCATCTAGATTGTGCTCTTTTACAAATTGTTTCGGTAATTTCATATTAATTTAACAGGTCCCTTCATTTCATATTAATTTACAGTAATAGGGCAATTTACAGGTATTTAATGGTAGGTTTTTAGGTTTCTCTACATTTTGAAACTATACTGAAGACATCAAAACTATAAAATAACACATTTGGAATCATCTAGTAAACAAAAAAAGTGTTAAACCAAAATATAATTCATATTCTAGATGTAATTATATCATAATTTCATTGTATTATTTTTACAGTTGGCAGCATACTATGATAATGTAATAAGATCAAACATAAGACTGTAGCCAAGATCATTTTACCTTCCCCCAGGTTGTAGACCTTGAAGGCAGACATCTTCTTGGAGAGGATGGACTTGGGCAGGTTGAGCAGGGCAGGGTTATAAACTGGAAAGTCAGTGTAGTACTGGTCCAGAACCCACACTGCTGCCCGTTGAATACTGCAAGAAAAAGTAAATTCCTCCATTAGACTAGCATATTTCAAAACGCAGAGCTGTTATCAGTATATCACCCTTGACAGCCTTGTAGCTTAAAGCCTCTCGTAACATGCACATGAAGGAAGTGGGGAACCACCAGGAGAGGAAAACAGCCACTTTCAGCGGGCTGCATGCATGAGAAAAAGACTGCTGTACTGTGTGCAAATTAGGCCCAACCTTCAGTAGTGTTATGTAAAATTATACCTGGTAACCAGATATTAGCTTTAGCATGCAGGGAATGATCTGCTTGTGAAAAAAAAATGTCCCATTATATTTCCTGCATATTTTTTAAGTTCAGAGTGAATTTCATCAGGTATCTTGTGCTCAGTTTGAACAAATGAAGGCATCATATCTCTCAGACTTGACAGCACTCAAAAGAGAACAACCTCATGCTGCACTATTGTCTGTATTTGTTGTTTTAATGTTAGAAGATGCTGAAATCCTGTCTTGGAATATTGTCACTTTGTACAAATGGACAAAGTGTGCAAAAATTCAAGTGAGTCTGGCTCATGGCCACTGAATTATGTCCATATACAGTCCATTTATGTGACTGTTGTGCTGCCTATAAATGGGCAAAAGGCATTTTTGACCATATTGTAGCGCTATCTGCACAAAAAACAAATTAGCTCCTCTTCATCTGAGGCCAGACTCTGCCAAGTTTGACTGAAATCTGATAAATGCCTTTGGCGATATCTTGACGTAACAGTGGATATCTCAGATAGAAAAATTAATATTAAAAAAAACACACTAACCTGAGATGTCCCACACTGTAGAAGCGGCTGGCTCCATCTGTGGTCCTCACAACCTTCAGACAGAAGGAAGGCTGCAGGTGCCTGACCTCCAGCAGCACCAGCGCCAGGTACTGAATGAACAGCAGTGCATCCACCAGAGATGCCGCATATCCCACAATCCCCCTATAGTCCGTCTCCCTGGGCTCCAGCACCCGCACCCCGTAGAAGAGCCAATAAGACGCCACAAAGAGGAAAACCAGCGCCAGCAGCAGACAGCGGAAGACAAAGAAGCGCGGCAGAGTGGCTCTGGGAGGGCGAAGGAACAGCGCCCAAGTGGAGATGAGGAGGATCAAGAGCTTGAAGGCCAGAGAAATGTAAAGACCCTCACATGGCGTGCCGCAAGCGTCCAGCGTGTCCCGCCAAAGCAGCTGTGGGAGGGCCAAGAAGGCCAGAGGGGTGACCAGGGCGAAGAGCCCCAGGATGGCACCCAACACTGGGGCGAGGTAACGACGGCACTCAAGTGGCGAGGAGTCCTCCAAGTCCTTGGAGATCCGCGTCAGGTCCTCATTGGAGATGCTGTCAACGGAGGTGCCAGTGACCACCGTGGTGGTCTCGCCCCAGTTGTCATCCTGAAAAAAGAAGAGAGAAGAGAGTTGGTGATAGTAGCTCCACAGAGAAGACATCTGTAGAGAAACGCTTGAAGAGATTCTTAAACTCTGACCCTGTCGTCTCCTCTGGTGGACTCCGTGTCCAGCAGCGACTCTCCAGGCGCCTGAATGGTCACAGATTTGTCTCCGCGGATGCTGCTGTCATGACTCTTTGAGCGATGTCTGTCTCTCCTCTCCCTGCAGAGACATTAGAGAAAGCGTAAGTCTTGGATAGACAATAATAATTACATCAGCAGGATATATACATTATAATCTACTCGTCATTCATGTGATTATTTGAAAGCTATTGTGATCAAACTCTTATCTGAGAAACTGCAAAAAACCATGAGAGGGGAGAAGTTTATGATACTTAAATGGTACCAGAGGGGACTTTTTTCTGTTTTAACTTTTAAAGCCACTATATGTAAATATTTCATGTAACTATATTGTCTTTTTCAATACTGCCACAGGGGGGAGCATATCTGGTAACATTTATTTACGCCTTTATTCATAGTGTCGTTTATTCTTGTGCTGCTACTAACAAATATTTTCATTACTGATTAATCGAAAATGTAGATTATCCTCTCAATTAATCAGTTAGTCGTTTTTGTTCTGTAATATGTGACAAAATGTTGAAATATGGCCATCATAATTTATTTTTATATGTTTTGTTTTGTCTCATAAACAGTCCAAAACGCAAAATCTTGAGGCTACTATCACATATAACAAAAAAAGATCAAACTGAAGCAATGAATCAATTATCAAAATAGTTGCAGATTAATTGTTTACACTCTAGTTTATTCATTCCTACATATTTCTTTTCTTTTTTCCATATTTAAAAATGCATATAATATTGCAAACAAACTCCATTTAATAGTGGAACTATTTAACTTCTTCCGACTTCTGAAATTTGAATATTTGCAATATTTGAAATTGAATGTTATTAAGACGTAAACTTGGGTTCTGGTGAATATAGTGGCAAATGAAAGCTAATGAAAACAATCACTAATTGTCGCTCTACTTGCTGATAAATTAGCCAAACCTACGGTCCTATACCTGTGTTTGCGGGAGCTGCGCGAGTGGGACGACTTGTAGGAGTACCCCGAGTACATCGACTCGTTGTCCATGTCGGAGGCCAGCGGTGGGCGGGGTTTCTGGGCCCCTCCTGCCCCTGAGCCGCCGCCGCCGCCGCCCTTCTCCCAGACCACACCCAGCTGACTCTTGCGGTGGCTGATGGATTTGGAGGAGAGGGTCAGAGGGAGGCGCAGCAAGTCCACTTTACTCCTGAGGGAATCTATCTTGGAGGCCTTTGGGAAAAGAGGGGAGAACAGGGGGTGGGGGGGGTGTTAAGGAGAAAGATGAATTATAGAAATGGTGAGCTTGGAAGAGGCAAAGACAAGTGAAGAGAAGAGAGATGAAGAGAGAACAGGAGGGAGGCAGGAAGATAATTTGTCAAATCAGACGAGTAAAAACGTCTCAGAGGGAAACACCAAGTAAGAAGAGAGAGAGGACTGTTAAAATGTTGGCACTGTGAGATGTGTGTGTGTGTGTGTGTGTCTGTGTGTGTGCTTTCAGTTGCACAGGACAAAGCTGGGCCCATTCTTCCGCTTTGAGGGAGTTTTTATGGAGGAAACTCAAGTGATTTAGCCCTGAGCGCGTTCTCAGCCAATAAAGGGCAATTACACCACCTTCTATTCTCAGCTACAAGCCTCCCGTGTGCACGACACGCAGGAGTAGAGGTCAAACATCAGAGCCTTAAATATTCCTTTTTTTTTTTTACTGTTACTGTGCGAGTCAGCAGCAAAAACGAAACGTGCTCAAGACTTTATGTGAGCTTGCTTTTAGCTTGAATACTTAAAATTTTTTTGGGGAAGGGTGGTGTTGATTTGAGTCGATGTGTGATACATACTCGCCCAGACGCCACATTCCCCAACTGTCCCCTGTGGTCTCCAAGGGCAACAGAGCTTAGCTACTACAATGGGGATGAATGGGAGGCTACGGGTGAGAAAAGACAGAAGGGGGGCTGGGGGGGGAGTAGTTGCTATGGCAACCAGAACATCAACTCTTCACCCATCCCTCTCTCTTCCCCCTTCTCACACAAAGACACACCTCAAAAGACAGAAACACAGACAAGACACTTACCAGGCAACGATTCGGACTTGATTTTAAGGATATTTCTCTCTTGTTTGAGTTTTTAACCAGACTGTAGGTACTTTCCCAACTGGCTGTAGAACAAGCAGACTCTTAATCTAATAACAAATCTCCTCGTGCTCTCTATTTGTGCAATGACCTCCTGTGTCCAACTTCCACATTGGATACTTCAGGTTTCAGTAATGGCTTCCATGTGACACATAGACGTCTCAGCTGGGACATTTGTAAGCAGGCACATACGGCTGCGCTCGTAAGGCCTTGAAAATGCATCTCAGTTTTGAGGATCTACAACACTTCACGATAGGCCTGCAACTAGAGCTGCAACGATTAGTTGACAGACAGAAATTTCATCGCCGTCTATTTTGACAATCGATTAATCGTTTTCAGTCATTTTTTTCAAGACAAAATGCTAAAAGTCTCTGGTTCAGGCGTCGCAAGTATGAATATTTAGTGGTTTGTTTAGTCTTCTGTGATGGTAAACTGAATATCTTTGGGTTGTGGACTGTCGGTTTGGACAAAACGAGACATTTTAGGATGCATCTTAAACTTTGTGGAATGGTGATTGACATTTTTCACTATTTTCGGACATTTTATAGACCAAACAACAAATCAATTCAAGAAAATAATCGTTTACAGTCGTAATTTTCATTATGAAATGTTGGAAAGAGTCTAAAGTCTTCAAATATCTCATTTTGTATGAACAACAGTCTAAAACCAAAAGATATTTGATTTAAAATAAAAAGGAGAAAAGGAACATGCTCAGAACATATTTATCGATTTTGCCTTAAAAATGACTCAAATGATTAATTGATGATGAAAATAGTTACCGACTAATCAATTCATTGGCTAATCATTTCTCAACCCTTGTGTTGAGACCTCATGTTGACTCATCTGACATGCAGATATATATTTCTTTTACAAAAGAGTAAATAAAACTAAAATAATCCCCTTCAGTGCTCCTGAAATAGAATACAAAAGGATGCCACTTATGTGTTTTTTTAAAAAACCATGAGGCCTGAACCTCATATCGAGGCTGTTAGGAGCATGAAAACATCTCCCTGCATGTGTTTAGTTAGTTTAACAGTTTAATGTCAGCACAGCCTGAGAGTAAAAAGAGTTTAGATGAGTTGTGACATGTGTTAAATAAAAGCTGGGTCTGTAAACTGGAAAACACTGAACGTGTTAGATAAAGATGACATTTCAGTGGGGAGGCATGATGTTCACAAATTAAATCAACACAATCCAACATCTCACATGGGCTTCTAAATATAACCCACCCATGCTTGCGCAATTTTCCTTATAAAAGTTAAATGATCCTTTGTGTCTGTGAGCAGTTAGAGGTAAAAACAAATCTCTACATATTACAAAAAAAAAAAAAAAAAAAAGGAAGGATAAGTGGAACCAGGGCGGAGCGCTCGTCTCACTTTATGGTTAAAAATGGAAAATCCTGGAGACACAGAGTCTCTGGACGGCATGAAAAATTATCTTTGGGTCTTTGCTGTAGTTCATGCAGAGTTAACAAGCTTTTTACTGCCATATCCTGGTCCACACACACACACACACACACACACGCAACACACAAGAGCATGACAGTAAAGATAGAGCTTTAACCTTCACTGCTGCACCAAAGTGAGTAACGTGAGAACACACAATGCGTGTTTGTTCTTGATTTAACACGGCACTACTCAACCGTGAACATAAACACAACCAGCTCTCCCTGTCTGAGACTATCAATGCCATCGATCACACTGACGAGCCTCTCCCACTGTAATCAATCCCCCGCTGATTGATTTACAAGGGAGTTTCGTGTTTGGCATCATCTGTTATGTGAGACTTTCCACGTGCAGTGTGGACACAGGACGACCATTGTAAACAGTTATCATGCTAAAAAAATTACACAGTTTACAAATTATTAATCCTAAAGATGCCAGTATGGCTGCAAATAACGATTATTTTCATTATCGATTAATCTGCTGGTCAGTTGTTTGGTCTATAGAATGTGAGAAATGGGTGCAAAATGCTTCTCAAGGCCCAAGATGCAACCATAATGTCTTATATTGTCCCAAACAACAGTCCACAACACAAAGATATTCAGTTTGCTGTAAAACCAGAAAATATTCACATTTAAGAAGCAGGAACCAGAGAATTTTAGCATTTTTTCTTTTAAAAAATGACTCAAAATGATTAATTGATTATCAAAATAGTTGGCAATCAATTTTCTGTGGATTGCAGCTGAGATGCCAGTCTTTAAACCTTAAAGAGTGAATCTCTGCTGATGCAAAAGATTAATCATCTTTAAAAACACATCACGAAAACTAAAAATAAAAGTTGGATTTACTTTAACAAGTGAAATGTTCTCCCTCTTGCTTTCATGACAGCAGCAGATTTTTAGTCCCAGCTGTGGTTGAAACAGCTTGTTCAGACGGGTGTTTCTCGCCGTGCAGCCTCAGGTGGATGCTGCGGGCTGCCTGTGTGGCTCCCGGGGGCCTCCAGGCCTCAGGGTGGCAGTGGGCCAGCGAGGCGTGGCTGCTGCCTCAACACTGACTCCTGTAAGCAACCCGAGGCTAGGCTTCGAGGCCTTAAAATTACTCATACACACACATACACACACACACAGCATGAGTTCAAGCTCACTGGAAACCAGTGAAGTGTTGAGGGAAGAAGCTGCGCGCAAAACACTTTGATTTCGCACCGGTGGGAACAAAACGAGTCAGTGTTTGAGACAAAGCAGAACACACCCAGCATGATGTGATGCCGCTGTGAGCAGCAGACCGGTGACCACACAGCAAACTCTACTTATATGTACGTCACCATGGTTAGAAATCAAAAGTGTTCCATTTGGCACGCCGTGCGTAAAAGCGCAAAATGGGTAAATTGCAAGAAAAACATAATTAATTTAACCCGGTTAACGAGCTTCAGGTGATGAAAGGAACCGGCTGCATTTCACACTGGTGGTGAGACTCATTATTAGTGAATCTGCGGTCAATTCAGTTATCTGCCAACTCATCAGTCCTTACAGAGAGGGTGGTCGCGCACGAATGAAGAAATTATTTATTTTTTAAAGATAGCAGCAAAAGTAATGGTGTAGATTTTGCAGTAACCAGACGGCATTGTCATTTAAATGACAGACAAAAGATTTTACCCAACATGCCCGCAGGAACATCTTACCTTTCTTCCCAATTTGGGGGAAAAAAAGCTGCACCGCAAATTCTCCAGCAGCACAAAGAGCCGCGCAGCAGCAGCAGCAATTCAGAGCGTATCCAACAAAAGTGCCTCCAAAAGGCTCCAAATTCACGGTCTCTCGACTCTCATCTGGCTGTAGTTTCTGCGCTCATCCACAAGCGGAGAGTAACTTGATCCTTCTTTGTGTTCACAGTTTGTTTTTGTCTGTTATTTTTTTTTTTTTTCCGGCTGGAAATCACGAAGCTCCGGAGCAGCGACACGCTCCTCATCCATCTGCTGAGCAGCGGAGTCCCGCTGAGCTGAGCGGCTCAGTGCGGTCATGCAGCACCGGTGACTCCCGCAGCTCCCGCTCCACCGTCAGGCTGGACGGAGGAGCTACATCTGCAACTTCCGGTAAGGATTTTCAAAATAAAGTCCAGAATTTAGGGCGTCACAATGGTTCACACATTTATTGATGTAAATGAATGATCTTGTAAAATGGTTTCAGTTGTCTTTTACTGCCATTATGTACTAAAAGGACTGACACTCAAATATAAAAGCCCTTGAATATTAACTCCCCCCATGTTTAACAGGCAAAAACTACCAAATGAGAATAAAATACTGTAAGAAAATACTGTAAAAAACGACCATCATAGCAAAATGTTTACTTATTTATTCTCAAAACATTATTAGTTACGCAATTAATGTTATCTAAAAAAATGTTATTTTAGGAAAGTTAGTTATATTATTTAAAAATATACACTTTTAATACATAGTGCAGCTTTTATCCCAAGTACAATCTTTCCACAAAGCCTTCAAAATGACTGCCAGTGCCCCTAAAACGTTTGCAATATTCTCTTATCTCAATATCTAATCCATGTGAAAGTTGTATTTTTACGGTTTGACATAAGCATTTAAAGGGATTTTGTTCTCCATGCTGCATTTTGTTGATATTAAATTATATATTTAAGTGATACCTCTTGAAAAACTGTGTTTGTATGTATTTGTTATATATTTCTTTAAAAGTCAGATAACATCTGCATGGGAATGGAAGGATATTTAAAACAAAATACTGAAGATCAGCCTTTTATCTCTAATACTGGTTAACCATTATCTTGAAAATCTTAGTCACTTTCGAAAATTTGACAAACTTTCTTTTATTTTCAAGCTACGAACGCTTAATTTCCGGTCACGTGCTTGCTGTTCATTCAGTATAACAATTTATTTGAACTACTATTATCTCTTTTCCCTCAGCCAGCAGTGAAAACCCCACAAATAGCAGCTATATTAACTAGCAGAGGCCTTTTCTTCTACACAAACACTCCTCATTCTCTGTTCTCTTTATCCCAAAAAACACTGAAGCATATATTCTTCAATCAAGTTTAGCTCATATGACTAAAGAAAAACCACATATTTCAAAATATTAAACATTAAATGGTGACAATTCATGCAATTATGAGTGAATATGATGTCACGACTCCAGATTTCTTTATCCAGTTTCTTTTTAATCTCACAAACACATGAATCTGACACAAGTTCTTTTTCCTTCTGTGCAGCTAACAATCTCACCATTTTAAAAACAAGGGAGAAGAAAATAATTTATACATCCTTTTTTTTTTTTAATCATATCTACAAAAATAAAATCAAATACGAGGACTAAGGCTTTACAGAAAAAAAAAAATTAACATATATAAAACATGTGGGTCTGATCTCTATATTACATGAGTGAACAAGATTTAAAAAAAAAAAAAAAAAGACAAAAAAAAAAGACAATGAGATGATAGTTAAAGACGTGTGTATGCATACAGTAGTTTGCACTGTGCAGGGAGTTTAGTTTGTGCAACTTTTCTTTTTTTTTTAAATTTTTTTTTTAAAAAAAAGGAATCAGTTTTAGCTTCTTTACAGCCTGTTGGGGCCGTAACGCTGATGTCAATGTACAAGATAAATGTATGAAAAAAAAAAAAAAAAAGAAATAATTGAAGAGTACAAAGAAACTGTAGTGTAGAGGTAGAAATTGGAGATGAAAAATGCTGCAGTCAGAGGTGGGAGGACAGAAGAGGAGACGCGTGGAAAGAGATTTTTTTTTTTTTTTTTTTTTTTTTTTTTTTAGTAGAGGAGAGGAAGAGATCGTGATTTGGATTCAGACAGCTCAGACCAAGTGATGATCCGACGTTACGGACAAAAAAACATATTTTGAAATTGCATGTGATGAACGTGTGTCTTAATACGGAAAGATTTAAATCTAAGGAATATTTTTTTTTTACTTTTTATGAAGAAATCTTTCATCTCCTGGTCTGAGATGCCTGATAATCAGCAGCCAAAATGTCAAGAAAAACAAACAAACAAACAAAAAAAAAAAAATCAACAAGCAGTGTTCCCTTCAACACCTCTGAGGAGATATTTCACTTTGGTAGAACATTTTTACATTTTAGCACAAATACCTCTGCACGTTCATACATGGTCAGTGTGAAAACAAGCTCAGTAGCTTTCACTTTTATTTGCATTTTTTTTTTTTAATTTTCTTTTCCTTAAACCTGTACATACGTGACAACAAGTCACGCGCTTTATCGACTCCTCCTTCAGGGGCGTGTTGGCTAAATAGTGAAAACCTTCCACCAGGTAGTGAAACACTGTTTTAATAATAGTAGAGAGTCAGCTGATGATAGTGTTTTTAAAATGTGATTGGCTACTTGTTTGGTTCGGTTTGGAAGCTGGTAAAGAGGTCGGGTGTCTCGCTAAAGCGCTCCTCTTTTTAGTATTTGAAACAAATAAAAATTCAGTCCAGTGTGGTTTTTGCCTCGGCTTGAGAGAAAGAAAGAGGAAAAACATTTAAACCGGTACACAAAAGAACTCCTTGATAAGAAAGTCTCTCCTCGTAACAGTTTAAACACATATTTCATGTCTAGTGTGAATCAAATTAAATCCAAACAGATGGACTTTAGAGGGGGGGAAAGCACTTGACTTTAGTGTTGGTCTGGTTACGCGTCTCGACCGAGGCGTGCAAAAACTTTTCTGAACATCGAGGACGTTAAATTACTCCCACGTATGACAATCGTTACAGAAACTGTTTGACATTCTGGGAAATATGCTTATTCGCTGTTTGGCGCAGAGTTAGACGAGAAGATTGAAAGCGCTCTCATATAAAATATGAAGCTGGAATCTTCTCGTCTAACTCTTAGGGAAGAAAGCGAATAAGTGTATCATCTGTAACGTCACTGTATTTTCGCTTCATCCAACAGTTGCATATAGCAGTTTTGTTTTTTTTTTAAAACTTGGATCATGTGCATATACTTGAGTTTGTAAAATCAAAAAAATTTACAGAGCTTTTCTGTTCTCCCAATAAATAAGAGTTGTTCTGTGCAGAAGAGGGGGAGGAGATGGGAGGGGGGGGTTTCTCATTAGAGAGCTACTTGGTAAAGAAAGTACCTTATTGGCTTTGGATGTGGGCTAAAAGGGTGTAAACACAATCTATAGTATGACCAGTAGATGGGGGGGGGGGGGGAAAGTTGCTGGTTCACAGTATTCACCGTGGTATTTACACACACACACACACACATAATGCATTGTAGAGGGGTAAAGGATGCACAGTCAAATCTTTAAAAAGTGTTGACAGGCAATGTAAGCGGCGTTTTCTTTCTTTTTTTTTTTTTTTGGCAGAGTGACAAAACAGGTTTGCACTGAATATTCAAGTTTCTACGTCTGAATCTGTGTTTTCCTCACGGTCGGCGTCGCCTGGAAAAAAACGTCCTAAATCTCCCGAACTTTCGAACCGAAACGACGCGACATGATCAGAACGGCTGTGCGAATCCGCTGAGCTTTGTTATTTGAAAAAAAAAAAAAAAAAAAAATCGCTGAGATCCCTGTTTGCCTCTGAAGCAGCGCTGAAAAATTAAAAAAAAAAACCCCGACAGCATTTCAGTAGTCGACAGCGCAGTAGTGTTTCCAGAACGTAAAACATGAACAGTTTATGACCCATATAATGATCAAATATGTTGCACTGATGCTTCCAAACAGCCATCTTATTACATAAAAAGAAGACTTCAGGATATGTCAGTGTGGCTGAAACTGTTCCCAACAACGTTAACTCGAAGTGTTTCTCCCGCCGTGTGGAGATAAAACGTCTGAGATGAATGGAAAGCGGTTAAATGACGCTCGTATGTGTGTGTGATAATGGTTTCCTTACCCAGTGCAAATAACCTGAATTATATAGACACAGTCTTTCGGCCGTGATGGCAGGTGAACTCAGTGTAAAGCAACCAGTGGAGAGTGGTGGTGGTGGGGGTGGGGAGGTGGGGGGCGGGGGAGGGGGAGGGGGACCCCCGGAGGCCATCTTGGCTCAAGCGTCGGCCCCTAAATAAAAGCCAGTAGTGGCGTCTCCAGTCCCTGATCAGTCCACTGTAGAGGACGTACATGACAGAGGGATGCATTGTGGGTAAAGTGCTGGGGTGATGGGTCCCTCTGATTTTTTTTTTTTTTTTCCTTAAATTAACATTTCAACACTTTTCTGCTCCGTTTCCTTCAACCAGCGCTTAAAAGCAAGACGTATAAACTCATTTTCCTTCACAAATATCCAACTTGGTCATTTTTTTTTTTTTCCTCCAACTTTCAGTTCCAACTTTTTCCTCTTCTCTTCACCAGTCAACTTGTCTTTTGCCTTTTTTTTTTGTTTCTTCATACTTTTGTCCTCACTTTCTCCTGGGTTCCCTCGAGCCTCTGGTTCAAGTCAGAGGTTGTGCTGACCACAAGAAATCCAGGTTAGTCTGACCACAGCTTCCTGGTATCCCAGGGCAACGGAAAACAAAACATGGCTACGGTCCTTCCTGGGTTCTGCTCCACTGGCCGGTGCATGCAGGGTACGGGGAGGAGGAGGGTGGGCGAGGGGAGGCGGGGCTGAGGTGCCTGAGTCTGACAGTGGGTACGTATGGGGTGCGTCCGTATGCCAACGATTCAAGCGTGTGACTGAATCCGCTCTGCTGTGACCTCAGAATCCAGTCGACAGAATCTTGGGTTCTGCTGGACTTCCCTCTTTGCCTGGATGGGTTCAAGAAAACAAAGTTAAAATGACTATATTGTTCACTGATGTGGCTAAAAAAAAAAAAAAAAATCAATGTATTTGTAACTTTGATCCTTCTCGCTCACCGTCTCCTGAGCCGCGATCCAGAGACGGTGTCCTGGAGACGGTTGCCGAGCGACACTGTTGGTCTTCTGACTCCTGATTGACAGAAGGCTCTTTGAGGGTTTTTAATAGTTTATGATGGGCATTCTCTATTTCCTGTAAAAGGGATGAAAATGCAGAAAAGCCCAAATTATACGAGTACAACATAATTACACCAACTGGTGACGAGTGAAAAATGTGTGTTTGTGTTAAAGCGAGTGAATATTAAAGGCAGGATGAGCAGGATTTGTTGGCAGCTGTTTGTAAACACAACATTCAAAGTTGGCCCCTCCTCCTCCTCCTCGGCTCAACGACACCAGAAGCTCTACACTGCAGTGCAGCACTATGTCACTACAGTTATAGAGTCCCGCTCTCACACCCTGCGCATAAGAAAAATACAGGCAGAGTCTGCAGATGAGTGTGTCATCGGTGATGACTGAGAGGGATTATTTTTGTATGAGTCTATTCATTGTTTTTTTTGGGGGGGGGGGGAAATCCTACTCATTCTGCCTTTAAACACCATTTTAAGTGCAGCATGGACACACTATTATAAAATGTATAAATAAAAGCCCCAGTGGCTCAGCTTGTTGCCTGCTGTTTTGGGCGGAGCCGCCTTACTGACCCTTTAAGAAAATAGACAAAACCTCCTGACAAATAGATGCTAAAACATAGAAACAAAAGAAAGCAAAGGACACAGTCTGTTGTGTAAATTATTTTAAAAACTAAGCAGGAAATTTCACATTATAGAGTAATCTCATATCACATAAGATGAAAAAAAAAATTGAATTGGAGAAGGACGTTGCATTTAAACAATGAGGTTCTCAGTGGAGCGCTAAACCCAAGATCCAGTGAGCACGTTCCAAAAATATGAAAAGGTAGCACATCTCAAATTTCCTAGTCAAGGAGGACAAAATACAAACTTTCTCTCTATTTATCATCCCAACACACAAATAAGCCTTGCTAACTAGTTAGCCCATGAGCCCATAGTTCCCATGCATGAGAGAATATAGAGAAGGGGAGACTGCGTGATAGACGGAGAGGGAAGGGTGAGCATAAAAGCGAAACTAAAAAGAAATAACTTTTCTTTTCTTTTGGTCCATATTTAATAAGATGAAACTCTCAACCACACTAAGGTAGTGTACTGTTAAGAGCTGAAATGAGTTTCATCTCTTGGACACAGCGTGTCAACCTCCTTGCAGCAGGTGACGATGACGTGCTGCTAGATGTATACGAGGGGGGAACCTAAAATTTCCCAGAAGCCATCAACAGCACAATTTATGCTTTCTATGTTTAAATGGGAGGAGAGTTGACGGAGACAAACAGCTCATCAGCCCTGCATTCAGACAAAAAGATCAACATGGCCTCCCTCTTGTTGCCACTTAAACACAAACTCACCTTCAGCTGACGCAACTTGCTCATCAACCCCTCGATGGTGAGAAAAATCTCATCCACGTTTTTGATCACGTGACTCTGCTGCCCGGCATGCGACTGTCCCGTTTCCTCTTCCTGTTCCGTTTGCATAGCCTCTGATTGGTTGGGCTCTGAACCGCAGGCCGGCGTTGCCTCCTCTGACTGCGTCTGTGGTGCTATTGCTCCCTCCAGAGGCTGAGGGAAGTGGCTGGCTGTAGGGGTGGGAGGGTCGTTGAGGTCGTCGGTGCCGCTCTCTCCTTGTTCTGTAGGCATTACCAAGTAGAAAGTGTTCCCTAGAGCGAACACAAAGCGTGTTAGTGAGTAATCTCAGGAGTAAAATAAACAACTCTGATCTTCTTTTCAATTCTATTCAAGTTGAGATTAAATTCTGTGTTTATTATCTTGCTGAATATTAATTTCTTAACAATATAAACACACAAAAACAAGCATAAAAACCACAGCGCTCGACCGACGTGGTCATCATTACCCTGCGTAGCGGCCTCGCTTGGCTTGGATGATTGGTTGGAGAGGAGGCTGACATCACCAGTGATGCCATCGGGGACAGAAGAAGAAGAAGAAGAACCCGCAACCACAGCTATGCAGAGGATAGATGTGTGATGAAGGGGGGGGGGGGGGAAGTGTGTGTTTGTACGTGAATGAAATAAGAGAGGAAAAGGAGTTACGGAAGAAAGTGAGATATTGGAGTAAGTGTGTAATTGTGTTGTGAAGAGCAAGCAGACAAAAAAAAAAAAAAGGGAAGAAGAAGAAGTGTGTAAGAAACAAAATATTGAATCACCGAGTGCAGAGAAAACATGCAGAGGAAGGTAGAAAACTAGATTTAAAAAAAAAAAAGGGACACACAGCTCACTTTCAGTTCAATCAACTATTTTATTTATAAGAAATTATGCTTTTAATTTATAAAACTATCTGAGAATTGAATGAACTGAGAGTGAGCAGCCGATCCTGAAGCCAATCAAGAATAAAAAGGTGATGGATCGATTATTTTTCCCCGTTACCTTTCCTTACGACCTGAACGCCGGGCTGCTCCGCGTCTGAGGGCGGAGCCTCTTCGGGCTCGGCCTCCCATTCGTTGGCGCTGAAGTTGAGGACGGTCTCCAGAGACTCCGGCCGCTGACGTTCCGCGAACGAGCTCCTTTCATTGGCCATCTCGTTGGTGGGTGTGTCGTCTGAGTCGTGACTCCAGGCGTCCTCTTCCAGATCTCGTAATATGAGCTGCCTTAGTGTTTCAACTGTGATGGTATAAAATTAATTAGATTTGGGATTTCGAAAGATTAATTACTGGATCATTTACAGGAGAAGAAGCAAAATACAAGAATTAAACCACACGATTATAAACTGAAAATCTAAATATATTCAGCTCATGTTTTTACTATTAAATACAAAGATGAAAGCTTTTTTTTTTTGCAGCGATGATGATGTCATTTCTGGTTTCTCCTCACCGTCCTGTAAAGCCGCCTCTGCAACACCAACTGCTTGTCGTTCGCCGCAGATGAAAGCTCCTGATTGGTCCGTAGGTGTGTCGGCTGAGAGCGCGATGTCGTCGTTGGAGGAATGAGTTTCCATGGAATCGGACTGCTCTGTCATAGAGTTGTCTGGGAGATTTCAAACAGTTGGGAGGTAAAGTTAGTCTTTGTTTTAAGCCATAAAACAAAGTTTCATATACATTTAGAGACAGTTTTCATATTTGTAGCTCTCCAGTATAAAGCGCTTCTTACCTGTGTAGACGTGACTGCTGGTTGAGACTGGGGATGCGCTGCCTAGACTGGGGGAACTGTTGGGAAAACACATTTATACACAGGAGAGAAACAAATGAGAACACACTCTCCAGCCAACACATTCCTTTATTTAGTATTCATAGATATCACATTTACTCACGATATTGGCATGGATCCGTGATTGATCAGCGGTGATGAACCACCAGATGATGCGATGGTCTTTTCAAGTAAGTCTTTCCAGCTGTAAAACAGAAATCAACACATCCTGCAAATGTACAGCACAGCAAAATCAAGGTTCCTGATACTTACTGAGGCTAAATATAGAGAAGCTTACGTGTTTTTCTCCGATGACGTCCCAGCCGCCAGTTCGTAGATCTGCCTCTCCGTGGTGCTGATGACGTAGAGGGCTTTGTTGTCTGGAGAGGAGACATTTTATTATCGGGAACACAAAAACACAGGACAGTTGTAACGCCTTGATACAAAGGCTGTTCTGTAGGTGTGACTGCAGCCTCACCTGTAGCTACTGAGCGCACTAACAGCGAGTCCAGCTTCACCAGAGGGCTGAAAGAGGTCTTGCTGTCTCCGCTGCCTCCTCCGCCTCCACCCAGCCAGCGGGATGGATATCGCAGCTGCAGCCGGTCGTCTGGGGCCCTCTGCAGCAGGACCAGGCAGTCTGACAGCAGCAGCGCTTGGATCTCTGATGAAGGGATCAGAGGACATGTGAATAAGAGTTATGAAACGAAACTGATGATACTGTGCCGTGTCACTGCAGGGATACTGACCTAATTGCTTGTCTTTGCTGACTTTCCAGGTGAGAGGACCTTCATGGATCATTTTCTTAGTGCTCAAGTCCAGATTCTGAGAAAGAAGAGTAAAAGAAAGCTTCTATTACAACATGAACAATACGAAAAAGGAATAGAGAAAAAAAACCACACAAAAACAAGCATGAACTGTTTGACTACCTTGAACTGAGGAGCAGCATCCAGCCTGCGTTGGTATTGGCTGAGGCGTTGCCGGTGTTCCGTTTCCCTGACGACCTCGTTGACAGCCTGCAGTATCCCTCGGCAACACGCCTGGGCGCGCTGGAGTGCCGGGAGGTCCGCGGAACCGGCTATAGGAGAAACACAAAAGATATCCGTCTTAAAAAAAACAAACTATATATATATATATATACTTTTATGACACATTTTCCTCCGTTGATACGACAGATCTCCTGACTCGCTCACCGTCTGTGTGTTTGAGGATGTTGTCCAGCAGCAGAGGGTACTTCGTGAGTCTCTGCATCTCTGACACCAGCAGGTCTTTGAGCTGCAGCCTCCGACAGTGAGGACTCGCCTCACACTCCTGAAAAAGAGTCAACAAATCGACATGTAAAGAACATAACCGACTAACTACGATGGAAAAGATCTAGAAACACATGCTCTCTACGTTGTTCTGCACTTTCTACAGTGAAAGGAAACAAAAAAGGTGTTTGAAATCCTGCTCCCTCATAGCTCAAAGCACAACTACTCATACAACTAATATTAATAATGCTAATAATCATCTTGGTAAATGTGGAAAATCTACAATCCTAAGCACGACTATAGAAATTACAGGTAAAATCAAGAAGATAATCTTGTTTTCGAGGGATGTTTTCGTTGCATGAGCGTCAGGAGCACACGAGCGTTTGTTGCATTGAAGTCCGAGCGGGAAGTGTGTGCGTCTGTACCTGTATGATGTGTGCGAAGCGAGGGTCTTTACGTTGTTTGTTCTTGATGAGCTCCAGAGCTTGAGACTGCTGGCTACACAGTTGGGACGCCTGTTCCTGAAACTCCTCTCCAGCAGCGCCCTCGAACTACAAACACACACACACAAAAAAACCACTACTGTTAACATCCTACATATACAAATAAGGTTTCACATTACAGCACAGATACAGTGATGGATGATGAATCTACAGCAGCGGTTATTAAACTCACCCTTGCCAGCATAACGTCCCCGATGTTTTGCACGATGGGAGATTCTCTTCGTTTCTTCATCGCCTCGCACAGACTCGCTGCAAAGAAACGATACAGAGGCGACGGTTGGGGACTAAATTTTAACTGCTAAGTTGGAAAATGCTAATTTGTCCCTCTTAAAGGAAGGTTCAGATTAAATAAAATGTCATTCTACCAATAGGATAATAAATAAATCTTCCAAAAACACATGAAAACAACATGATACAGTACAAGACAAACTAGTCTGGTGTGATAAGTCATGTGACATCATAAGCATCCATGACTGAAAATTAACCCCAGAACACATATTGACACAGTGAAGCTACAGCCTGAAACTACACTTCACAGTAATAACCTTTGCCTGGTATTTGCTTTGCTTATTATTATTTACGTAGTAACATACAGCCCCGAATACATGTTGACTCACAGTACAGCTCCCTTTATTGTGCAAACAGAAATACTAGCAGAAGAAGAAGAAGAAGAAGAAGTAGGCAGTGACGGTACAAGAAAGGACACAGTCATGCAGAGGTTCCTCAAATTTTCTGAATGTTTCATTACTTAATTAAAAAATATTCTAAAACAGTTGAACACTATTAAAGGTCAAATTCTTCTTAAGCCAAAAAAATTATTTTTAAAATATGAAATACTTAATTATACCTATAATTACAGTGCAAGAGTGTTTTCTTTTCATTTCTATACTGCACAGAATTCCACATACATGTGTCACATACATATCCACAACATATATACGTGCACAGACTGACCGTGGAGTTCATAGACTTGGGGCAGGTTTGGGAAGATGCAGGCCAGCTCCTCAGAGTTCAGCACAGACCTCATCTTCTGGAAGAAAACCTGATCCAGGACTCGCAAGGTGCGCAGGTGTGACGCCTCGGTGGTGAACAGCTCTGAAGAGAAAGTAGGAGACGGCAAATGCAGACGGTCAGGATCATTTAATCTGAAAATCTTAAAATTCTGATCATATTAAACTGTTCGTGGTTATCCGTGTGTTCCGAATTGAAACTCGTACCGTATATGACGGCCTGTCTTTCCACCTCCTTCGGGCTGAGCGTGGCGAGGAGCTGAGGAGGCGCCGTCTCTTGCCAGTTGTGACCGTCGCACACGTCCTCCTCCAGCGCCCCGGCGTCCGGCAGCAGGGCCAGCGGTGAGTCCACGCTCCTGCACAGTCACCAAAAAACACAGAGGAGATGGAGCGACGTACACGCGGAGAAGGAGGACAGATGGAGAGACAAACGGAGAGAGAGAAACAAACCTGAATTCATGATGATCTATTTTGCATCTAAATACAAAACGGCCATTTTAATTTAGTTATTTTTCTCCACTAACACAGTCGCTATAAAACAAAAACAAAAAAATACTTTGTGTTCACCTAACCTTACGGTGAAACCTATAACTGAAAGATGCTGAAAGCTGGCGTTTCTTTCTTGTGAACTTTTGGGGACGTCGTGAAAACTCACCTGCGTCTAGACCGAGGGGTGAATGGGGGTGTAGGGTTCTCTAGAGACCTGAGTTTGAGAGAGAGAGAGTGGAGAGAGAGACGGCATGAAGTGAACTTCCGGGGGTGTTTATGAGTTATCTAGTTTAGATTCCTTGAGGTTTATTTAATTGATGACATATCATCCCTTCCCGGAGGATGCCAAAACATCTGAATCCAAGTATAATCTCTGAGAAATTAAGAGAAGCTTCCGATTGTCTTGGTGAATCTTTACCGTGCGGAGCTGCTGGACGCTGATGACGAGGCGCTGTGATGCAGCGGCCTGAGGCCCGGGCCCTCCCTCTCCTCCCCGCTGTCCTCCATGTCCACATCACTACGCGAGCGGGGGACAGACTCCGTTCCCGAGGTGACGCCCCGCCGACGACCTTCGCCCTGAGCCTTCAGCGACTCGCTGCGTGCCAGACGCACTGAGAACGTAGGGCTGGAGGAGAGAGAACAGAGAATATTTTTACTAAATCAGTAAGAATCAAAAGCCTTCAATGAAGAGCTAAGACACATCAGTACAGAATATATACAGTATGTGATGATGAACTGTGAAAAACATCTGGTCATGTCAGAAAGACCTACCTGTCCATGCTGTCTTCTCCCAGGCTGCTGGAGGACAGCCGCTGGGGGTCGGCAGGGTCGCCTCCCTCCTCTCCTCCCGTCTCTGTGTTGTTCTCAAACTGCTGAATGATGTTCCTCACGCTGCCAGGACGGACTGCACACACACACACACACACACACACACACATCATTGTACGGTAAGTTAAAACGGCACAAAGTTTAAAGAAGAGAGTTTAAGATGAAAAGCAAAATTGAACAGAAACTACGTGTGTTGCGTGAATAATAACAGAGCTGGGAATGTTTACAGGAGAGCAAAATCGAACTTAAGAGGAAAAACAAAAGACAGAAATACCTTCGGTGGGTGACAACGGGACATGGAATGCTACGAAACCAAAAAACGAACCAAACAGAAACAATGAAATCAGAACAACAATACACAATGAAGATGTCAGAAATCAATAAATAAACCTGTAAACAAAAGAACAACAAGAAATCAATATTATGAGACAAACACAGCGGCTGAGAACATTAACATGTATGTGTTATTGTGTCAGTGTTCCAATACTGTCAGCTGATAATGACTTTTGACAGATACGCTCACATTAGCATGTTTGATTGTACATGTGAGCATATGAGTGTGTGTGTGTGTGTGTTTGTATTTACTGGACTGGGATGTGGTCCGGGGTTTGCCGATGTATTTCAGGATTGGATTTCTCTTTTTGTCCTCTCCATCTTTTTCTTTCTTCATACCACTCAGCTGTGGAGAAAGAAACCAGTAATTCACATCATGTAAAGAAAAACAACTTTGTTTTCCTCTATTTATTTATTTATTTATTATTAGACTTTTGTTTCCTGTTTGAAAGTGGTTTAAACTTCCACTGCATAATTATGAAACCTTCATTTGTAGAAGTGGAATTTCAACATTGTTTAAACGATTGTGACATATTTTCCTTTTACCAGCTTGCATTTTGTTTCTCAGCAGAAAGAGGCCGCTACTCTCACACCTTACCTTTTTGGTCTTTAAGAAAGCGAGCCACTTTTCCTTCTCTGTGCTCAGACCGGGGAAGACCTTGGAGTCTCTTAGCTTGATGCCAGAATGACGGAGGTACAGGAGCACAGCCGACGCCAGAGGAGAACTGAGGGAGAGGAGTGGAGACAAAGAGAGAGAGAGACGGAACAAACATGGTAGGGGAGGGGGTGAGGAGAACAGAACAGAAACAAAGAAAAGGTGTAAGAAAGAGTTAAGAGTAAATCCCTCAGGCAGGTGTTGCTGTTAAATTTCACTGCAACAGACGAGACATTTTTTTTTACCTCCTGTCTTCTTCATGCTTTGATCTGGAACAGAGAGAAAAACATAAAAAGGCTGTTAACTCCCTCCGCAACACATAACACACTTTCAAAGAGATATCCAGTTTAATTCCTCAAAGTTAAATCCGGTTCATGCGGGTGCCAGCGTAAGGAACAGACGGCAGTGGAGCAGTCATGTGACGGAGACAGGTGTATAAAGTCAGTGGAGTAAATGTCATGTGGTTTCACGGGTTTAATGACCTTTGTTATGATAAGATTTGTGAGCCGCTTCTGCTGCTTCGTAATAACTTTTTTTTATTGGTCACCAAACATCTGACCCTGTTGCTAGGCAAACCTTGTTCACCTGCCTGAGAGAGTGTGTGTGTGTGTGTGTGTACGTGTGTGTGTTGTGATGTTAACATTCACTGTGTTATGAATGAAAACTCCTGTGTAATTAGTTAACGGGTAGATTTGGGCCCCGAATGATTAACAGACTGCTGCAGTAATAGATGTATGCATGAAGCTACCTGTGGTCTCATGTTAATGAGGCTGAAACGATTATTTGATTGAAATTAAATTAATCAGCAACTATTTTGATAATCGATTAATCATTTCAGTCATAATTCAAGCAAAAACGCCAAATGTTTTTTTGGTTTCAGCTTCTCAAATGTGATGATTTGCTGTTTTTCTTTCAACTTAGTTGCAGCCCTACATGTTAATAACCTTCCCGACAAGCAAAACAATATGATCTTCTCTAGAGTGACAACTTGTCCATGCAAATTAACCTGAAGACGCTGACAAACAGGATAAATATTACGCAACAGCAGCATATACGAGTAAGTTACAGACTCACAGTATCTCCCAGAGGGCGGTGACCTGTCTGTCCACCACCTGTCTTTCTTTCGCCGGGTCTCCGTCCAGCTGCAGAAGGTCTCCTTCTCCGAACAGAGAGCCGAGGCCCATCATCTGCTTGTTCCTGTTAAGACACACAAACACAAGCTTATTGATGTGAGCTCCTGACTGACATAACTAGGTATCTTCTCTTAGATGGGAAAACCTGTAGATAAAACCATTTTAAAGTGAATAACACCCAGAACAAACAAATCTTAATTCGTGTACCTGTAGTCCTGTATTTGGTCCTGGATGTCTGGCAGCACCTCCTGCTGCAGCTCAGACAGAGGACCTCTGATGTCCTCCTGTGCGTGTAGTCGACTTTCTGAAGGGAAGATGGACAGAAAGTCAGTGGATGCAACTCCTCTCGAGCCGAGACATACAGTAACACAAATAGTAAAGCCACGTAGTTCAACCTTGAACAATTCAAGCTTCAAGGTGTCTTTGATATACGTCATAAACACACAAACATAATCATGCAACACAAATGAAATAATTCCACAACTCAACTAATCTTACCGATATCTGTGAGATACTCCTCTCGTGCTTTGATTTTCAAAGGCTGTAAGAAATAAAATTAAAAATGATATTTTTATGTTTCCAACTGCAATTTGTTAAAGTAATAAGATCAGAAGCAGAGCTTATAAACATTTTCTGTTATTAGTAAGTATATTTTATGCTATAATAGTGGTTCTTTGCCATATCTGAACTGAACCATATCACTTTTAACTGAGTTGAGCTCTGTTTTGCTGACTGTAATTGTGTTTTTATTTATTTTATGAATCCAGCATCAACACCGATACACAGCAGTAGCCAAAACTGGGCTCAAACTGATAGAGTTGTGTACACGTTAAGTATAGAATCATTAAGGCTTGCTGGCACATACAGCGTCTGGGTCCAGGAAGTGGGAGCAGATTTGAGGTGCTAGTGAGCGGGCGTCTTTCGGACTGGAGCCCAGGTACGCCTCCACCGACAGGTAAAACAACTATTGTGCACACAACACGAACACATAAAAAAACAAAGAATGCAGGACAATTAGTAAGTATATTGTATTATTATACACACATGTCAGACAATAGCATAATAGGATACCACAATAAAACACAGATATAGATGAGAGATCTGATCGAGTGTCTAATTTTGCGGATCGTGTAATTTTTACTGTAGACTCAAGAAATAATGACATTAAATTGCAGATGAAGACAGAAAATGTCATTTTTATTTATGCATTTATGAAAACTCAGATAAGAGTATAGAATATGTAGTCAATTTTATTAGTTTATCAGGAAAATTCCATGTATATTACTGTAAATTTGAAGAGACTACTCCCAATTTCTCCTCCTTTAAACAAACTGTTTTCTACTAAATTACACAAAAAACCTAATCCACAGTATATATATAAAGTTATTTGAATATCATATTAAAGTCATGACCTGATAGTGACAGGCTTCAGATAATACAAAGACTGACTGAGAGACAGAGCAGATGGAAATAAGAGAATATAAAACGACCTCCATCTGTTTCCTTTGTTTTGACATTTCTTCTCAGTGACAGTAATGTCTTGTTCTAATCAAGTATAAAATAATAACGCCGACTGACCAGAGGGTTGGGGTCCAGAAGCTGGGTGAAGACATATCTCATGAATACTGTCATGTGTGCCGGTCGTGACTTCAGCAGCTCGATGTCCTGGAACGGACCGTCCATCTGAGAGAAAACAGGAATAACAGTAAAGATGAAAGAATCGACTTCAGATCACATCAGCGTGGATCCGTTTGACACACCGAATGAATCCTTCTCACCTCGTTAAAAGCATAGCAATCATCTTCTTCGTCCTCCTCCTCGGGGCCGATGATCTGGGCCTTGCCGCCCTTTAAAAACAGATGCACACACACACACACAGAGTTCAAGTAAGGGAAAGCACACACACACACATATTCACACACACACACAACCTGCTATTTTTTATTCTTATAGTGTACGTGCAGCGCTCTGTGCATAAGTGATGTGAGATATGAACTGAAGGGTGTGGTGATCAATCATTCTGTTCTCAGTCTCCCTGCTGGTCTCATAGACTTTCTATGAGAATCACTGTGGTGCATGGCAAAAAAAAAAAAAAAGGAGAGAAACAGATGAAGAGGAGGATATTCTCGGAAGGAGAATAATCTTCGTCATGCGGGGGTCCGAGTGGTTCGGTGCACAGCGTGACGGCCCCTGTCTGCACGGCTGTATCTGCGGTTACCGACTCGGTGGCAAATGTGAACATTTAAAGTTAAAAAATATGAAAATGCATACAAGTAAATAAAAATACAGAAGATAGATTATGTAAAGGTTACTCTTCCTTGCATTCTTTCTGTCTGGCTGTCTCTCTTCCTCTATCTCGAGTTAATAATACACAGATACTTATTTAAACCAGTGTGAACGGATGTAATAAGTCCTCAGTTTCACTTCAGTAAACTGTTTTTGCAAGAGGAAATTGCAAAATCCTGAAAGTCACTTTAGATGGTATTGTAAAAAAAAAAACATTTTTAAGCAACTGTGTGTGAGCTTCTTATCGATAAGAACGTCTGTTCTGAAGTAAATGCATGTGCGTGCGTCCATCTCACCGAATCAGAGAGGGTGTGTGTGTCGGAGTTCTGCCGTCGGTGTAGGGGGGTCCTGAAGGAGGATGAGGGGGAGGAGTGGGGACTCTCAAACGCCTGGGGAAGGAGGAGCAGGAGGAGCAGGAGGAGGAGGAAGGGAGGAAGGGAGGGAGGACGAGTGGGACGGGATGAGTGGGGCCATCGCATACACAAACGCACAATCTCACCAGTTTATGAAATGACAAGATTTGCGGCCTACCTCCAAGTCTCCTTCGCTCGAGTCCACTGATAATCGACCTGCCGGAGCACACAAGCGATTTTAGCAGCGAGTAAGAACATAAATCAGCCTGTTTGGTGGATGTTTCCTATATAAATAACTTAACGCTATTACAGATGTTCATGTTTTTACTGCACATGGCCTTAACGGGAAGTAATACATAACCTTGGGTAGCGTATCCCTGACAACAGGACCCAAATTAAATCATATGTGGGCCTTCAAAGAATCCAGGAGCAGTGCCATCTATCAAAAAAAAGGATGTAACCGACGAAGAAGAGGACGCTTTTGGACGTCTTAGGCCAGTTATTTCTGGCACAGATATGACTATTATCATGATACTGGTCTATAGGCACTGAGTGATACTGAAATTTCTGTTAATTTTATGCTTAAGTGTAAACAACTGAACAACACCAGGAGTAAATGAAAGGTAGTGTTTTATAAGAATGTAGTACTGACAGTCGGAGTTGAACGGGTAAAAAGATAAGAGGATACAAACCTTCTCCTGCTATGACGTAACTGGTGACAGATTCTGACCGCGTTCCCTCCTGGAGAAGCGAAAATAATTGAAAGCGTTTTGTTATTTTCCTGCACCGGCTGTGAAGGTTAATTTGCTTACAAATCAGTATCGGCTGCAGGAGCTGCATGACATCAGATGAGACGAAACAATTTCTGTGTCGTTAAGAGTGATCACATACAGAGTGTGGATACAGTAACAGCTACCAAAATGCCCTAAAATGTCCTATCCACAACATTTCCAAACTTCTGAGCGGAAAATATGCCAGTAAAACTCATTTTTTTAATTTAATATTCAGGATTTTGGTGAGTGTGAATGAGGAAAAACATACCAGATCTTGCTGAATCTTAACCCTGACTTGGTGAGCTCTCCTCTTGGCACTTTCGATCCGTTCCTCCAGAGACGACGACGGGTTCCTCAGCCGCTCCTCCAGTAAGTCCTGCGAATCAGTCAGTCTTAAAAAACTTCGTCCTAACCGCTTACACAGGTGACATGATGCTACTAAAGCAGTTACAGGCAGACTTTCCAAAAATATAGTAATGTGATTCATGATGGCTTCTCTATTTTCTTGGCATCTACAGATCAGAACCGCACCCTAAAGCGAGTAAGGTTTCAGTCCAAGCACTTACTAAAATACTGGGACAGCATATTTGTTCGTGTGCGAGCGTGTACCTGCAGTTCAGTCTCTTCCTGCTCCAGCATTTTCCTGAGTATCTGAGTGGCATGTTTCTGTACTTCTGGGTCCTAAAAAAAAACACATTTACAACAAAAATTGGGGTTGTTCTCTTTGTCTAAAACGACATATTGTCAGTTTTGAAGCTCGTCATCAGTATTCGAGATAATATCGATCCTTGACACTCGCCTGTAGTGGTTTGGGTCCGGTGATTCTTTGGGAAGGGGTGCTGCTCAGTCCAGAAGGCAAGGGTGGAGGTGGAGGGGGTGGAGCCTCCCCGCCTAGTGACATCCTTTGATTGGGTGTGAGGTCAGTGGGGAGGGGCTCTAGTGGTAAGGAGGCTGCTGAAGGGGGTGGCCCTTGTAGTGTCAGAGCTGCATAAGTTCCAGCTGTGAGATTGATGAAAAGAGATTGTATCAAATAAAAGATATTTTTATAGAAATGATATTAAAAAAGTACAAAGTTTCGCTCTTATTTCAACAAGTTTTCTGGACTCACATTTGATGAGCTTCACAACCTCCTGATGGGACATGGAGGACACCAGCGAGCCGTTCACCTGAGAGTAAGGAAGACGAACAGAGAGGAAAATAAGCGACACCGAAAGCAGGAAGATGCCAGTGACTCTCGGATTCAGTTTTGATATTACAAAGCGGTAAAAAACCTTTATGATTCGATCCCCTTCTTGGACCCCGGCCTTGACTGCTGCACCACCTGCGAAGGATGAGCGACAGGCATACAAGTGAGACTCGCGCAGAACGAAGAAGCGTGATTATAAAGTAAGCTGCTTGCACGTGTGTCTCACCTGGTCGGACATTCTGCACTAGCTTCACTCTCTCACCGCACACTGTGAAGCCGAAACCCAGCTGGTCCTTCTGCACGACCACGCATCTCTGGACAAGACCGGGACCTGGGAGAGGAGGAGGACAAGAAGGATGTAAAGGGTGTTAAATGTAGTGAAATCCTCAACCGATCTGGAAACAAACAGATAAACCTGGTGCAGGGGGAAAGTCGAATTTACCCGTACTCTCAGCAGGGAGTTCAGTTGTTGGCTCCCTCTGTTGCGTGGCGGAGGATTTGCGCTCCGAGTCCCCGATGGTGAGACTGCTGAGCCTGAGTTCGAGGGATTAGAGACAGAGTGGCTTAACATGAAACGTTACTAAAACAGAGCATTTAAATTTAAAAAAAAAAAATGCTCTGGGATGGCTGGTTGGACTGGGAGAAATAATGTAGAAAGGCAGGATAACTGAAGGAGAGATACATTTTTTAAAAAAAAGAAAAAAGTGATGGAACAAACCACGGAAGAAAGAAGGGAAGCTTGCAATTGGAGAAAAAAAAGAGGGAGGTCAGGAGGAGAAGATTCAAGGGAGGAACATGGTCCGACGTGGGGGTAGAAAGAGCGAGAATATGAACAGTAGCGACGAGAAAGCAGTCGACAGGAAAACTCACCAAGCAGCGAAAGGGCTGAAAGCGAGCGATGCATGACAGATAAAGAGGGGAGAAAGCAGATAAAAGGGGGAGGAGGAGGGGGGGGGGGAAGGGTAAGAGAAAAGAGAGAGAGAGAGAGAGGAAAATTCAGATGAACACCGATCCTGAAGCAAAAGAGCACAGAGAAACTGACCGAGAGGAAAAAGTTCAAGTCATTCCCGCGCCCTTTATACTCTTACAGATTGTAAACACTGAGAGCAGCCTTGACGTCCAAGAATATATTTAGCTAAGAGTGTATGACGCTAGGACACACTGTAAACATTGAAGTGATTTGGTATTCTTCCAGAGGTCCAAAGACCGGTTGGTTTAAAGTAACTCATTTCAGTCTGACTCCATCTAGTTAGATTTATTGTGAGTTATAAAGATCTGGAGATATCTAGCTATGGTACCTGTACAGTCAATAAAAGCCAAATGATAAGTCAATAAATGGACACTAATGGAAAACCAATCGACAACAGATAAGATAGTAATCTCACTCGAGTTAAAATGCCAAACTTTTGCTGGTTCTAGCACTTTTTCACCTCGTATTTGATACTTTTAGCGTCAGACGAAACTGACAATTTTAAGTGACAATCTCGGAGATCTCTGTTTGCTCTCCTTGGTGGCCAGTCAAGTTTCAAATCTCAATATATCAAACCAAAAACTATCTGAATGGACAGATCTGTTTAAGTGTGTTCACCAGAATACACCCAAGTAGGGCTGCGACTAACAATGACCTTCATTACTGATTAATCTGTAATCATTTTCTCAATTAATCGATTAGTCGTTTAGTCTAAAAAATGATGAAAAATGACCATTTCTTAAAGCCCACGATGCCACCTAAGATGTCTTGTTTTGTCCCGACCGACAGTCCACAACCCAAAGATATTCAGTTTACTGTCATGAGGACTTAAGAAATCAGAAAATATTTACATTAAAAAAAAAGCTGGAACCAGAGAATTTTAGCATTTTTTCTTTATAAAAACAGTCGCCGATTAATTTTCTGTCCATCGACTAATCACTTTAGCGACTGATCGTTGAAACTCCACGCCTTCGCTCGCCCAGGTAGTCAGAATTTCATATAAACTAAATCTTTAGGAATGCATCGATCCAATCCACCAAATCAGAATCACGTCCAGTGTTGACTTTTTTAAGTGGATCGGCCATGATGTGACCGTTCCACGTTGAATTGTTTCTTAACGTGCAGTATTCTGATATGAATTAAAAGGACATTGATTCAATCACTGCATGTATTTTAGTGCCACAAAAGCAATCCCTGAGTTCTACACGGTGAGACATGAATTTCAAATTTGGGAAAAGAGAGCTTTGCTACCGGATCAGTAGATACTCTTGAGTTAGGTCGGTGAAGACTAACTGGTGACAGAGTGAACTAAACAGTTGGATCGGCGCATCCCTGGATGAGCTATGACACATTTTGAGTGTAGAAAATGCATTTTCTTTGTATACACAATTTTTCAGTGCTGAGTGCCTGTTGCCAGCTCCGCCTACAAGACGCCCTGAAATAACAAGAGCAGCCACTGAGAGATTTACTGCTGCAGCTGTACAATCTGTAGGTGTGATCAATCCCCCACCCCCAAAAAGAACCCTGACCCAAGCCCTAGTCAGACAGCTGTCCTACCTGAACAGGTGGGCGTTTTTCTTATTGGCTGCCCTGCTGTCACATGACACACACAGACACAGGAAGCAGTGGGCATGTGCACGAGAACGAACACACACACACATACACACAGAAGAAAAAAAAAAAATTGACAGCAGGAGAAACAGGAAAGACACATAATCAAGACAAAGAGACATCAGACAGATGATCACTATAAGCACAATGTAGGGCTACCAGCTCAATGTGGTGATGACTGATGGTAACACACGGGATGAATTACAGTACATCGAGTGTTTCGGCAGAGGCAAAGCAGGTGTAAAATCACAACACGACACTCAAGCGACCAATGGAAATTGGACACTGAAACTCACAAATGATAATCTAAACATTGCTGTGAAATCTTTTGCTTAGTGTTGGTTTTTTGAGTGAGAATTCCCAGACTGCTACTTTTGTCATGCATACAGTATTATTCTTTCTTCTTGTGCCAGAGGGAAGTCTTATCAGCTCCCAGACAGTACACAGCCTGTATGACTCGTTTTTCCTGTGGCTGGACTGGACCTCAGTCAAATAAAGACTGATGTGGGAGCTACATTTTTAAGCAAGGCACTGAGACATACAGTCTGTCTGGGTGCAAGCAGATGTGAGGTTCCTACCTGTCCAGAGTAGAGGTGGGTTGGCGGAGACTCATGTCTGCAGCCTTGTGACTCTCCTCTGCTTCCTGGTGAGGGTTCAAACTCTGTCACTGGGCCTCTTTTATCCTCATCATCATCGTCGTCGTCTTCTCTTTCCTCTTCGGTTTTAAGTCCACACAATGGGGCTCTCTGTTGTGCTTTGATCAGACCTTCAAGCTAATGTGCATCAGCTACTTGGAAGCTGGATCAGATCGGAGAGGATGCTCCTCATGTTCCCATCCACCCCATCCAGCGATTCCAGTTAGGGCGTCAGTAGGGTATTAAGAGAAAGTGCTGCTCAGGCTATCACAAAAGTAACATTAGTGTATGTGCAGGTGGAGTGGTTAGAAAAAAAAACAAAACAAAAACTGATGCAGTGGTTCAGCTGTAGTGGAAACTGGATAAAGGGCAGCCTGCTTCCTCAAAGATCATCAATCATGAATGAATGAATGGCTGATGTGTCTCGCTGTGCTCCAGCAGGTCAACAACTCCCCATGTGTCGGTTGTAGTGTTTGTGTAAAGCTAGTTTAATTAGAGATAACTTCAAAGTAACACGCATAACAGCAAACACTATCTTGGGTGATATTCTGTAACACCTTGTAAGAAAATTACAATGCTAAACCTTAGATGTAGTTGTTTACATGTGTGACTTGTGCCAAGCTAAATAATCCCACACAAGCTAAGCACTACCTTAGTGTCGCTCGTTTCTCAGTCATATGCTTGCATAGATAAGGTTTAGATCTGACGTGAATGCCCAAGGTGGTTTGATAACGTTTGATAACTGTTTTCGTGTATATTGCTAAAGCAAAATCAACCCATACACAAAAAATAACGTACCTCTAGTTTGATACGTGAAAAGTCAATCACCACACCACTCCAGCACACTCCCAAGCTAACTGTAACTGGCAGATTTTTACATGCTAACACACTGTAAACAACAGACGCTACAGCTGGATTTCCATTACTCGCTAACGAACTAGCTAGCTAACTAGCAGGCTAATTCTGCCGTTGGGCTTATAAAAATAAAAATAAAAACGTCGTGCAGGATGAAATATAAAGGTGCTTTTCAAAATATACTATCTAATCAGTTGACTATGGAATGATAACGACCATCTGAAGCGGCCTGCTACGTCCAGCTAGCTTTCACTAGCTCTGCGGGAGGGTCGATCTCGACCCGCGGCATCGCGTTGGTGCTGAGGCCGACCGAACGCGCTGTGTATTCGGCTTTCAGCTGCGCCAACGGCTCGGTCCTTTGGAGCTAGCTAAGCCAACTAGCTATACATGCAAGGTGAAAAGCCAGCAGGGCTACGTCTGCATGCGAATGGAGGATTATAGAAGTGGACAGTTCAGTTAAATCCCGGAGTCCAGTTTTCCTGCAAATCCAGACACTAATGCTGCATGTTAGCCAGATAGCTAGAAAGCAATACGACTCCAGCAGGTCTTCTCTCCAAAACAAGTGGTACAATCAGGATATTTCTCTCTCTTTTAGTCTGCCAGAAGACTCAACGGTTAATAGCAATCTTTGTTGCATTTATAAACTGTCATTTTTAGTCCCAGATATAAAAATTGTGATCTCTGCTGTGTTGTTATCCTGCTGTCTTGACTGGCTGCTGATCCACCATCATGTCCTCAAAGATCACGGACACAGCAGCGCCCTCATCTGGATGGACTGCGGTACTGCAGGCAGTTTCTCTGACCGCAATCTCTCGATACTACAGATTAGGATCCATGTAAAAAAAAAAAAAAGAATGAGCATTTATCTTGAAGCTACATACTATAAACAACATGTAACAACACGAGTAGTAGTAAAAAGTAGTCCATGAGAGAAAAAAGGAAATACCCTCTTTCAATCAGTCTTTACATGCTACCAAATGGCAGAAAATATTCAGACCAAACATAAGAAATACGCCTCTAAACATTTTTTTTTAATGTTTTGCCTCATTGACAACTGTCAAAATATATTATTTATGTGCTTTCCCTGATCGTTTGGTGCTGTCTTCTTTTTAAAAAATCCCTTCAACAAGCGGCTTGTAATGTAACTTTTCATTTTCTGACAATGGCTGAGACATTTCCAGCTGTTCAAACATCCCTGAACTCAACATTGTTGAAACAGTGACAGAGCAGAACTCTGTAACCACAAAACAACGTTTTTCTAGTCACTATAGTTCCCTTTTTATTAGCCTATTTGGGGTGAAATAGTCCTATGCCTTGAATCACACCAAATATTCATATTTTGTGTTGATAATCAGTCATAGAGATGTAATAATGAGCAATTATTCTCACTATTAACTAGTTGGGTGCAACAAGGCATCACTTATATAGGCTAAATGTTTAATTCAACTACTATTAATTGTCATATTGCATGTTTTGCACGTTCATTTAAAAGCAGACCTTAGAAAAAACTTCACAAAGTCGACTAACTCTTGCTTTTCACCATGTCTTTAGCTAAAAGATTATTCCTGGTTCACGATCAATATCCCAGAGTGATCGGAATTTGACGTTGACTCATGTTTTCTTAAGTGACGCAATGTGAGATATTGCGATGACCTTACTTTGGTTCGCAGATGGTTTCAACACTTTACCAAATATGGCAACTTCTGGGCGTGGGATCTCTCTGCTGTGAGGTTGGAGTTGAGGAGAGAGGGGATGCGCCGCCAAGAACTACGCACGGTGTTTCAGCAACTTTAAGCTTCCAAAAAACATGAAAGAGCCTAGAAATCGGTAAGGTCCATCTCGAGGCTGACTTTTTTTTTCTTCTTAGATAGTTAATACAGAAGTTTAACAGCTACTAGCGTTTATCACGGTCTATTTTTGGCACGATTACAATAGCACAGCGCTGGGTGCGGTATGTCCGCTATTTGCAATGGAAAACCGCTTATCACATACTTCTTATTTCAGTCGAGGCTCACCATGTGTCTGTTTTACAGAATATGACATGTAAAAAGAGATTGTATCTTGTGTGATATCATTATGATACTGCCACGTCTTCTCTCAGCCTAGAATTTTTTCTTTTAGAATGATGTGTACAGATGTTTTAATAAGTTTTCACCATCTGGAGCATCATTTAACGCCTTTATAAGTGAGAAATTGTCACATTTAAGCTACAATAGTGATATACAGTATCTCACAGGTTTGTTAATATTAAGCATCATCTCTTAGGCATGCATGGTATGCATAATAGCAAACCCAAAGAAACTAAAATTTGGTTTCCTGTCAGCAGCAAGGGTAAAAGGCCACAGACCACAGAACCACACCTCTCTACCAGCAGCTTTGTTTTTTTTCTTGCTCAGACATTAACTGGCATCTCTTTCAGTAATGAAACTGGGTTTAACCTAACAGATTTCAGCGGAAACTTTAAGGTAATGGATCAAATCTTGTGTTAAACAAGAGGTTTTTGTATCATACACTGAAATCTTAGCTGAAAAAGAGCAAACTCCAGGTGTCATTCTCTTTGTGTCTGACGGAGATTGGGTGCTAATTTGATTTTGTGTGTCAGTTCCTGCAGACATGCTATTAGCTCATCTGAGCTGCTTCCTGGGTGTGTGTCTCAGTACACAGAACAGGAAGTGTGGTATTGGAGTTAATGGCTGGAAGATTTATTAAGTTAGCAGGGTTTGCATTGGCAGAATGAGGAAGTGTGTTTTTTCTCTAGGAATGATGCTTGCATGAAAGATGCACCGTGGACCTGTATAGTAGCAGTCATGGCCTTCCTGTAGCATCTGCACCCACAGTACATTAGGATATGATCAGAGTAATGTGTTAAACACCAGAAATGCAAGAAAAAAATGCAACAATTCTGCATGTTTTGACCAGATTTGGCAGTGTTGAGCCTCACAAATGTGTTATTTTTGTTTGATTATTTTGAACTACTTAAATACAATTTAATGCACACCATTGCAGTTTGGACACTAGAGGGCACCAATATCAAACAATTTAGTGCCATTTTAGACTGAGGGACTTTCCAAGCCCTTGAGATTTAAAAGCAGGCAAACTTCCACTTCCTGTATATGATATATCTACCCTGCACAGGTCACAGCTTGAACAGCAAACCGAGGTTCCTCACATGTTCCACAGTCTTTACACAACTTTAGTTTGAGCCTGGACACGTCAGTTATAGATGATGAAGTTCGCAATAATTTAATTAGAGCATTGGTGTTGCAATTTTTCACTTTATATTTTTGTTGTTTATGTAGATCATCATTTATGACTTTTCATGATTCAGAAGACCATTTCCTCAATACATTAGGCCTTAATTACCCCATAGACAAAAAAAGCCTGTTGGTAATATTCAGCAAAAATAGAGAGTAAATAAGACAACAAGTAGGACTGAATACTGAGCATTTCTACAACATGGGCTGTTAAGACTTAAAAGAGGAATCATAAAGTTAGGGCTACAGCATTTTACAAATTAGAATAAACTGACTGAAATTGCTACTCAAGAAATAAAGCCCCATATAATGTTTGTGTTTCATTAATATACAGTAGTGCCTTGCTTGCATTTTGCATCAAGATAGTCCAAACACACATCATCACTTCCACAAATGTTAGTTCATTTTCTTCTGATCAGTCTCTTTTTTTTATTGTGTCTCTGCAGAATATATGACAAACATCAACAGAGCATGTGAAAAGCCGCCAACACAAGATCTCACATTCAGTAAAAAAAAAAGACTCATCTTAACCATCGTTGCACTACAGAGGTCAATTTCAGCTCCTGACTGACTTCGATAGCCCATCATGCCACTGATTGTGTTTCACACTTCCCAACTGCTGTGGGTGCGTTTAGCCGCCCTGCTGTTCACCTGCGTGGCGTTCAGTGTTGCAGCACATGGAGCCTCACTTCCCCACGGAGGCATGGCTGACTGGTGCATCTTCTGCTGGGCGTTCAGCTTCGCCTGCACCCTACTGGTCCTGCTGGTGGAGCAGTTCGGCCTCCAGGCCCGCACTCCAGTGTCCTGGTCCAACTTCCCCATCACTATTGCCTGCTATGCTGCTCTCCTGTGCCTCTCTGCCTCTATCATCTTCCCTGTCTTTTACATCAAGGACCAGCAGCTCTACGGCGAGGTTCGCGACTATCGCATCGTCTCCACCGTCTTCTCCTGCCTAGCCGCGGTAGCCTACATGGGGGAAGTGAGCCTGACTAAAGCGAGGCCAGGAGAGGTGGCGGGCTACATGGCTACAGCTCCAGGCCTGTTAAAGGTGTGCCAGACCTTTTTGGCCTGTATTATCTTCATCCTGGTCAGCAACCCTAATACCTATGAGCAGCATGCAGCGCTCAAGTGGTGCATGGCGGTGTACTGCATCTGCTTCATCCTCTCCATGGCTGTGGTGGTGCTGTGTGTGGGCGAGTGCACCGGCTGTCTCCCCATCCCGTTCTCCAAGTTCCTGTCAGCGTACGGGCTCCTGGCAGTTATCATGTACCTGACCGCTACCATCATCTGGCCGGTGTTCCAGTTTGACAAGCAGTACCAGCGTCAAAGCCAAAATCCAAGACTGATCGCAGTGGCGGTGCTCACTGCGGTCAACTTCCTGCTTTACCTCGCTGACCTGGCCTACACCGCCAGGCTGGTGTTTGTCACTGTCTAGGAAGAAAGGGAATAAAGGAGGGAGACATATTGAGTGATGAAGAACAGAAAAAAAGAGGCTAAGAGCTTGAGTGGCTTTGTATTTTTGACAAAATAGACATGAATCTTTCTCTTTGGTGTCTAATTATACAGTGTGATGGTGAAATGAGATGTCCTGTTGAAACAAGGAAAGCTCAAATGGCTCGCTTGCAGTATGTACATGCATGTTTGAGTTTAAAATAAATGCCTAGATATCTGCAATGACAGTATTTAATCTCGAATGTGAGTTGCTATATCATAAAAGATAAGAAGATGAAATTTTTTACATGATGGTGTGGAAAAATCAAAGTTGGCATGTAATGCTGTTAGAATCCAATGAAGTCAAAGACACTGGAACGCAGGAGAAACGTATTTACTGTATCTGAGACACAGAAACTCTTTGGTTACTGATGGGGAAGCTTCGTTTGCAGTACATGGACACTTTGATTTCATCACAACCTAAAACATAGATTTCTTCATTGTCCTTCTTATTATCTTTTGTTTATAACGTTTTGGAAAAACACTTTGTTCTTTTGTCTTGATAACAAAGTATCAGTATTGAAAGATTTGACAGAATGTAATTTGAGCAAATAAAGTTTTTAGTTAAACCAATAAATATTTTATTTGAAAGCACATGTGATTTGTGATTTCATAATGTAGTTAAAAAGACAATAACAACATGCTATTGTTGCTCCATGTATCACCTTTATGGAAACATACTTGCAGTTATGTAGCAGACTCAGGCAACTGTCATTCTGTACTTTTTTCTTTACTGACATTGTGCACTGTGAGATAAGGTTCTCTTATCCATAAGACCCCCATACAGTAATGTCACATGCAGACATTTAACTACAAGTTTTACTTTCAAACCTTATACCAAAATTATCCTGAGAATGTTCCCTTCAACTACACATAAAAACAACCCATTACTGTTAAAATTTGGATACAGTCAAAATGTTATTAAGTGGAGTTAGTGTTACGAACAGTTAGGCATGTATGTTGTAGCCACTAAGAGAAAGAGAAACTGCTTTTGTTACTTCTTTTGAAATCCTCACTGTGATGTGACAGTCCATTAATCTGTAGTGCACGGGGGGGGGGGGAGTGGCACAATGATGAATTACAATGATCCAGTTATTTCTGGATATAATAAGTTAAAATAGCAACATGATTTTATATGTTTCATATCTAAACATCATAATAAATCTATAGCTGTCTGGACCCCTTTTAGTTCAGGGCTCCAGACAGTTGCCTACTTGTCTTACCTTAAGTCTGCCCCACAATGCACCTGATAAATAAGTGTAAAAGAGACACATAGTCACACAGGCAGTCTCGTCATTTTAATTGTCACTCTGCAGTTACTCTTTTTGACAAGATGGACGGTGAGTTAATTCTTTTCACTTGTGATATTTTGTTTGCTCTGAGCACAACACAGTTGTCTCATGAAGAATTTTAAACTGCAGTCGTTTTTGTTTTACTCAAAAGTTTTGACTGTGTATACAGTTTTAACACCTGAGATGCATCACTATGCATTTAAAAAATATATCTGTGAACTGTAGTGCTCTGATGCATGAGATGTCCCTCCCCTTTTTGAATCATTTTTCATGTTGTAATCATAAAAGATATTTCACAATCATACATTATACAATCAATAATTATATAATGTATCTTGTAAAATGTATTGATTATTAAAATGTACTGCATCTTAAAATAAGGTAAAAATGTAAATATTATTGACAAAATATGTCAAGAAACATACTAATGTCTCATCCTCTGCTTGGTTTTCTAATGTGATCAATGCAAATGTATCTCAGGGAGGACACTGGGTGTTTACCTCTCTGAAATGCAATGACATGGAGCACTTTTAACAAGTGTTTTTACCATCTGTTGCCCTTATTTACCCACATTATCTGGTCAAACCAAATAAATGGTAATTTCAAAAGGTACAGCATAAAACCAAGAAATTATATAAAAATTTCCAAAAATACAGTGCTGGTGTGCTTGTTAACCTCAGCTACTTTTCACATGTGGATAAAAAACATTCATCAGACCCCCATACAATAATAACAGTTTTACTTTCAAACCTTATACCTAAATTATCCCAAGAATGTTCACTTCAACTACACATAAAAACAACCTATTACTGTTAAAATTTGGATACAATCAAAATGTTATTAAGTGGGAGCTTTGCCTGGTTTGACTTTCTGAAAATAAGAGAAGCCACAGCAATAGCAGGACAATAGTACAACAATTCTCACTGTGATGTGATGTGCTGCAGTCACAGTGGTTCTTGCGGTTATGGAACAGTCCATTAGTCTGTAGTGCACAGGGGAGTGGCACATTTACAATGATTTCTTAAAAAAAAAAAAATTAAAAAAGTTATTTCTGGCTATAATGTTAGAATAGCAACATAATTTTATATGTTTCATATCTAAACATCATAATAAATCTGTAGTGGTTTGGATCCCTTTTAGTTCGGTGCTCCAGACAGTTGCCTACTTGTCTTACCTTAAGTCTGCTCCACAATGCACCTGATAAATAAGTGTAAAAGAGAAACATACTCACACAGGAAGTCTTGTCATTTTCATTGTCACTCTGCAGTTACTCTTTTTGACAACATGGACGGTGAGTTAATTCTTTTCACTTATGATTTTTTTTTTTGTTCTGAGCGCAACACAGTTGTCTCATGAAGAATTTTAAACTGCAGTCGTTTTTGTTTTAATTAAAAGTTTTGACTGTGTATACAGTTTTAACACCTGAGATGCATCACTATGCATTTAAAAAATATATATCTGTGAGCAGTTGTGCTCTTAAACCTCACAGCTGTCCATAATAAATCTGTTTTGATTGTTGAGAAATGACCAGTTTTGATGCACGAGCTGTTCTTGCATTTTTCATTTTTTAATCATAAAAGATATTTCACAATTATACATTATACAATCAATAATTCTCAAAATCTATCTTGTAAAATGTATCAATTATTAAAATTTACTATATCTTATAATCAGGAAAAAATATAAATATTGTCAACAAAATATGTCTAAATTTGAGACATGTCGAGGTGTAAGATATAAAAACTCTCCTTTTGGAAAAGAAGCATACTAATGTCTCCTCCTCTGCTTGCTCTTCTAATGTAACTTCCACACCAGGTGCTCAAGCTGTAAAGACTGATAATTACACCTTGAGGTGGACGGGCAGTCCACGCCTTTACTTGAAGAGTTTACCAACTTTTATGTAAACAGTGTCACGGCTCTTGTCAATCAGATGTATTTGTCTTTTTAATGCAAATGTATCTCAATGAGGACACTACAAGTGTTTTTCCCATCTGTTGCCCTTATTTACCCACATTATCTGGTCAAACCAAATAAATGGTTATTTCACAAGGTACAGTATAAAAGCCAAGAAATTATATGAAAATTTCTAAAAAATACAGTGCTAGTGTGCTCGTTAACCTCAGCTACTTTTCACATGTGGATAAAAAACATTCAAATCAAAATCAAGGATTCTACATGACCTCATTTACCAGTTATGACTGCAACCTAATTTAGAAAGTGTTGTCCCTCTTAATTGTGATTTTCACTAATGTGTGCATACAATATTATTCCTATAACTAACATATGGGTCACAGTGCAATCTGAGTGCAGAGATGCACAAAAACAAGTAAGAGCAATATGTACAATATTACTGATCCTGATTCATTGTTCTTTTCTAGACTCAGAAATAAGAATTGTCCTGCTGGGAAAAACTGGAACTGGGAAAAGCAGTACATCCAACACCATATTCAGAGAGGATGTCTTCAAGATAGATGATTCTCCAAACGTTGGAACAAGTCAATGTGCAAAAGAAACCAGAGCTGTCAATGGAAGAAGCATCACTTTGATCGACACTCCTGGTTTCTTTGACCCAGACAAGTCTAAGGAGGAGCTGAAGGATGAGATAGTGAAGTGTATCATAGAGTGTGCTCCTGGGCCTCATGTTTTTCTTATTTTACTTAAAGTTTAGAAATTCACAGACCATGAGAAGCAGGTTATTGACGAAATACGAAATACTTTTTCTGAGGAGGCTTTCAAACATGCTGCAGTTGTCTTCACTCATGGTGACCAGCTCCCCGAAGGAATGAAAATTGAAGATTTTGTCCAAAAGAATAAAGATCTGAGTGATCTGGTGAAGAAGTGCGGTGGCCGGTACCACGTCATTGATAATAAACACTGGAAGGACAACCAGCAGGATGAGTACAGGAGAAACCAGGTCCAGGTGGCAGAGCTACTCAACACCATAGACAATATAGTGATGGAAAACAATGGAGGCTACTACACCAATGAGATGCTGCAGACAGTGAAGAAAGAAATACAGCAGGAGGAGGAGAGAATTAGACTGTTGTCAGTGACAATATCAGAGCAAGATATCAGAGAGCAGGCTAAAGTCACTGTATCTCAGAAGTTTTTGATCAGAGTGGCAGGTACTGCAACAGGAGTATTGTTGGGGGCTTTGCTTGGTGTGTCAGCAATGATTATTGTAGTTGTCACAGCCTTGTCGACAAAAACAACAGCAGTAGCAGTGGAGGCTGCAGTGAGAGCAGCAGGAGGAGCAGCAGTAACAACTGGATTAGGTATAGCTGTAGGAGTTGCTGCTGCAGCAGGAGCAGTAGTAGGAGGTTGTGTAGGATATCTTGAAGCTGATCAAGCAAACTCAGTAGGGGAGGCAGTAAAGAATGCAGCAAATACCACGTGGGACGAAAGTCTAGAAAGATTTAAAAATTTTCAAATCAACAAAAGTGGGAAGAAAGAATCACTTCTGAAAGAGAAGGTTGTATAGGATATTGTGAAGCTGATCAAGCAGACTCAGTAAAGGCAGCAGAGAACACAGCAAAGGCTGTTTGTGATAAAGGTCTACAAACAATTAAAAAAATACGAAACATCAAAAAGCAACAGCAAAGTGAGGAGAAAGAGTCACTTCTGTCAGACAAGTGAAATAAATTAACTGTTACAGTGTTCTTGTTACTATACTGTTCTATATAGTGCTTTTATTCAAACGCTTTACAATTTGCCTCTCATTAATCCATTCCCATTGTATGGGAACTATATTTGCTCCTAAAATTCTAACATCTACTAAATAGGCTTTAGTCACATACAGTATGTGTCCATCTTGGATCAAAAACAAGGCGAAGCAGGGAAACAAATGCAGAAGTTAGTTTCTGTTTCACTTGACACTCCTTGTGAAAAATATCCTACTGTAGTGTATCTTCTTTTGCCAGCTATTCTTATAAAAACACAGCAAACATTTGACTTTTAAAAACATTCTATCAAGGGGTTTTAATATCTGGTAATGACTTTGATTTATTATTTCAAAATGTTGCTCTTTGAAACTAGATGTATATAAGAGTTCTTGAGAGAATCTTTAAGATTTTCATGAGTATAAATCTCTTGGTAACAAATGTTTTAAAGCTGTTTGTTATTCTGATTGTGCTTCAACTCTTTGCCAATGATACAGGGAAAATGTTTTGGTTATGTGTTAAATTATTATTGTTTTTATATAATCTCTTATTTTGTTGTTGTTTTTTTTCTCAAAATGAAATTCTAATAGTTATACAATGAAACAATCCATCACCAAAATTGTTCATTATTAAGAATTGTTTCAAATGTCTCTTTCCTCATAAAACCATGATCCAAATCATAGATTTAAAACTGATGTTGAGCCACCAACAGTGACGCAGACCACAGCTTAAATTTGCTATTTGATACTAATAAACAAATAAATAACAACAGCTCGTTCATGCTTCAATAATCAGTCAGTGTATTCATCAACAGCAACATTTTTGTTGTTCATTAGTATATTTGAAAAGCAAACTGTCAAACAAAGATACACATCATGTGCCATGGATTAGCACTGGTGAACTCAGGGGGCAACCTCTGGGGCAATGCCACAAAAGTGCCCCCACAGTAGAACTAACCTGATAAAATGCCCTCTAAGGTGCCCACACAAAGGAGAAAACATACCAAATATCTGTAATTTCTGTCTTAGTTATGGATAAATCAGGATAAAGTGCCCTATAGAGGGCTTCTCTATATGTGACAATCTGAACTGAAATGCCCTCATGGCTGCCATTTCAGTGGAAGAAAATGTGATAGTGCCCTGTGAGGCCAGTCCAGCACTACAGCACAAGGGACTGCAATGGCGAGGGTGTGTTGTTTGAGGTACCGGTGAGACAATGAAATACCATAAATAATAAATAATCCAGGATATACAGGGGATACTGTATTGTTTTTATTGTGTAAAGCACTTTGTGTTACATTGTATTTGTATGAAAAGTGATATACAAATAAAGTCTGATTGGTTAATACTGTATAGCAGAAAAACATGGTGAAGTGCCCTCACAGTGAAGCCCTATAAGATGCCCTTATGATGGAGTAAACTGGCCATTATGGTAGAAATGAATGTATCCTTTATGTAGGCTGACCATTGAGAAAATAAAGTAGCCTTAAAACATTTTGTAGTTAGCTGACATTATTCCGTTCAGTTGATTTTGAGTGCTACTCACTAGTTTGCTCAGCCTTACTGTTACTACTAAGAACATACATGCATAAAAATGTAAATGGTTAACATTACTAAGAATTCTACTTGTACAGATGAATGTGCATTATAGATAAGATATAGTAATATAAAGAAACAAATATAAAGAAATATAATTATGTAAATTGTAATTGTAAATTGTGACTGTAAAATTTCAATTTGGCTCCTACACTTCTGCAATCTTGTATAGTGTCAGAAGTTTCCATCACACATATCTAAGTTAAAACATAAGTACTGTATACTATATAAGAAGTAAAATGTTCATTACACTCAACTCCCTGCTTTCCCTTGTAAGCCTTTGTCTACTTTGCCACAATATGAGTCAGAGTATCATATCTGAAGAAATGGAGTTAGGAGGTAAACAAAATAAATGAAAACAAAAATTAAGGCTGGGAAAAGAGGTGAGTCAGTGTCAATTAGGAAACGGGAGGCTCTCTTGCTTATGGCTTCAGAGACCTAGGCACCGATTTACAGATTGTGTACACATGGCGCGAAATACTACTAGTTTTCGCTTATTAAGTCTCAAATTACCACCACTGGTAATTATGCATAGTATACATTCAATGTATTCTATTTTCACTTTATTTGATCTTACGTTTATTAATATTATCAAGTAGGTTTTATTTTCCATCTTATGTACATTTACATGTGTAACCAGGTGGTAAAATAATAATATTTATGGAAATAAAATCCATGCTGAAGAACTTCTCCATTGTTGCTCTCTAGCTGGGGATGCTCACGTTGGACAGCAGGGGGTGTGAGTTTACCGTTTAGTGCAGCGGTATGCCTGCTTAGTGGACAGGGAACGCTGGGAAAAATATAGGAAGTACAACATAACGCGCTACTTTTTTGCTGAGAATAGCCACTGGTTCCAACGGATTGCAGATGTTGGTGCATTGAAAGCCTCACGCGCGTTGCCACTGCCGTATTTATGCTGTATTTGTGGCGTATTTGAGCCACTTTTTTGTGCCGTTTTTGTCACAATTTCTGTGACGTGTTTTCTGCACTGAAAAAGTACTGAATTATGTTTTATTTATTTATTTATTTATTTATTTATTTTGGCTAATTGTTTCTTTTGTAAATTTAACAACCTGACCTTTGGTGGACGCCAAGATTTTTCTAAAAGTTGCTCTCCATAATCGGATAACAAAATAAGGAGAATAAAACCCCCACAAAGTGGCATTTGAAGCTCTGTGTTGACTTTATCCCTGGCTTCACATGTTTTTATGTTCATTTTATGTCTTTTTTTGTTGTGAAGTATTTGCTGCATGTAATTTCTTTTGTTGTAAATCACTTTGAGCTGCATTTGAATGAAAGGTACTATACAAATAAAGTTACTATTATTATTATTATTATTATTATTATTATTATTATTATTATTATTATTAAAAAATGACCCTAAAAACTACCTCTGTTCTTAAAATTTTAGAACCGGTTTTGAGCTGCAATGTGAGCCAACAATCAAAGTGTGGCACCATTACTATACCATACTTTGACCATAATACATTCACTTGTTCAACTCTGTTGCTGTCGCAGTGTTTTGGCTTGAGAATTGTTTAGGCACAATGACAGCATGAGACTGAAAGTGAATGCCAGAAGCGTGAGAGTTGGCAACTCTGGACTAAAACTATCACCATCATCATTATAAAGGTGTGCTAAAGATATACCTGTTAAACACAAAGTTGTAAACCTAAAGTTACACAACTATGTTTGCTAGGCCTACAATGAATATGAGTGAGTTGAATGATATTGGGATCAGTGATTTTGTAGCGATCCTTTGGTCAGTCCAGATAAGTTCAAGTGTCTCTGGATTGCAAAAGTGACCCTGTGGTTTCTCCTCTTCACTCTCTCTCTTGCACTTTAACTCTCTTTAACCTCTTAATCTTAATCCCAAATTTAACCATCTGTAATCATTCCATAACCTTGCAACTAAATGCAGATTGTTCACAATTCATGCTGAGCTAATTATGTCTATGTTTTTATTTGATTGTAATTCTCAGTGTCTGTAAAGCGCTTTGTCCAGGCTGACAGCAGCTGCTTTATTTTTGACATTGCATCAGTACAGATTTTAGTCTCAGTAGGACATCTAGTGGTTCAAAGTGGTAATGCTGAAGGATGTCAATTTTACACCAGAATTTACTGTGCGAAGGTATCTTTTTGGTTTAGATTTTGTTTTTTCAATGGTGGGAAATCACAATACATTAAATGGATGAAATGTCCAAAACCTCACTGGTTTGATCATGATTACTGGTGGACTGATTATCCTACAATCAGCATCATATAAAGACATCATCATCAATGTTATCACCATCATTACATCATAATAACAGTGACAATAATTCCTGCAAAACAAGGCCAACCATGGAAATGCCCCACCTCAAGCTAAACGTGAACTATTTATGTTTTTTGGGTGTGTCCATTTGAAAGCTGTCATGAGGAAGTTGAATTCACGTGGCACACTGTTCAGGGCTGTTCACTGGCAGGGTGGTATTCAGAGAAATATCATACTAATAAAGTTTTTCCATAAGGTAAAATGGATGAATACCAACATCCATTATTCTTTGAAGCTAAAGAGCTGACAGACAGAGAGAAGCAGAAGATCAGGAGACACTTTCAGAAAAGACGAGATTCTGGGGGTGGTGATTGTGGAATGATTGAAAAGGCTGGAGACAACACCTATAAAATCTGCTTTAAGGAAAAAGATGGTAAGTTATGACACTGGGTTAGACTCAGTTATGTGTAGAATTTACTTTGCAGTTTGAGCTTAAATGTAGGCTTTTGTTGGGACTGGACTTTGTTGTGTTTTACAGACCAGGAAAGGGTTTTGCCGAGGGAGTTCCACACTATCTCCCTTCCTTCCGGGGAATTACATCTGACTGTGAGTCAAACCAATTCGCGTGAGACCCCTAAACACACTGATCGGCCTTCTACTAGTCCCTCACAGGTGAGCTAACAGGGTACTATTGTCCTTAGGTAACCTAGGTGAACGCTTGCATAATTATGGTAAAAACAAATGTCATAGCCAAATGATCTAGTCAAACCAGTTTGGGGGGATTTCTTTTTCAAAGTTTTTTTTATGACATCTTTTTTTATAATTTATAGCAAATCTAATGCAGTAATCTGATGAGACTTACATAACTATTAGTTATTTTTGCTTTTCTTCCTTAGACATTCAAAAAAGAGAACACAAAAGGCCTTGAGAAGATTTTCAAGACAGATGTTTTCCTCCTGTATTACCTCAGAGACAACCCCAAAGCATTCAAAGTCTTAGAGAAGCAGCTCTCTGCTATTGGATGCAAGGTGGAGTTAAACTTTGATGAAGAGGAGGCAGTGGTTAGGGGGGATATTGAGAAGGGTCCTGGAGGAGCTCTTGGCAGTGCTGCAGAGAGATGGGAACTACAGGTGGATAAGGTCTTCATTGGTTTTACTGAGAGCTACCTCTGCTATCATGTGGTTGAGCCAAACAAGTGAAAATCTTACTGCAGGACCTAAACTTTGTGACTGATGATATCAAAGTCTACACAGAGGATGGATATGCTGTGGTTGTGGGAGACGTTCAGGCTGTGAAGGAGAGAATAGCAAATCTGGAGAAGAGACTGCCGACCTGTAAGGAACTCCCAGTTGTGGAGGAGCAGTTCAGACTGGTAGGAAAGGAGTTTAGTCGAGAAATGTGTGCACATTGCCCAGAAGTTAAAATCCTCCGAGGTAATGTGAATTTGATCATCTTGGAGGGCCCTGACAAGGAGGTGCAGTTAGGAGTGACAAAACTTGAAGATATGATCAAAGAGATAAAAGAAAAGAGAGTTAAGCTGTCTACAGCTTTAATGACCTTCATGACATCCAGCGGTGTCATCTCCAAGTACCAGACTTGTTTCCAGCACAGCCTCAGAAACCCTGTTGCCTTAGAGGTTAGGTCAGACCTGGTACTGTCGAGTTTGTCCTCTGATGCCCTGCATGAGGCTGAGGCAGCAGTGCTGAGAGACCTGAGTGATGTCACTGTGCAGCTGCAGGGCACCGCAGCTCTACCTCCAGATCTAGACCAACTGAAGGAAATCCTGATCAAAGCCAAACACCAGGCAAACCTTTGAGAGCTCAGAGTGGATGTCAGCTTAATCCCAGCTCCCAGTGGAGTTGCGATGACAAAAGTACAACTGGTGGGCTACAGTGAGAATGTTAACAAGCTGGAAGAGGTTCTGCAAGACTACCAGATGAACCAGGTTGGGACACAAGAGGTTCTTAACTTACCCAACCCTGATATGACTGACAAGTTTGATAAAATATTGGGCCTGATGAAGCAGACTACTCTGGATTGCAGCACATTTCAAACTTGGCTCTCTACCTCAGTCAACATCAGTGAGGGAGAGGGCCAAGCTCGAAATGTGTTTCCTTCCTTCCTTGACTATTTTCACCCATTTCAGAGGCCCTTTTCCTGTTTTCTGTTAAACCATTTCTGTCACATATTTACATAAATACTATTTTCATATACATATACTTCAGGACAATTCAGCCACTTAGATCCATAATGGCTTTCATCTAGATTGATGGGGATCCATTTTGCATCTATATATAGTATGAATGCATAACATCTGTCCTCAACGTGATGTGAATATAATTTATTTCAAGATATTTCCATTACATTCAAGGCAATTTTGGCAGCTTACTACTGTATATTCATGTTTTTTTCTTGGTAGATTGAGCACTTGCAGAATGTTCATCTGCGATGCACCTATGAAGTTCAGAAGAGGAACATTTCTGATGAGAACAGACAGGCTGGGGGAGCAGGTGAAAAGCTTTTGCACCATGGGACGACCCAGCTATGGTTTACCTTAACAATTTTGTGTTTTGACACTGGCCTGTAACCCCAGGCAGCAGACAAATTAGGCAGGCCACTGGGAATTGTCCCAGTGCCCGATGTCCAATCCGGGCCTGCTGGTGCTTAAATTATCCATAAAATACATTACCTGACACAGTGCTTTAGAAACTGGGGAGATATTTGATTCAAGCTCTCAGTCAATGATAATTATTTGTTCTGTATTCATCTGAAAGTCACTTACTGCTATGAGACAATATATATTAGTTTAATTTATTGATAGTTTAAATTGTCATTCCAATATGAGACTCAACAAGCAAATCAAGTGAAATAATATATCAGTAAGTGCAATAGAATCTGCAGGGTACCCTACATACTCAGGAATAGTCTGTTTTGCCATTTATATTTTATACGTTTATTTTTTATTATTTACCTATTGTTATCATTGTTTACTTTAGATTTACTATTTTTATGACTAGTAGTTGTTGGTGTTGTCTCATCTTGGTGTTGAATTTCACTGTGCAGTTGACTGCTATGCTATTATGTGTAATGACCAAAAAAAAACAAAAAAAAAAACAACAACCTTGAAACATTGACCTTGAAACCAAAATATTCTTACTGTAACTAAGTCATATTTTAAACAACGTGATGTTTTATTTGGCACCAGAAATCAAAACTAGAGCTTAAACAATTAGTCAATTAATCAATTAACAGAAAATGAATCTTTAACATTTATAACAGTTGTTAAAGTCATTTTCAGCCATGCTAGTGACATGACTCTACAGATGGCTTGTCAGTTCACCACTTTGGTCCAGTCTAAAATATCCCAATAATTATTGGAAGGATTCTCATGAAAATTTATAGAGACACTCATTGTCCCCAGTCTCCTTTAACTTTTCATCTAGCGCCATCATCAGGCCAAAATATAAATTTGTTCAATACTTTGTTTTATGAACAAATTATTGCAAAACAATGACATTCCCATCATCATCAGCTGCAGTTTGTGTTCAGGGCAAAAAGTACGCCAAATTAAACAACCAAATAGGTAGTTTGACTGTGCAGTCCAGAACGACAAACTGGAGCATTTTTTAATCTGACGCCCCTATTGGCAGTAATCAGCAGGACAACATCATTTGTCTTTGCTTTTCAAAACTGTTACAAATCACTGTTACAAAATAATGATGTCTTATAATGTGGCAATGCCTTGGTTCAGGTCTGGTTAGGTTTAGGCACAAAATCGAGTTGGTTTAAGGAAAGATCATGGTTTGGGATAAAATGATAATTATGTTAAGGTTAGAGAAACATGGTGTGGGTTAATGAGGACAATAAAACAGTCAGAGCTACAGTGTCATAAATGATGACAAATACCATAAATCCATATATGTTAAGGTCTAAACATGTGCTACAGAGAGGGAAAGCCAAAAATAATGACACGCTTGCTTTCATATTTGTATGTAAATTTTAAAAGGGAACCACTATCCATAACTGAAAAGCAGTGGTCAGAGTTTACTTTCAAAAGTAGTTAAAACATGACTCCAGTCCACACCTCTAAAAGAGGTGGAGCTGGAATAAAGATTCATGAGAATTTCTTTTCAGCACAGTAACTTTTTGCTGGTTTTTCATCGTAGTGTGTTGACACAGTACGTCACTAGAATCAAAGCAAAGAAATAGACCAGATTCAATTTCAAGACATTTTCACTCCAGTTTCCTCTTTAACATCATGGGAGGTGAGTTAACAACTTATTAACAACTTATATAAATAATCAAATGTTAAAAAAATAAAAAATAAAATAACTAATAGTACCTTAGATGTACCCAAACATTATTGACTTAAAATGTATATGACTAAAAACACGTAGTAGTTCTATATTTAAAATATAACATATATATGTCAAACATACAAAGTGAATAACAAAGAAACATAATTAGATAAATTACTTTCTGTTCTTACATACTTCTATTGATTTGCTTATTTATGCCATCAGCAAACTAAAACTTTTTGTCTTAGTTAAAAATGAATTCAACTCTTGTTCAGTATCACAATGGACAAAACTCTCCCAGAACCCAAATAGCACTGTGAGGAGGCAGCAAGACACAAATGTACATGACTGAGTATAAGACATTATTCTCTTCTAGTGACAAAGACAAGGAGGATTGTCTTGATTGGAAGAACTGGGACTGCGAAAAGCAGCCTAGCTAACATAATATTTGGCCATACTTTCAACTCTGAAACAAGAGAATGTCGAGCAGAAACCAGATCTGTCAATGGAAGATGCATCACGTTGATCAACACTCCTGGTTTCTTTGACACAGACATGACTGAGGAGCTGAAGACTGAGACAATGAGGTGTATCACTGAGTGCACTCCTGGGCCTCATGCTTTTCTCATTGTACTTAAAGTGGAGAAATTCAGCATGCAGGAGAAGGATGTCTTCAAGAAAATATGTGAATATTTCTCTGATGAAGCTTTCAAATATGCTGTAGTTGTCTTCACTCATGGTGACCAGCTCCCTGAAGGGATGACAATTGAGGAGTTTGTCCAACAGAATCAAGGTCTGAGTGATCTGGTGAGGAAGTGCGGTGGCCGGTGCCACGTTGTTGATAATAAGCACTGGAACAACAACCGACCTAATGAATACAGGAGCAACCAGCTCCAGGTGGAAAAGCTACTCAACACCATAGACAAGATAGTGATGGAAAACAATGGAGGCTACTACACCAATGAGATGCTGCAAACAGTGGAGAGAGAAATACAAGAGGAAGAGCGCATCAGACTGTCATTAGGAAACATGACACAGGAAGATGAAACGCAGGGTCTGTGTATCATTTTATAATCCATCATTCATTTGTAATTAAAAAATGCTTTTTGGATTGAAGAATTTGAGACAAAACCAATAATGAGCTGTGACTCATCAAAAAAGGGAAGAGAATATATCATTAAGAAGTCATATCTATAATATCTCTTTCTCTGAAAGAAAATCTTGTTCTAAAGAATCTTTAACCAGCTTATTATGTTTATTCATACAGTATGTTCAACTGAACTCATGTTCAAGCTGTAGGTTGTACTTGTTGTCTGAGCTTCAAACTTTAGTCACTATTTCTGTAATACTAGTTTAACACAGAGTTTCAGTGTGATGTGTGTAAACTATAATCCCAAAGCAGAAAGACAATGTTGGTTGTATTTCTGTCCAACTTTAAAATATTTTTTCACTGTTTATTTCAAGACTAAACAGAAAATATCAATTCATGTATTTACTGTAAACTATATATTTTTGTCCTCTGATGCTTCTTCAGAAATAATTGTAGTTCTTTGTGGATTAACATGTATCATTAATGCAAGTATGAACAATCAATAAAGTGAAAATTTAGAAAAATGTTATGGAGCAAATCAAGTTTTTATGTGGTAAGTGAATCAATGAATGCATGACGCTTTGGGATACCTAAAGCTTATTTCATACCAGTGGAAGCTAAATAATCAATCATCAAGTTTTACTGTTGGAGGGATTATAGCAAGTGAAAGTAAATGAGAATAAAAACAAGAGTCAGAGCAAGGGAGAAAAGAAACAACATGGACGGTAAGTTAAGGTTGATTCTGTTATTTGTTCACACTGCTCACTGTGTATTAATCTGGCATAACTATGCAGTACATTCTGGAAACTCATATTTTGGCAAAACTATCATTTGAATGATAACATTTGAAACAAGCTACGGGCTAACTATTGTGATCAAATCACCACTGGCAAATATGTAAAATATAGCAACATAGCATGCAACCTCCTACACAAAAGGAGGAATCACATGTTTGGTATTTGTGACTCATCAACCTTTGTCTTCACAATCTGCTCAGTAACATCTGAGCAGAGTAGCTCATGTCTGGCTCTTTACATAAGTGTTAGAGAGAGTTTTGTCAGCTACATTAAACAATTTGTTACATAATATAAATAAAAGGAATAAAGTTACGTTTTGCTCTCACATCTCTTTGTGTGCATGCCTGCTCTCTTTCACTTTCTCTTTTTATAAATTAATTGCTCATCCCTTGTTAAACTACTTTAGGTAGAAAATGGGCAAATGTGTTGGCTATGGGTAGAAATAAATCACCCTAGACATAAAATCTCTACTTATTAATTTAGTGTTCTTAAGTGTTTATTTTTGCAGGTATAGCCATTTTAACTAAAATGTTTTCAAATCTGGGCTTTGTCTGACACATTTAGGCTAAATTATAATTAATACTGATAAATGTGCACTGGCTCTGATCCAACACACAAGTAAAGCACCTCTGGTTAATGTTCAACCTGAATAATGAGAAAACAGCAGAAAAAGAGACTCAAGGAAGGTGCATGACTAAACAAAACCTGAAACCTTAACTTTGAAGTAGTCTTGTACTATATTTCAGCAACCACTAGATGGCAGCACAGAGCATGATTAGTTATAGAAGAGCCTTCAGCCAAAAGCCAAATTGCAGTTCATTTTATTCGACATAGTGATGAAAAGTTCACAGGCACAAATCTAGACAAGATAATTGAGGCAAACAAAGGAGGCTGCTATACAACTGAGATGCTACAAGCAGTGAAGAGAGAAATACAACCAGAGATCACACATAACGCTAAAACCAGCATCTTTGGAAGGCTGTTTGGAAAGTTGTTTAAAGCTGTAGGTAACAGGAGCAATGTTATGCGCTTTCTTTGGTGGGGCAATGAAATTAATGAATGAAGAAGGACTAAACATATCATTATTTGTAGGAGTAGCAATAGGAACAGCAGCAGGAATCACAGCAGGAGCAGATGCAGCAGAGGGAGGAACAGTAGAAGCAACAACATCTGTTACATCTGCAGCGCCGACAGCTGATGAATATCAGGAGTAAGAAAAAGGTTTAATACACAAATACATTTTTTTCTCATAAGAACACATAATTTTTAAAGAATGAACAATATGGCAGCTGTAGGGTAAATGCTTGTTTCTGAGCTATTCTTGCTCAGAGCTTATATGTAATTAATCGTGATCAACTGAGAGTTGTTGTAAATGATAATCATGAATCATAAATCCATCGTGAATTAAAAGGTATTTTTTACTTTTCCTGATACATTTTATCTGAAATGATTATGAAGTGACAATGGTTGTTTAGATGTGATCCCTCCATAATTATAATTTAATTTTCAATTTGTTTGCTTGCTTATAAATATACAATTTAACAATAAATCAGCAAATTCTTCATATGTTTTCAAGTGTGTTATTTTTTATTTTGATAATTTACATTCATCCCATCAGATGCATTTAATTAGTGTTATTTTAATAATTAATTAATCTAAACACACAATATGTAATTTCAGCCGCTAAGGGTCTCTCAATCAAAACAATAACAAAAGACAGTGTTTGATGATGGTTAAAGTAGTGTGGGATCATGGGAGTTGTTGTCTTCATTGTCTTCAAACTCAAAATATTTATGACCATTATTTGACTCCATACGCTACCATCATCTCATTACAGTCCAAAACTGATCAGCGGCGGTGATCAACTTCCTCCTTTACCTCGCTGACCTGGCCTACACCGCCAGGCTGGTGTTTGTCGTGTCTGGGAAGAAAGGGAATGAAGGAGGGAGACATATTGAGTGATGAAGAACAGAAAAAAAGAGGCTAAGAGCTTGAGTGGCTTTGTATTTTTGACAAAATAGACATGAATCTTTCTCTTTGGTGTCTAATTATACAGTGTGATGGTGAAATGAGATGTCCTGTTGAAACAAGGAAAGCTCAAATGGCTCGCTTGCAGTATGTATGTGCATGTTTGAGTTTAAAATAAATGCCTAGATATCTGCAATGACAGTATTTAACCTCCAATGTGAGTTGTAATGTCATAAAAGATAAGAAGATGAAATATTTTACATGATGGTGTGGAAAAATCAAAGTTAGCATGTAATGCTGTTAGAATCCAATGAAGTCAAAGACACTGGAACGCAGGAGAAACGTATTTACTGTATCTGAGACACACAGAAACTCTTCGGTTACTGATGGGGAAGCTTCGTTTGCAGTACATGGACACTTTGATTCCATCACAACTTAAAACATAGATTTCTTCATTGTCCTTCTTATTATATTTTGTTTATAAGGTAAACAATACTTTGTTCTTTTGTCTTGATAACAAAGTATCAGTATTGAAAGATTTGACAGAATGCAATTTGAGCAAATAAAGTTTTTAGTTAAACCAATAAATATTATTATTTATTATTATTTATATATAAATATTAATAATTTATTTGAAAGCACATGTGATTTGTGATTTCATAATGTAGTTAAAAAGACAATAACAACATGCTATTGTTGCTCCATGTATCACCGTTATGGAAACATAACAGCAGTTATGTAGCAGAGTCAGGCAACTGTCATTCTGTACTTTTTCTTTACTGACATTGTGCACTGTGAGATAAGGTTCTCTTATCCATCAGACCCCCATATAATAATGTCACATGCAGACATTTAACTACAAGTTTTACTTTCAAACCTTATACCTAAATTATCCTGAGAAAGTTCCCCTCAACTACACATAAAAACAACCTATTACTGTTAACATTTGGATACAATCAAAATGTCATTAAGTGGGAGCTTTGCCTGGTTTGACTTTCTGAAAAAAAGAGAAGCCACAACAATAGCAGCAGTAGCTGGTTAGTATTACGAACAGTTAGGCACGTATGTTGTAGCCACTAAGAGAAAGAGAAACTTTTTGACAATATGGACGGTGAGTTAATTATTTTCACTTATAATATAGGGCTGTGCGATATGACAATATATATTGTGTGACGAGAGAAAAATGTCTATCGTTTCATATTATTATCATTTATATCGTTACTACAATCACCCTGACATTGAGAATTTGTACTGTTTTTTGTAATATGTATTTTACATATCTTAAATGAAAATACTGCAAATACATCGTAAGTATAAAGACATGATTGTTTCATGTTGTTTCTCACACAAACCTTGTGTCATATTTAGATACATGATGGAACATAGTTTGGGTCTGATGTGGTTACATTAAACTGTGGACTCTTTCAGTTTATGGTGTGAAGTCACGTACACCATTACTCTGCACCCAGTAAAGAAGTGAAACAGGCACCATAAATGAGGAACGGTCACACCACCAGTCATCTCATGTCAGAGTCTCAGCCTGTGAGTGAAAATGTTTACACAAAGCATCTTCTACTAAATGTAGAAATGTTACTTGTGCAGTCTTCTACAGTGATTGCACAAGTCAGCAGTTTCCATCATACTTATCTAAGTTAAAGCATAAGTACTGTATACTTTATAAGAAGTGAAATTTTCTTTACAATCAATTCTTTGCTTTACCTTGTAAGCCTACTTTGCCACAATGTGAGTCAGAGTATCATATCTGAAGAAATGGAACGAGGAGGTAAACAAAATGAATGAAAATGAAAATTGAGGCTGGAAAAACCTGACTACATCCTGTACATTTACATTTCAGAGGATAAACATGAGAGGAGCTTTCCTGCATGAAACATTGTAGTAATGTAAAATATAAACCTATATGGAACTTACTGGAAGAGAAACATTCTTGTATTAAAATTGAAATAAATCATTTTTTAACAGAGTCAACATCACAACATGAATAAACTATATCAGGCCATTTACTGACAATCAGTGTAAAAAGAGAGTGTATATTCAGCTGTATCCTTAACCTTTTATGTGGTTGTATAAAAAAGAAACAACCGAATAGACAGGTGACCAATCAGCCGTTTTATTGTTGCATAATAGATTTATAACTGAGCAACAAAACAGAAAAAAAGCAAATCATCATAAAACACCAGAAAGTCATGTAGAGTCCATGTCCCAACAACCACTTTAGATTTCAGATCAAAACTTTGATTACTACTAGATTAACTTCTAGTACAATGTTTGAAGCATAGATACGAGGACTTTCATCAAGTCAGAAGCTTAAATTAACATCTATTGGATTCTGCTTCAATGTTCATTCAAATGGGTTCAAAGGTTTGTTTGTTCTTTCATACAAATCATAAAATTTGTTCAAGACAGCATCAAATGTCTTCTGTATTACCTTCACTGGTGTGATTGCTTCTTCAACTATCTTTTCTATTGGACTGACTGGCAGAGATACACTTGTTGTCTCAGCTATTTGTTCTTCTACCACTATTGCTATTGGTGTTGCTATTACTTGTTCATCAAACCTTCATAAATTTTGACTTCAACACAATTGCTAGTAATCTAGCTATGATCGCCAAACGCACAAAACTTCTAATCTATGTCCGTGGTGCTTTGTTCAAATGCTTCCCAAGGACTCTGCTTTTAGCCTGCTGTCTGATCTCTTCCTGTGTCATGTTTCCTAATGACAGTCTGATGCGCTCTTCCTCTTTCTGTATTTCTCTCTCCACTGTTTGCAGCATCTTATTGGTGTAGTAGCCTCCATTGTTTTCCATCACTATCTTGTCTATGGTGTTGAGTAGCTTTTCCACCTGGAGCTGGTTGCTCCTGTATTCTTTAGGTCGGTTGTTGTTCCAGTGCTTATTATCAACAACGTGGCACCGGCCACCGCACTTCCTCACCAGATCACTCAGACCTTGATTCTATTGGACAAACTCCTCAATTGTCATCCCTTCAGGGAGCTGGTCACCATGAGTGAAGACAACTACAGCATATTTTAAAGCATCAACAAAGAAATATTCACACATTTTTGTGATGACAGCTTTCTCCTGCTTGGTGAATTTTTCTGTTTTAAGCCCAATGAGAAAAGCATGAGGCTCAGGAGCGCACTCAGTGATACACCTCACCATCTCAGGCTTCATGTCCTCCTCAGACCTGCCTGGGTCAAAGAAACCAGGAGTGTCGATCAAAGTGATGCTTCTTCCATTGACAGATTTGGTTTCTGCTTCAGAAAAATGTGTTTTCAAGTCATTAAAATGGTTTATTTTGAACTTGGCCTCTCCAAATATGGTGTTAACGAGGCTGCTCTTCCCAGTTCCAGTTTTCCCCAGTAGGACAATCCTCCTTGTGTTCAACCCTAAAACATAATTACTTTCTATCAGTAAAGCAGGTAACTTGTCCAAGTGGTTTTCCCATTCATTGATTTTACTACAATAATTATTACAACTGTTACATTTTGTTGAAATTACAGAAACACAAGCAGGAGAGCTTTGCTCTGCTTTAAATGCTTAAGAACTCTCTAAAGACTCCAACAAGCCAATCAATAACATTATTATATTAAACATCAAACATCAACTCAAATATTTAAAAAGTTAAGTTAATTTTGAGTCATAATACTCTGGAGTATCAGTCAATTTGTAGATGTGTACTGTGAAATTCACAGTTTCCTATTTTTAATGTGTTTCATAATAAATTCATCTGTAAGGGACCTGAGTAAACTGACATTAGGAACTTCTTAACTAATTAATAATTCTGGGAATTATCTGATGGATACTGTCAAATGTCATAGAAACTATAAGACATAGAAAGTTAGAGGAATTAAGAAAAAGAAAAAATATTGTACAAATTAAGTTGAAAAATATTGATGAACAATGGTGTAACCATTCCTCATTTATGTTTCCTGTTTCACTTCTTTACTGGGTGCAGAGTAATGGTGTACGTGACTTCATACCATAAACTGAAAGAGTCCACAGTTTATAATGTAACAACATCAGACACAAACTATGTTCCATCATGTGACACAAGGTTTGACTTTGTGTGAGAAACAACATGAAACAATCATTTCTTTATACTTACAATGTATTTGCAGTATTTTCATTTATGATATGTAAAATACATATTGCAAAAAACATTGAAAATTCTCAATGTCAGGGTGATTGTAGTGAAGTTTCTCGGTAAAAAGGATTGTGATCTTATTTTTTTTCAGAGAAGACACAATATTTGCTTAATTGGTAACATTATTGCTTCATTCTTTCAGTGAGCAAACTCATCCCTCAGGTGTTCTGGGAAGAGACAGATATCCTCATATTCTTACCTTGACCTTGGCATCACCATTTTAACCTTATAGCTAAACGGCACCTCCTTCAACAACCTTGAAGCCTAAAAGTTGCATTCATGATCTGTTTTGCCTTATGCCTACCATACATTAGAAGACTTTGAAAAGACTTTTAAAATTTAACACCCTCTCACATCTAAAGACAATTTGTCATAAGTCACTGAGTTTTTAGTCACAGACTAAGATTTTGCAAAGATTGGGTATTTTGCAGGGTCACTGCAAGACTACAACTAGATTCATTTTGAGATTGTTTCCCATCCTGCTCCTGGTGGAAATTTACAAGAAGAAAAACTGTTGAACAATAGTGAAGAAACAGAAGCTGCTTTTGGTCACAGCTGCCCTAGTGTATGCAGTGGTTTGTTCTGAAAAACCAAAAATAAAATGTAAATCAATTAATTAATTCAATTATAACTGAAAAAAAACATCAACTGTGAAGATAAACAACAGATGCTACCTAATTTTCATTTAACAACTTTTTGTTACAAACAAAAATGTATTTGGGTTAATGTTTCTTAGATCATATCAGCTAAGACAATCACATTTCAAAAGGTGTTGTCGTGTACTTGTATTTTTACAACTTTAAAACAGCTACAAAACAGCTGCCCACAGAAACCACCTTCAACCATTAACTATCTGGACACGAGAATGTTGAGCTTTCATCAGGAGTCATTAATAACACCGTCAAGCACATGATGTTAAAAAAGTAGTTTAAACACAAGCACACAAAGGGCGACCATTTACTGCATACTGCTGTTAGAAACTGAGCACAATCAGCCACAGTAATCAATACAAACACACATTGTTAGGCTTTAAACCATTAATCAAACCAATAACTAACAGCAGTTAATGTCAGACAACCTTATCATACTTTAGCAGTTACCTGGTGTTTCTGTAGTGGTTGACAAAACGTTAAAATATACATATTAGCAGTTTGAAGCTCCCTGAGCTCTCCGAGGAAATATTACGCTAAACTAAGTTTAAGACATATTAACAATTCCTTACATGTCTGCAAAAACACATAAATCTAGAAACACAAGATAAAAGGTGTCATATGTCGACAGTATTCTTGTCAATTCGGTATCAATATAATCCATAAAGATAAACTGTATTTCTGTACAAATTTTACATTTTGGATTTTTTCACCTAAACGCCCCACCAACCTCCATTGGATAGCTGCGCCATTTTAGTGGGAGAAGACCCTGGGAATGAGAGGAGAACCGTTACAAAAATTAAGATTTCTCACTAAAATACGTGCTGGTTGGTGGATCAGATACAAGCCGAATTAAACACCAACTCATAACATTGTTAATTAACCATCTATAATGTGTTTGTGTGTGACAGTATTTAAGTTTTTTTTTTCTTGATGGTATTTAAGTAGTTATTTTGGCTGTTACAGTAACTACCCTGTTTGCTGCTGGAGAGAGCACAATGTTCACGTCATTGAACTTCACTATTTGCATGAGCCAAGATTAAAGACTACTGATAATATTAAACGTGTTTGATTTTATCAGAACGTCAAGACGAGAAAGAGACTGACTTAAAACAGTTCAGACTGAATAGCAGTCGTCAAATCTGATCAAATTCCTGATTTACAAGTACAAATGCTTTACCAGCCCTCTCTGGCAGACTAGTGTTTATCAGTATTATGTGAAAAATGAAGCAGCAAAAATACTGAAAAATATCAGTGAGGACAATAAAACAGTCAGAGATACAGTGTCATAAATTCTGACAAATACCATAAATCTTTGTTTTAAGGTCAAAACATGTGCTACAGAGAGGGAAAGCCAAAAATAATATCAAGCTTGCTTTTATGTATGTATGTAAATTTTGAAAGGGAACCACTATCTATAATTGAAAAGCAGCATTCAGTGTTTACTTTCAAAAGTAGTTGAAACATGACTCAAGTCCACACCTCTAAAAGAGGTGCAGCCCTCACTGAAACTGGAATATAAATCCATGAGAACTTTTCTCAGCATAGTAACTTGTTGCTGGTTGTTCATCGTAGTGTGTTGACACAGAACCTCACTAGAATCAAAGCAAAGAAACAGACCAGACTCAACTTCAAGACATTTTCACTCCAATTTCTTTTTTAACATCATGGATGGTGAGTTAACAACTTATTTCAGTTATTCTGTGTAGATCTGTGTTCCTCTGAGCATCATATTAATCTGCCACAAGGAAAAAATAATCTTCAGATGGCTGTCATAAAATGTTAAAGACATCAAATAAAATTACTAATACTACATGAAATTTATCCAAACATTATTGACTTAAAATGTATTGAATGACTGAAAACACTAAGTATTTGTATATGTAAAATATAAACTGTCAAACATGTAAAGTGAATAACAAAGCCATGAAACATAATTTGATAAATTACTTTCTATTCTTATATACTTCTGATTTGCTTACTCATGCCATCAGCAAACCAAACACAAATATGATTTCACATTTTGTTCAGTACTACAATGCATACCTGACAACATTTAGGTTTCAAAAAAGTCGGGAGGTTAGTGAAGATAACGTTTTACTTGAGGTGACAATACGTTCATTATTGTAAGTACAACAAAACCTTGGCAAATAAAAAGCCAATAAAGACTTAATCAAACCACCTGTTCAACAAGCATAAACATGTAGAAAAGTAATATTTTCAACTGCTTTGCCTGCAGTGTCTCATCCAAATTTTATGTAATCGTAAATTTTTTGCAGCCATAGAACATCACAACGAAAGCTGTCTGTATGTAGCCTATTTTAATATTTGACGAAATCTTGTAAACTTAGCTAAAACAGTACCTCCTCTCTCTACCAGCGGTACCTGCAGGCAGTGAATCACATCAGCAGCAGACAGAGAACATGATGAAAGATTACCTGCACAGAGAGCAGAGACAGCAGCACACACAGGCTGTACAGTTCCAGCAACAGGTTGTGATAATGAGAAGGAAAAAATTATGAAATCAAGAGATTAACAGGAGTAATACCCAAGCCGGAGCACAGCGGGAAAAAGGGTTAAAAACAGGGAGACAGCTGCGAAAATCTGGAGTGTTGGCAGGTATGACAATAGACAAAACTCTCCCAGAACCCAAATAACACTCTGAGGAGGCCGCAAGAGACAAATGTACATGACTTATAATAAGACATTATTCTCTTCTAGTGAAAAAGACAAGGAGGATTGTCCTGCTCGGAAAAACTGGAACTGGGAAAAGTAACCTAGCTAACACAATATTTGGAGAGAAGGTGTTCACAATCAACCATACTTTCAACTCTGAAACAAAAAAATGTCAAGCAGGAACCAGATCTGTCAATGGAAGAAGCATCACGTTGATCGACACTCCTGGTTTCTTTGACATAGACATGTCTAAGAAGAAGCTGAAGAATGAGATGATGAGGTGTATCACTGAGTGTGCTCCTGGGCCTCATGCTTTTCTCATTGTGCTTAAAGTGGAGAGATTCAGCGAGCAGGAGAATGACGTCATCAGGAAAATATATGAATATTTCTCCAAAGAAGCTTTAAAATATGCTACAGTTGTTTTCACTCATGGTGACCAGCTCAAGGAAGGGATGAAAATTGAAGAGTGTGTAAGTCAGAATAATCATTTGAGGAATCTTGTGAAGAAGTGCGGCGGCCAGTGCCATGTTGTTGATAATAAGCACTGGAACAACAATCGACCTAATGAATACAGGAGCAACCAGCTCCAGGTGGCAAAGCTACTCAACACCATAGACAAGATAGTGATGGAAAACAATGAAGGCTACTACACCAATGAAATGCTGCAAACAGTGGAGAGAGAGATACAGAAAGAGGAAGAGCGCATCAGACTGTCATCAGGAAACATGACACAGGAAGAGATCAGACAGCAGGCTAAAAGAAGAGTCCTTGAGAAGCTTTTGATTGGACTGGCAAGTGCTGTAGCAGGTGTATGGTTAGGAGCTTTTCTTGGTGTTCCAGGGATGGTTGGAATAGTTGGCGGGTTTCTCAGGTTATTCTTCAGCTGAGGGAGCAGGCACACTACAGGAAGCAGCAGAGAGGGCAGCAGCAGCTGTGGAGAATGAAGTCCAATTTTATTCAGATGAAGCAAATTATGTTTTGGACAGACTTTCACAGCCAGTTGAGTTGAATCAGAGTCAAAACCAATACTGAGCTGTGACCCATCAAAAAGGAGGATAAAATAATCATTAAAATGTCATATCTCCCAGTAGATTCAATGAAAATCTTGTTTCTAACAAATCTTTGACCAGCTTATTATATTGAGCTTATTATATTTATTCATACACTATGTTCAACCAAACTCATGTTCAAGCTGTAGGTTGTACTTGTTGTCTGAGCTTCAAACTTTAGTCACTGTTTCAGTAATACTAGCTAAACACAGAGTTTCAGTTTGATGTGTTGTAAACTATAATCCCAAAGCAGAAAGATAAAACATTTTTGACAGCATTCATAGATACTGTGAGATTTAATCAAACCAGTTCAAGCTGTTGGTTGTATTTCTGTCCGACCTTAAAATATTTGGTCACTGTTTATTTCATGTTGCAAAGACTAAACAGAAAATATCACTTCATGTATTTACTGTAAACTATTGTATATAATTTTGTCTGACAAGCCTTCTGATGCTTCTTCGAAAATAATTGTAGTTCTTTTTTTGATCAACATGTATCATTGTTATTGAGCGAATTAAGTTTTTATGTGGTAAAAGAATCAATTAATACATGGTGCTTTGTGATACTTAAAACTTATTTCATATCAGTGGAGGCTAAATAATCAATCATCAAGGTTTAGTATAAGAAGGATTATAGTGAGTGAAAGTAAATAAGAATAAAAACAAGAGTCAGAGCACAGGAGAAAAGAAACAACATGGATGGTAAGTTAAGGTTGATTGTTTCAGTTACTGCTATTTGTTCACACTGATCACTTTATATTAATCTGACATAACTATGCAGTACATTCTGAAAGCTCATATTTTGGCAAAACTATCATTTGAATGATAACATTTGAAACAAGCTACGGGCTAATTATTGTAATCAAATCACCACTGGCAAATATGTAAAATATAGCAACATAACATGCAACCTCCTACACAAAAGGAGGAATCACATGTTTGGTATTTGTGACTCATCAACCATTGTCTTCACAATCTGTTCAGTAACATCTGAGCAGAGTAGCTCATGTCTGGCTCATTACATACGTGTTACAGAGAGTTTTGTCAGCTAAATTAAACAATTCGTTACATAATGTAAATAAAAGGAATAAAGTTACGTTTCACTCTCACATCTCTTTGTGTGCATGCCTGCTCTCTTTCACTTTCTCCTTTTTATAAATTAATTTCTCAACCCTTGTCAAACTACTTTAGGTAGAAAATGGGCAAATGTGTTGGCTATGGGTAGAAATAAATCACCCCAGAGACAAACAGTCTACTTATTAATTCAGTGTTCTTAAGTGTTTATTTTTGCAGGTAGAGCCATTTTAACTAAAATGTTTTCAAATCTGGGCTTTGTCTGACACATTTAGGCTCAATTTTAATTAATACTGATAAATGTGCACTGGCTCTGATCCAACACACAAGTAAAGCACCTCTGGTTAATGTTCAACCTGAATAATGTGAAAACAGCAGAAAAAGAGATAAAGACTCAAGGAGGGTGCGTGACTGAACAAAACCTAAAACCTTAACCGTGATTTAGTCTTGCACTATATTTCAGCAACCACTAGATGGCAGCACAGAGCATGATTAGTTATAGAAGAGCCTTCAGCCAAAAGCCAAGTTGAAGTTCATTTTATTCAACATAGTGATGAAAAGTTCACAGACACGAATCTAGACAAGAAAATTGAGGCAAACAAAGGAGGCTGCTATACCACTGAGATACTACAAGCCGTGAACAGAGAAATACAACCAAAGATCACACATAATGATGAAACCAGCATCTTTGGAAAGATGTTTAAAGCTGCAGGTAACAGGAGCACTGTTAGGAGCTTTCTTTGGTGGGGCAATGAAATTAATGAATGAAACAGGACCAAACATATCATTATTTGTAGGAGTAGCAATATGAACAGCAGCAGGAATCACAGCAGAAGCAACATCTGTTACATCTGCAGCTGACAAACATCAGGAGTAATAAAAGGTCTAATACATAAATACATTTCTTTCTCAAAAGAACACATAATTTTTTTGTTGAGAATGAACAATATGGCAAATGTAGGGTAAATGCTTGTTTCTGAGGTATTCTTGCTGGGAGCTAATTAATAATGTGATCAACTGAGAGTTGTTGTAAATGATAATCATGAATCATAAATTCATCGTGAATTAAAAGGTATTTTTATTTTTCCTGATACATTTTATCTGAAATGATTATGAAGTGACAATGGGTGTTTGGATGTGATCCCTCCATAATTATAATTTAATTTTCAATTTGTTTACTTTCATATGAATGTATAATCTAACAATAAATCAGCGAATTCTTCATATGTTTTCAAGTGTCTTATATCTTTAATTTAATCATTTACATTCATCCCATCAGCTGAGTGACTCACAAATAAGAAAAACAGATGCATTTAATCAGTGTTATTTTAATAATTAATTAATCTAAATACACAATATATAATTTCAGCTGATAGGGGTCTCTCAATCAAAACAATAACAAAAGACAGAGTTTGATGATGGTTGAAGTAGTGTGGGATCATGGGAGTTGTTGTCTTCATTGTCTTCAAACTCAAAATATTTATGACCATTATTTGACTCGGCTACAATCACCCTGACATTGAGAATTTGCATTGTTTTTTTGTAATATGTATTTTACATATCTTAAATGAAAATACTGCAAATACATTGTAAGTATAAAGACGTGATTGTTTCATGTTGTTTCTCACACAGAGTCAAACCTTGTGTCATATTTAGATACATGAAGGAACATAGTTTGGGTCTGATGTTGTTGCATTATAAACTGTGGACTCTTTCAGTTTATGGTATGAAGTCACGTACACCATCACCTTTCACTCAGTAAAGCAAAACAGGAAACAGGAAACATAAATAAGAAATGGTTACACCTTTGTTTATCTCATGTCAGAGTCTCATCCTGTGAGCGGAAGTGTTTACACAAAGCCTCTTCTACTAAATGTAAAAACCACAGTTTTACTTGTGCAGTCTTCTACAGTGGTAGCACAAGTCAGCAGTTTCCATCATACATATCTAAGTTAAAACATGAGTACTGTATATATTATATAAGAAGTAAAATTTTCCCTTTTTTTTCTTTAATTTTCAGAATGATCCCTTCACTGTGCATCATTTTGTGTGGGATTAACCTTCTGAAATAACACATTTCAAGGTTAAATTATTTCCTATATATTGTGCTCCTGAATAGAAATCTATAAATATTTGTACATTTGGAAATAAATATGAGAAATAACAAAACATTTTGTCTATATTATGACATATTTTGTGTTATGCAGCTATTTGTGGTACAATATTGTCATTATTGGTGCTTATTTTGTAGTATAGTATTGCCTGTGTAATGTACTTGCATGAAGACAAGTGCAGTTCATCAGCCTGTCTAAACATGTGATACTAAACATGTACAGAGAGGGAAAGCCAAAAAATAATGACACGCTTGCTTTTATATTTGTGTGTAAATTTTTAAGGGGAACCACTGTCCATAATTGTATTATTGAATCTCTGAGCACAAAATGACCTTTGTTGACTGAAAAGCAGCGTTCAGAGTTTACTTTCAAAAGTAGTTGAAACATGTCTCCAGTTCACACCTCTAAAAGAGGTTCAGCCCTCACTGAACCTGGAATAAAGATTCATGAGAATTTTTTTTCAGCATAGTAACTTGTTGCTGGTTGTTCATCACAGTGTGTTGATACAGAACCTCACTAGAATCAAAGCAAAGAAACAGACCAGATTCAACCTCAAGACATTTTCACTCTTTTTTAACATCATGGAAGTTGAGTTATTTCAGTTATTCTGTGTAGATCTGTGTTCCTCTGAGCATCATATTAATCTGCCACAAGGAAAAAATAATCTCCAGATGGCTGTCATAAAATGTTAAAGACATCAAATAAAATTACTAATACTACATGAAATTTATCCAAATATTATTGACTTAAAATATATTGAATGACTGAAAACACTAAGTAATTGTATATGTAAAATATAAACTGTCAAACATGTAAAGTGAATAACAAAGCCATGAAACATAATTTGATAAATTACTTTCTATTCTTATATACTTCTGATTTGCTTACTCATGCCATCAGCAAACCAAACACAAATATGATTTCACATTTTGTTCAGTACTACAATGCATACCTGACAACATTTAGGTTTCAAAAAAGTCGGGAGGTTAGTGAAGATAACGTTTTACTTGAGGTGACGATACGTTCATTATTGTAAGTACAACAAAACCTTGGCAAATAAAAAGCCAATAAAGACTTAATCAAACCACCTGTTCAACAAGCATAAACATGTAGAAAAGCAATATTTTCAACTGCTTTGCCCGCAGTGTCTCATCCAAATTTTACGTAATCGTAAATTTTTTGCAGCCATAGAACATCACAACGAAAGCTGTCTGTATGTAGCCTATTTTAATATTTGACGAAATCTTGTAAACTTAGCTAAAACAGTACCTCCTCTCTCTACCAGCGGTACCTGCAGGCAGTGAATCACATCAGCAGCAGACAGAGAACATGATGAAAGATTACCTGCACAGAGAGCAGAGACAGCAGCACACACAGGCTGTACAGTTCCAGCAACAGGTTGTGATAATGAGAAGGAAAAAATTATGAAATCAAGAGATGAACAGGAGTAATACCCAAGCCGGAGCACAGCGGGAAAAAGGGTTAAAAACAGGGAGACAGCTGCGAAAATCTGGAGTGTTGGCAGGTATGACAATAGACAAAACTCTCCCAGAACCCAAATAACACTCTGAGGAGGCCGCAAGAGACAAATGTACATGACTTATTATAAGACATTATTCTCTTCAAGTGAAAAAGACAAGGAGGATTGTCCTGCTCGTTTTATTTGAGTTGACGATACGTTTGTTACTGTAAGTGCAACAAAACCTTCGCGAGTAAAAAGCCTATAAAGACTTCATCGAACCACGTGTTCAACAAGCATAAACATCAGCTGCTTTGCCCGCTGTGTCTCATCCACCACCAGTGAGTTTTACACAACCATAGAACATCACAACGAAAGCTGTCTGTATGTTGCCTAACTGTTTATCTGAGTTTGCCACGTATCTTAACATTTGAAAAAAAATCTTGTAAATTTAGCTACTGGCTGAGAAAAGACAGCATCTCCTCTCTCTACCAGCGGTACCTGCAGGCAGTGAATCACATCAGCAGCAGACAGAAAACATGATGAAAGATCACCTGCACAGAGAGCAGATGCACACACACGCTGTACAGTGCCAGAAACAGGTTGTGATAATGAAAAGGAAAAAAAAAAAACATGAAATCTAGAGATTAACAGAAGTAATTCCCAAATGGGAGCACAGCGGGAGAAAGGGTTAAAAACAGGGAGACTGCCGCGAAAATCGGGAGTGTTGGCAGGTATTACAATAGACAAAACTCTCCCAGAACCCAAATAACACTGTGAGGAGGCAGCAAGAGACAAATGTACATGACTGATTATGATACATTATTCTCTTCTAGTGACAAAGACAAGGAGGATTGTCCTGCTTGGAAAAACTGGATCTGGGAAAAGCAGCCTAGGTAACACAATATTTAGAGAGAATGATGTCTTCAAAATCAGCCATACTCTCAACTCTGAAACAAAAGAATGTCGAGCAGAAACCAGAACTGTCAATGGAAGAAGCATCACGTTGATCGACACTCCTGGTTTGTTTGACACAGACATGTCCGAAGAGAACCTGAAGACTGAGATAGTGAGGTGTATCACTGTGAACTATATTTGCTCCTAAAATTCTAACATCTACTAAATAGTCTTCAGTCACATACAGTATGTGTCCATCTTGGATCAAAAACAAGGCAAAGCAGGGAAACATATGCAGAAGTTAGTTTCTGTTTCACTTGACACTCCTTGTGAACAATATCTTACTGTAGTGTATCTTCTTTTGCCAGCTATTCTTGTAAAAACACAGCAAACGTTTGATTTTTAAAAGCATTCTATCAAGTTCTAATATCTGTCAATGACTTTGATTTATTATTTCAAAATGTTGCTCTTTGAAACTAGATGTATATAAGAGTTCTTGAGAGAAAACATTTTAAGATTTTCATGAGCAATAACCCTCTTGGTAACTGAAATGTTTTAAAGCTGTTTGTTATTCTGATTGTGTTTCAACTTTTTGTTAATGATACAGGGAAAATGTTTTGTTTGTGCAATAAATTCTTATTGTTATTATATAACCTCTTATTTTGTTGTTGGTTTTTTCTAAATGAAATTCTAATAGCTGTACAATGAAACAATTCAACAATAAAATTGATCATTATTAAAAATTGTTTCAGGTGTCCACCATGAGCCAAATCACAGAATTAAAACTGATGTTGAGCCACCAACAGTGATACAGACCACAGCTTAAATTTACTATTTGATACTAATAAACAAATAAATAACAACAGCTCATTCAAGCTTTAATATTCAGTCAGTTTATTCATCAACAGCAACATTTTTGTTGTTTGTTTGTGAAAATCAAACTGTCAAACAAAGGTATACTTCATATCCCTCATATCTCACACACAGATCTAAAACTGTAATTGGTCCACACAAAGATAAAAATCCTCACACACACTCTAACACACAGGTACAGACAGAGACAGAGAACACACACCCATAAACTTGCTGCTATCAATAGGTTCATAGGTCACACAGGGAGAGAGAAAACACAATGGTTGAGGAAAGCACTGACATTTTACCAAAATAAACAATATAAAAATAACTGCAGGATCTAAGTTTAAAAAAAATCAAAAAAACAAATTACTACTATGTTTATAACTTTTAGGGCCAAAGAATCACATCTTGAACCAAAGAAATTTACTAAAACAAACAATAACAAAACAACTATAGGGATTAAGTAAAAACAGAAAAAAGTCCCAGTGTTTTATCAAGTTAATGTCACTAATGGAAGAAACAAAAGACAGAGCTCAGACAAACACATTCAAGTACATTGCTTTGTTTAAGGTTTTGCATACATTCAAGTCAAATCAATTTTATTTATATAGCGCCAAATCACAGCCGAAGTTATCAAAGGGAACTTTTCATATAGAACTGGTTTATGTGGTTTGTCCAGGTGGTGTTACCGTACCTAGCTGTCCAGGATGGCAGATCAGTGAACCAGTTATATTTAGGGATATAATGGTAACTGGATCCGCCAACCTCTCTCGAGCGAGCAGGTGAAAGTGTTACGTGCCGGAGAGCAGTGATAGTAGTTGTGCACTCGGGGATAATAGTCACGCGCTGCTTCGGAGTCTGCGCGAGCTTAGCGCATGGTTTTCTCCTCACAGGCTACAATATTTCTGAGCATTGCAGAGATATTCTGCGCGCGACTGCTGTTAAAGCGCAAAAATAATGCGTGCCTGGGTGTCTGAGTTTTACGAACGACTCCTCTACATCCGCACGCGTGGATCTCATTTATGCCATAATACAATATGTGTTCATAACCTGCAGCCAGGAAACAAGTCAGATAGGTAGAAAAAAAAATAGTGCCAGAGGCAAGTCAGAGCAAGAGAACAAGAGAAAAGACTGTCAGTGAGGACGTCTCGTGGATTTGAAGAATTTTCTGAATTGAACTCTATTTTTGACAACATGGAAGGTAAGTTGAGTTTATTTATTTCAGCTATTATGTTAACAATGAGGACTAAACTTTAGGCCAAATACTTCCATTTAAAACTAAATTTCTCAAATGAAAGAAATTCCCAATTCCCAATTGATCCATCCATCCATTCCTGCTCTGTGAACTGATTGTAAAGGTTTTTGAAAAAATATTAAAATGATTATTTATTATATTTCACTATCGATAAAAAACAGCTCTGATGGATTTCCATTTTATCTAATCAAGTTTTAACACAGCGGGGTTGTTAAATATCATGTATTGTCCTTGTGGGACTTTGCTTGTTAGTTTGTTAGTTTTCATTTTAAGGAGGGAGGGGTAATCCAATATAAACCACATTTCAAAGCTATTTATTTTTTTTTAAAAATGTTTTTCAACTTTATTTGTACAATATTTTTTTCTTTTTCTTCTTCTTAATTTTCCTTTTCTTCACTAACTTTCTATATCCTTATTCTGAGTATGATATGTTCCTGAGAACCAATCAAGCATAGTTGTGATCTAAGATTGTAGCTTCACAATAAGGGCCTTGTAGATAAATAAGTATATATGCTTATCACATCTCTCAGACAGAGAAGACCAACTAATTTTTTCATACGAAATAAAGTAATGAATTTATTATCAAACACATTAAAAATAGGAAACTGTGAATTTCACAGTAGACATCTACAAATTGACTGTTACTCCAGGATAGTATAACTCAACATTAGCTTTACTTTTTAAATATTTGAGTTGATGTTTGATGTTGAACTTAATTATGCAGTTGATTGGCTTGTTAGAGTTATAAAACATTTAAAGCAGAGCAGAGCTCCTACTTGTGTTTGAAATGTTTCTGAACTGGTGTAATAATTATTGTAGGAAAATCAATGAATGTGAAAACCACTTGGACAAGTTACCTGCTTTACTGATAGAAAGTAATTCTCTTTCAGGGTTGAACACAAGGAGGATTGTCCTACTGGGGAAAACTGGAGCTGGGAAGAGCAGCCTCGCTAACACCATATTTGGAGAGGCCACATTCAAAATAAACCATTTTAATGACTTGAAAACACATTTTTGTGAAGCAGAAACCAAATTTGTCAATGGAAGAAGCATCACTTTGATCGACACTCCTGGTTTCTTTGACCCAGGCAGGTCTGAGGAGGACATGAAGCCTGAGATGGTGAGGTGTATCACTGAGTGCGCTCCTGGGCCTCATGCTTTTCTCATTGTGCTTAAAGTGGAGAAATTCACCAAGCAGGAGAAAGCTGTCATCACAAAAATGTGTGAATATTTCTCTGTTGATGCTTTCAAATATGCTGCAGTTGTCTTAACCCAGGGTGACCAGCTCCCAGAAGGGATGAAGATTGAAGAGTTTGTCAATGAAAGTGAGCATATGAGTGATCTGGTGAAGAAGTGCGGCGGCCGGTGCCACGTTGTTGATAATAAATACTGGAAGATCAAACAGCAGGATGAATACAGGAGCAACCAGTTCCAGGTGGCAGAGCTACTCAACACCATAGAAGAGATAGTGATGGAAAACAATGGAGGCTACTACACCAATGAAATGCTGCAAACAGTGGAGAGAGAAATACAGAAAGAGGAAGAGTGCATCAGACTGTCATCAGGAAACATGACACAGGAAGAGATCAGACAGCAGGCTAAAAGCAGAGTCCCTGAGAAGCGTTTGAACAAAGCACCACAGACATGGATTAGAGGTTTTGTGCGTTTGGCGATCATTGCTGGATTATTTGCAACTGTCTCAGCTGTGTTGATCAAGTCAAAATTCTTGAAGGAATTAACAGAGGTATACCACTATTTGATAAACAAGTAATAGCAACACCACTAGCAACAGTGGTAGAAGAACAAGTAGTCGAGACCGCAAGCGTGTCTCCACCAGTCAGTGCAATAGAAAAGGTAATTGAGGTAGCAATTACACCAGTGGAGGCAATACAGAAGACATTTGATGATGTTTTGAACAAACTTTCTGATTAATACAATAGAACATACAATCCTTGGAACAAATTTGAATGAACATTGAAGCAGAATCCATACAGAGTAAATAAGAAGTCTAGCAGTAATCAATGTTTTAATCTATTTAACTAAGCATCACATCAGGTTCCTCCTCAACCTGTTTCTCTGGAAATTGTCATTTATGCATTCATTACTGTACATCCTGTCTTATCTTCTGTAATGTCTTGTTTACTGTAAACAAACACGGCATGTTTTGATCTAAAATCTGAAAGTGGTTGAGACATGGACTCTACATGACTTTGTGGTGTTTTATGATGATGATTTGCTTTTATTTCTGTTTGCTGCTCAGTTATAAATTTATTATGCAACAATAAAAAAGGAAATGTCTAAATGATTGTAAGAAACACAAATAATGTATATTTTAGTTTTCTTTACACTGGAAAAAATATGCAGTGTCTCCCAGTGTCTTTTAAATACTCACTTTTACAAATGTTAAATCTTTACTTTCTATACTTTCTGCTTATTTTACTTTACCTGAAGTAGTCTTTATGTTTTATTCCCTTTGTGTTCATTTATTTCCTTTTTGATACTTTTACTTATTTATTTTACCTGTTTTGATATGTTGTCATTATCTTTTTACAAAATTCAGTGTACAAATGAATGATTTGGAGGCAATTTGAAATAGAAATTTACAATCAGTTGTAAAGTTTTTGTTTTTACATGCATTTAACATCAATGTGATGATACATTATTTTCATGTGTGATGTTGATTTTCAACCATGTTGCTGAGCACTCTAGCCTCTTGTTTACATCACAGTAGACACAGGATAATGTGATCATCAGGTTTGGTTTTGGAAATGTGGGTGTAGCAAAGAATTATAATTGGCAATATGTATATTTTTTAATATAGTTTTCTATATACTGGTCACAATTTATAAAATGACATCCCAGTCACAGTCTGTCAGCTGCAGAGTCAGTGTGTCATAATTATTTATTTAGTTAAGCATCACATCAGGTTTCACTTCAACCTGTTTCTTTGGAAATTCATGCATTCATCACAGTACATCCTGTTTTTTCTTCTGTAATGTCCTGTTTGCTGTAAGCAAACAGAGCACAAGTTTTGATCAGAAATCTAAAGTGGGTGTTGAGACATGGACTCTACATGACTTTGTGGTGTTTTATGATGGTGATTTGCTTTTATCTCTGTTTTGTTTTTGTTTGATTGTTTTTTGTACATTGAGTGTTTTTTGCTCAGTTATAAATGTATTATGCAACAATAAAACAGCTGATTGGTCACTGTCTATTCAGTTGTTGTTTTTTAATAAAACCACATAAAAGGTTAAATGATAAAGGTGAATATATACTCTCTGTATACATTAATTGTCAGTAAATGGCCTGGTGCAGTTTATTCCTCTGTGCCATGGAGCTCCACTGTTGTCCAAAAATTACTAAAAACACATTAATGTGCCACATTGTTGCCCTGGGTGACATATTTCCTTATTACAATGAACAAAGGCACTGTAATATATTTTGAGTCAGTCACACATACATTGTCCTGCTGCTGTAAATACTTACAAGAGTACCAATTGCGTATTAATCCACGGCTGAAAATAGTCCCCATCAAATGCATTATTTACTCTTGTTTGAATAATCTTAAACTGCAATGCCAGACTGTTTTAGGAAAATACTGGGCCTACTGTATCAGAGTGCAAAACACAGGTTAGAGCAGTTGGAACATGTTGAGAGACGGACTGTTGATTTTGGTTTGTTTATAGGATGTTTATATGGTGTTGACGATTCACCAGCTTTATCCTTTAAAGCTGCTCCTCAACCACAAGTCACAAATCACAAGAAGAGAATTGTTCCAAATCGCCTCACATCAGATTAGAAAGTCTTGCAATGTTAATGTTCATTTTAATGTTCACACATGCAGAGCTTTAATGAGTTGCTGAGGTTCCCAAGAATAGCAAAGGTAGGTAATAGAAAAAGAATGAGTCTGCTAAGACGCAGGAAGCATCCAAACAGTTCTGCAAATTTATCAAATTTTTCATCCATTCCTCATCAGCCACAGCCTGTCCCAAAAAAATGGGCAGATAATGCTTGTAACACACTAAATCTAGCTTTATTAAACATCAGGTCTTTGGCAGGAAATTTTTAATCAATGATTTTATTGTCAAGCACAATCTTGATTTTATGTTTTTAAATTAACCTTGGTTAGACCAAGATAACAGTGCAGCTGTTCTTATTGAGTCGACCCTCCCAACTTCAGTTTTATGAGTTAAGCTAGAGTGCATAAGAGAGGAGGTGGATTTGCCATTTTGTTTAATGATTCCCTTCAATGCAGGCAGATGTCTAATGGAAATTTTGCTTCTTTTGAATATGTGGCTCTTCAGTTGAATTCCTCTTCTCAGCTATGTTCCTAAATATCTGCAGGCCACATAAACACTGTGCAAACTTTTTCAATGACTGCACTGAACTGCTGTCTGTCATCTGTATTGACTTTGACTGTGTAGTTATTGTTGGTGATTTTAACATCCATGTTGACAACCCCTAGGACAGAGGGGCTTAAGAACTGAGTTGTTCTTGATAACTATGGACTGACTCAGCATGTAACAGAGCCCACACACAACAAAGGGCACACTCTGGACTTAATCACCTCCAGGGGTCTGAACATTTTTGTGTGGTGACTGATGTCGCTCTCTCTGATCATTCCTTTGTTATCTTTGAGAGTGCTATCTTCATGCACACAAATATTCAGACAGAGGTAATCACTAAACGGTATATCACTGAGAATGAATGATGAAATATTTATTCGGGTTTTCTCTTCCACACCTGCCCACATTTTTGTCTCAGTCAGTGAGCTTGTAGATCATTTTTAAGCTTTGAGGGGCAGTAAATGCCGTAACAATTGTAAGAAACCCAAATAATTTCTATTGTAGCTGCATTTACTTGTTGCCAACTATACTTTTTTTATACACTGTGCAGAATTTGCATAATAATATCTACGTATCACATCAGGTTCCACTTCAACCTGTTTCTTTCATGCATTCATTACTGTACATCCTATCTTATCTTCTGTAATGCCCTGTTAACTGGCATTAGTAACAAAATTAAATAAATAAATTGATTTTTAAAATGTCTTCATTACTTTTAAAGCTCTAACAGGTTATATTGCTGAGCTGTTAACACTCTATGTTGCCAACCAACAATGAAATCTGCAAATATTTTCCTGTTAGTCTTTTAAATACTCACTTTTACAAATGTTAAATCTTTACTTTCTATACTTTCTGCTTATTTTACTTTACCTGAAGTAGTCTTTATGTTTTATTCCCTTTGTGTTCATTTATTTCCTTTTTGATACTTTTACTTATTTATTTTACCTGTTTTGATATGTTTTCATTATCATTTTACAAAATTCAGTGTACAAATGAATGATTTGGGGGCAATTTGAAATAGAAATTTACAATCAGTTGTAAAGTTTTTTTTTTTACATGCATTTAACATCAGTGTGATGATACATTATTTTCATGTGTGATGTTGATTTTCAACCGTATTGCTGAGCACTACAGCCTCTTGTTTACATCACAGTAGACACAGGATAATGTGATCATCAGGTTTGGTTTTGGAAATGTGGGTGTAGCAAAGAATTATAATTGGCAATATGTATATTTTTTAATATAGTTTTCTATATACTGGTCACAATTTATAAAATGACATCCCAGTCACAGTCTGTCAGCTGCAGTCAGTGTGTCATAATTATTTATTTAGTTAAGCATCACATCAGGGGTCATTTCAAGCTGTTTCTCTGGAAACTGTCATTCATGCATTCATTACTGTACATCCTGTCTTATCTTCTGTAATGTCCTGTTTACTGTAAGGAAATAAGGCGCAAGTTTTGATCTGAAATCTAAAGTGGTTGTTGAGACATGGACTCTACATGACTTTGCGGCGTTTTATGATGACGATTTGCTTTTTTTGTTTTTTGTACATTAATTGTTTGTTGCTCAGTTATAAATTTATTATGCAACAATAGAACAGCTGATTGGTCACCTGTCGAGTCAGTTGTTTCTTTTTTTTATAGAGCCACATAAAAGGTTAAAGGATACAGCTAAGCATCAGGCACTCATAAAAGAAGTGAATTATGGGATACTCATTTCTCCCATTGCTTGACAAACAAGCCAGACCGGCAGGAAAAAGGCAATACAGCCAAACCACAGCCAGAGAACAGGAGCTCATAGGAGCATTTTCTAATATGCCGCTTTTATCTACAGTAATCGTAAAAGATAATTGTGTGATTGCTGGAAGCAATTATTGTTCTTCTCAGTCTTTATTCTTATTCCGTCTTACGTTTTTTGCCGCGTTTGCATACTTTGTGCTATAAAAACCATTCAACTGTTTCAGCGATTTTATATAATTTTTTAAAACATTAAAATTTATAATGGCAGTCTATGGGACGAACCCTTCAACTGAGTTGGAACCTTGGTCACTTTGACACTCAACTGCTCGGAAGTCCCTTATCATACAGATGCCATTCAAACTGTAAAAAGTTCACAAAACTTTGAACTTTCAAAGTTATCAGATTGTTTAGTGATATCTTTTGTAGTTTTTCAGCAATTTAAGCCCAAAGTAAGGGGTTTTGAAGACTTTTTCAGGTCTCACCAGTGTGTCATGTGATCAAGCACAGTGGAGAGCACAGATAATTTTAGACCGGAAATGTTTTTCTAAACTGCTGTCACTCCCACAATTTTAACTCCTCAAGCACATATCTTGCCTCAGTATGTTGCCACAAGCCTCCTCAGTCTCAAAATGTAAATACATTTCACATAGGACTTATAGTTTTTGAGATCTGAACCTTAATTGATAGAGAGTCCCTGTCATGTTCTCATTGACTGCAATACAGTCTGCAGGATGTGTGTCTCCTCTCACTCCGGTTTCTTAAACTTACAGATTCTCTCTTCCTTCAAACACTTTTTACACATGTCATTCATTCTCATGTTAAACAAGTCTTGCTTTCACTAATGATGTACAAATCTCTGGGCTTCAAGCTCTAGTTTGAGACAAATACATTTTCATCATCAAAATGGAGATTTTTTTCCTTTCATTACTGGGAATGTCTGTTGGCTCAGTGGTTTAGAACACTGTTTTCATGATCAGCTACCCCTTAGATGACAAGGTTTTGTGTTCAATACCCGCTCTCTGCAGTGCTCCTCATAATATTGCTGTCATGTACAAAGTTGCTTTCCATCTCTATCAAGTACCATAAGTCAATTCCTCTCTAGCTCACTTTAACATTATTATCTAAAGTATGGATTGCTATTATTGTTAAATACATCTTTTCCAGTTTGAGTAGTCTAGTGGTTTAAGCTCCTGTCACTTCTCAACTCCTTTTTTTGATCCAAAAGTTGTGAGTTCGAGCCTCGCTTAGGGCAGAGCTCAGTAGAGTTGAAGGATGAATTGACAGACTAAATAGCAGAATCTGGCCTGGCATTGCTGTGTGACATTTTAGCTCAGTGCATAGCATGTCTGTCTTACAAACATGGGGATTTTAATCTTGCTAGATTTTTCAGTGGTGTTCAGCTTCCAGTTATGCAATCTAAATTCGCTTTCAGCAATCACACGAAATTTCTACAGAAATTGCAGTTTCTAGTTAATAATGTGATCAACTGAGAGTTGTTGTAAATGATAACCATGAATCATAAATTCATCATGAATTAAAAGGTATTTTTATTTTTCCTGATACATTTTTATCTGAAATGATTATGAAGTGACAATGGGTGTTTGGATGTGATCCCTCCATAATTCTCATTTAATTTTCAGTTTGTTTGTTTGCATATAAATGTACAATTTAACAATAAATCAGCAAATTCTTCATATGTTTTCAAGTGTCTTATATTTTTAATTTAATCATTTACATTCATCCCATCAGCTGAGTGACTCACAAATAGGAAAAACAGATGCATTTAATTAGTGTTATTTTAATAATTAATTAATCTAAACACACAATATGTAATTTCAGCTGATAGGGGTCTCTCAATCAAAACAATAACAAAAAACAGAGTTTGATGATGGTTGAAGTAGCGTGGGATCATGAGAGTTGTTGTCTTCATTGTCTTCAAGCTCAAAATATTTATGACCATTATTTGATTCCATACACTACCATAATCTCATCACAGTCCAAAACTGATCAGTGGCGGTGATCAACTTCCTGCTTTACCTCACTGATCTGGCCTACACCACCAGGCTACTGTTTGTCACTGTCTAGGAAGAAAGGGAATGAAGGCGGGAGACATATTGAGTGATGAAGAACAGAAAAAAAGAGGCCAAGAGCTTGAGTGGCTTTGTATTTTTGACAAAATAGACATGAATCTTTCTCTTTGGTGTCTAATTATACAGTGTGATGGTGAAATGAGATGTCCTGTTGAAACAAGGAAAGCTCAAATGGCTCGCTTGCGTTATGTATGTGCATGTTTGAGTTTAAAATAAATGCCTAGATATCTGCAATGACAGTATTTAACCTCGAATGTGAGTTGTTATGTCATAAAAGATCAGAAGATGAAATATTTTACATGAGGGTGTGGGAAAATCAAAGTTGGCATGTAATGCTGTTAGAATCCAATGAAGTCAAAGACACTGGAACGCAGGAGAAACGTATTTACTGTATCTGAGACACACAGAAACTCTTTGGTTACTGATGGGGAAGCTTCGTTTGCAGTACATGGACACTTTGATTTCATCACAACCTAAAACATAGATTTCTTCAATGTCCTTTTTTTATCTTTTGTTTATAAGGTTTTGGAAAAATACTTTGTTCTTTTGTCTTGATAACAAAGTATCAATATTGAAAGATTTGACAGAATGTAATTTGAGCAAATAAAGTTTTTAGTTAAACCAATAAATATTTTATTTGAAAGCACATGTGATTTGTGATTTCATAATGTAGTTAAAGAGACAATAACAACATGCTATTGTTGCTCCATGTATCACCGTTATGGAAACATAACAGCAGTTATGTAGCAGATTCAGGCAACAGTCATTCTGTACTTTTTCTTTTCTGACATTGTGCACTGTGAAATAAGGTTCTCTTATCCATCAGACCCCCAAACAATAATGTCACATGCAGACATTTAACTACACGTTTTACTTTCAAACCTCATACCTAAATTATCCTGAGAATGTTCCCTTCAACTACACATAAAAACAACCTATTACTGTTAACATTTGGATACAATCAAAATGTCATTAAGTGGAAGCTTTGCCTGGTTTGACTTTCTGAAAACAAGAGAAGCCACAACAGTAGCAGCAGTAGATGGTTAGTATTACGAACATTTAGGCACGTATGTTGTAGCCACTAAGAGAAAGAGAAACTGCTTTTGTTACTTCTTCTGAAATCCTCAGTGTGATGTGATGTGCTGGGGTCAGTGGTTCTTCCGGTTATGGAACAGTCCGTTAATCTGTAGTGCATGGAGGGAGTGGCACATTTACAATGATTTCTTAAAGAAAAGTTATTTCTGGGTATAATGAGTTAGCATAGCAACATAATTAATATATGTTTCATATCTAAACATCATACTAAATCTATAGCAGTTTGGATCCCTTTTAGTTCAGGGCTCCAGACATTTGCCTAATTGTTTTACCTTAAGTCTGCCCCACAATGCACCTGATAAATAAGTGTAAAAGAGACACATAGTCACATAGGCAGTCTTGTCATTTCAATTGTCACTCTGCAGTTGCTCTTTTTGACAACATGGACGGTGAGTTAATTATTTTCACTTATGATATTGTGTTTGCTCTGAGCACAACACAGTTGTCTCATAAAGAATTTTAAACTGCAGTCATTTTTGTTTTAATCAAAAGTTTTGACTGTATGTACAGTTTTATATATATTTCTATTTCTATATTTCTTATAATATAGGGCTGTGCGATATGACAATATCTATTGTGTGACAAGAGAAAAATGTGTTTCATATTATTATCATTTATATCGTTACTACAATCACCCTGACATTGAGAATTTGCATTGTTTTTTGTAATATGTATTTTACATATCTTAAATGAAAATACTGCAAATACATTGTAAGTATAAAGACGTGATTGTCTCATGTTGTTTCTCACACAGAGTCAAACCTTGTGTCATATTTAGGTACATGATGGAACATAGTTTGGGTCTGATGTTGTTACATTATAAACTGTGGACTCTTTCAGTTTCAGTTGATATGAAGTCACGTACACCATCACCTTTCACTCAGTAAAGCAAAACAGGAAACAGGAAATGAGGAACAGTCAGACCACTGGTCATCTCAATCTCATCCTGTGAGCGGAAGTGTTTACACAAAGCATCTTCTACTAAATGTAAAAACCACAGTTTTACTTGTGCAGTCTTCTACAGTGGTAGCACAAGTCAGCAGTTTCCATCATACATATCTAAGTTAAAACATGAGTACTGTATATATTATATAAGAAGTACAATTTTCCATTTTTTTTCTTTAAATTTCAGAATGATCCCTTCACTGTGTATCATTTTGTGTGGCATTAACATTTAAAATAACATACAAGGTGAAATTATTTCCTATGTGTTGTGTTCCTGAACAGAAATCTGTAAATATTAATACATATGGAAAAAAATATAAGAAACTACAAAACATTGTAAAGTACTTGCATGAAAACAAGTGCAGTGTGTTCATCAGTCTGCAGCCAGGAAACAAGTCAGACAAAAATAATGCAAGTCGGAGCAAGAGAAAAGATTCTCAATGAGGATGTTTTGTGGATCTGAAGAGTTTAAAAAGCAGAGTCCTTGAAAAGCATTTGAACAATGCACCACGGACATGGATTAGAGGTTTTGTGCGTTTGGCGGTCATTGCTGGATTATTTGCAATTGTCTCAGCTGTGTTGATCAAGTCAAAATTTGTGAATGTATTAACAGAGGTATACCACTATTTGATGAATAAGTAATAGCAACACCACTACCAACAATGGTAGAAGAACAAATAGCTGAGACAGCAAGCGTGTCTCCACCAGTCAGTGCAATAGAAAAGGTAGTTGAGGTTGCAATTACACCAGTGGAGGCAATACAGAAGACATTTGATGATGTTTTGAACAAACGTTCTGATTAATACAATAGAACATACAATCCTTGGAACACATTTGAATGAACATTGAAGCAGAATCCACACAGAGTAAATAAGAAGTTAATCTGGCAGTAATCAATGTTTTAATCTATTTAACTAAGCATCACATCAGGTTCCACTTCAACCTATTTCTCTGGAAATTGTCATTCATGCATTCATCACAGTACATCCTGTCTTATCTTCTGTAATGTCTTGTTTACTGTAAGCAAACAGGGCATGTTTTGATCTAAAATCTGAAAGTGGTTGTTGGACTCTACATGACTTTGTGGTGTTTTATGATGATTTGCTTTTATGCCTGTTTGTTGCTCAGTTATAAATTTATTATGCAAAAATTAAAAAGCTTATTGGTCACCTGTGTATCCATTTGTTTATTTTTTTAAAAGAGCAGATAGATAAAAAGTACTCCATTAGTCATATTCTAGATGCCCCTAACAAAAAAGCCATTGTGTTTTTCAGTATATGAATGTAAAATGTACTCATAACACTGAGTATTTAATCACATTCAGTGCAGAGAAATATGGAGCTTTGAGGGGCAATAAATGCTGTAACAATTGTAAGAAACCCAAATAATTTTTATTTTAGCTGCATTTACTTGTTGCAAGTAGTTTTCTTTACACTGGACACAATTTGCATAAATATCCCAGTCACAGTCTGTCAGCTGCAGAGTCAGTGTGTCATAATTATCTAATTAGTATCACATCAGGTCCCACTTCAACCTGTTTCTTTGGAAACTGTCATTCATGCATTCATCACAGTACATCCTGTTTTATCATCTGTAATGTCTTGTTTACTGTAAGCATGTTTTGATCTAAAATCTGAAAGTGGTTGTTGGACTCTACATGACTCTGTGGTGTTTTATGATGGTGATTTGCTTTTATTTCTGTTTTTTGTTTATTTTTTGTACATTAAGTGTTTTTTGCTCAGTTATAACTGTATTATGCAACAATAAAACAGCTGATTGGTCACCTGTCTATTCAGTTGTTGTTGTTTTTTTAATAAAACCACATAAAAGGTTCAATGATAAAGGTGAATATACACTCTCTATATACATTAATTGTCAGTTAGTGGCCTGGTGCAGTTTATTCCTCTGTGCCATGGAGCTCCACTGTTGTCCAAAAATTACTAAAAACACATTAATGTGCCACATTGTTGCACTGGGTGACATATTTCCTTATTACTATGAACAAAGGCACTGTAGTATATTTTGAGTCAATCACACATACACTGTCCTGCTGCTGTAAATACTTACAAGAGCACCAATTGTGTATTAATCCACGGCTGAAAAAAGTCCCCATTAAATGCATTATTTACTTCTGTTTGAATAGTCTTAAACTGCAATGCCAGACTGTTTTAGGAAAATACTGGGCCTACTGTATCGGAGTGCAAAAGACTGTGCAGAATTTGCATAATAATATCTGAGTCACAATCAGTCAGCTGGAGAGTCAGTGTGTCATAATTATCTATCTAGCTAAGCATCACATCAGATTCCACTTCAACCTGTTTCTTTCATGCATTCATTACTGTACATCCTATCTTATCTTCTGTTATGCCCTGTTAACTGGCATTAGTAACAAAATTAAATAAATAAATAAATTGATTTTTAAAATGTATTTATTACTTTTAAAGCTCTAACAGGTTATATTGCTGAGCTGTTAACACTCTATGTCGCCAACCAACCATGAAATCTGCAAATATTTTCCTCTTAGTCTTTTAAATACTCACTTTTACAAATGTTAAATCTTTACTTTCTATACTTTCTGCTTATTTTACTTTACCTGAAGTAGTTTTTATGTTTTATTCCCTTTGTATTCATTTATTTCCTTTTTGATACTTTTACTTATTTATTTTACCTGTTTTGATATGTTGTCATTATCATTTTACAAAATTCAGTGTACAAATGAATGATTTGGGGGCAATTTGAAATAGAAATTTACAATCAGTTGTAAAGTTTTTTTTTTTTTTACATGCATTTAACATCAGTGTGATGATACATTATTTTCATGTGTGATGTTGATTTTCAACCGTATTGCTGAGCACTACAGCCTCTTGTTTACATCACAGTAGACACAGGATAATGTGATCATCAGGTTTGGTTTTGGAAATGTGGGTGTAGCAAAGAATTATAATTGGCAATATGTATATTTTTTAATATAGTTTTCTATATACTGGTCACAATTTATAAAATGACATCCCAGTCACAGTCTGTCAGCTGCAGTCAGTGTGTCATAATTATTTATTTAGTTAAGCATCACATCAGGGGTCATTTCAAGCTGTTTCTCTGGAAACTGTCATTCATGCATTCATTACTGTACATCCTGTCTTATCTTCTGTAATGTCCTGTTTACTGTAAGGAAATAAGGCGCAAGTTTTGATCTGAAATCTAAAGTGGTTGTTGAGACATGGACTCTACATGACTTTGCGGCGTTTTATGATGACGATTTGCTTTTTTTGTTTTTTGTACATTAATTGTTTGTTGCTCAGTTATAAATTTATTATGCAACAATAGAACAGCTGATTGGTCACCTGTCGAGTCAGTTGTTTCTTTTTTTTATAGAGCCACATAAAAGGTTAAAGGATACAGCTAAGCATCAGGCACTCATAAAAGAAGTGAATTATGGGATACTCATTTCTCCCATTGCTTGACAAACAAGCCAGACCGGCAGGAAAAAGGCAATACAGCCAAACCACAGCCAGAGAACAGGAGCTCATAGGAGCATTTTCTAATATGCCGCTTTTATCTACAGTAATCGTAAAAGATAATTGTGTGATTGCTGGAAGCAATTATTGTTCTTCTCAGTCTTTATTCTTATTCCGTCTTACGTTTTTTGCCGCGTTTGCATACTTTGTGCTATAAAAACCATTCAACTGTTTCAGCGATTTTATATAATTTTTTAAAACATTAAAATTTATAATGGCAGTCTATGGGACGAACCCTTCAACTGAGTTGGAACCTTGGTCACTTTGACACTCAACTGCTCGGAAGTCCCTTATCATACAGATGCCATTCAAACTGTAAAAAGTTCACAAAACTTTGAACTTTCAAAGTTATCAGATTGTTTAGTGATATCTTTTGTAGTTTTTCAGCAATTTAAGCCCAAAGTAAGGGGTTTTGAAGACTTTTTCAGGTCTCACCAGTGTGTCATGTGATCAAGCACAGTGGAGAGCACAGATAATTTTAGACCGGAAATGTTTTTCTAAACTGCTGTCACTCCCACAATTTTAACTCCTCAAGCACATATCTTGCCTCAGTATGTTGCCACAAGCCTCCTCAGTCTCAAAATGTAAATACATTTCACATAGGACTTATAGTTTTTGAGATCTGAACCTTAATTGATAGAGAGTCCCTGTCATGTTCTCATTGACTGCAATACAGTCTGCAGGATGTGTGTCTCCTCTCACTCCGGTTTCTTAAACTTACAGATTCTCTCTTCCTTCAAACACTTTTTACACATGTCATTCATTCTCATGTTAAACAAGTCTTGCTTTCACTAATGATGTACAAATCTCTGGGCTTCAAGCTCTAGTTTGAGACAAATACATTTTCATCATCAAAATGGAGATTTTTTTCCTTTCATTACTGGGAATGTCTGTTGGCTCAGTGGTTTAGAACACTGTTTTCATGATCAGCTACCCCTTAGATGACAAGGTTTTGTGTTCAATACCCGCTCTCTGCAGTGCTCCTCATAATATTGCTGTCATGTACAAAGTTGCTTTCCATCTCTATCAAGTACCATAAGTCAATTCCTCTCTAGCTCACTTTAACATTATTATCTAAAGTATGGATTGCTATTATTGTTAAATACATCTTTTCCAGTTTGAGTAGTCTAGTGGTTTAAGCTCCTTTCACTTCTCAACTCCTTTTTTTGATCCAAAAGTTGTGAGTTCGAGCCTCGCTTAGGGCAGAGCTCAGTAGAGTTGAAGGATGAATTGACAGACTAAATAGCAGAATCTGGCCTGGCATTGCTGTGTGACATTTTAGCTCAGTGCATAGCATGTCTGTCTTACAAACATGGGGATTTTAATCTTGCTAGATTTTTCAGTGGTGTTCAGCTTCCAGTTATGCAATCTAAATTCGCTTTCAGCAATCACACGCAATTTCTACAGAAATTGCAGTTTCTAGTTAATAATGTGATCAACTGAGAGTTGTTGTAAATGATAACCATGAATCATAAATTCATCATGAATTAAAAGGTATTTTTATTTTCCCTGATACATTTTTATCTGAAATGATTATGAAGTGACAATGGGTGTTTGGATGTGATCCCTCCATAATTCTCATTTAATTTTCAGTTTGTTTGTTTGCATATAAATGTACAATTTAACAATAAATCAGCAAATTCTTCATATGTTTTCAAGTGTCTTATATTTTTAATTTAATCATTTACATTCATCCCATCAGCTGAGTGACTCACAAATAGGAAAAACAGATGCATTTAATTAGTGTTATTTTAATAATTAATTAATCTAAACACACAATATGTAATTTCAGCTGATAGGGGTCTCTCAATCAAAACAATAACAAAAAACAGAGTTTGATGATGGTTAAAGTAGTGTGGGATCATGGGAGTTGTTGTCTTCATTGTCTTCAAGCTCAAAATATTTATGACCATTATTTGATTCCATACGCTACCATAATCTCATCTCAGTCCAAAACTGATCAGTGGCGGTGATCAACTTCCTGCTTTACCTCGCTGACCTGGCCTACACCGCCAGGCTACTGTTTGTCACTGTCTAGGAAGAAAGGGAATGAAGGAGGGAGACATATTGAGTGATGAAGAACAGAAAAAAAGAGACTAAGAGCTTGAGTGGCTTTGTATTTTTGACAAAATAGACATGAATCTGTCTTTTTGGTGTCTAATTATACAGTGTGATGGTGAAATGAGATGTCCTGTTGAAACAAGGAAAGCTCAAATGGCTCACTTGCAGTATGTATGTGCATGTTTGAGTTTAAAATAAATGCCTAGATATCTGCAATGACAGTATTTAACCTCTAATGTGAGTTGTTATGTCATAAAAGATCAGAAGATGAAATATTTTACATGATGGTGTGGAAAAATCAAAGTTAGCATGTAATGCTGTTAGAATCCAATGAAGTCAAAGACACTGGAACGCAGGAGAAACGTATTTACTGTATCTGAGACATACAGAAACTCTTCAGTTACTGATGGGGAAGCTTCGTTTGCAGTACATGGACACTTTGATTTCATCACAACCTAAAACATAGATTTCTTCAATGTCCTTTTTTAAAATCTTTTGTTTATAACGTTTTGGAAAAAAATACTTAAAATACATTCTTTTGTCTTGATAACAAAGTTGTAACAGAATGTAATTTGAGCAAATACAGTTTTTAGTTAAACCAATAAATATTTAATTTGAAAGTACATGTGATTTGTGATTTCATAATGCAGTTAAAAAACAATAACAACATGCTATTGTTGCTCTATCTATCACCTTTATGGAAACATAACAGCAGTTATGTAGCAGATTCAGGCAACTGTCATTCTGTACTTTTTTTTCTTTACTGACATTGTGCACTGTGAGATAAGGTTCTCTTATACATCAGACCCCCATACAATAATAACAAGTTTTACTTTCAAACCTTATACCTAAATTATCCCAAGAATGTTCCCTTCAATTACACATAAAACAACCTATTACTGTTAACATTTTGATACAATCAAAATGTTATTAAGTGGGAGCTTTGCCTGGTTTGACTTTCTGAAAATAAGAAAAAACAGCAACAGCAGCAGCAGCTGGTTAGTATTACGATCATTTAGGCACGTGTGCTGTAACCACGGACAGAAAGAGAGACTGCTTCTATTGCGTCTTTTGGAATGCTTACTGTGATGTGCTGCAGTCACAGTGGTTCTTCCGGTTATGGAACAGTCCATTAATCTGTAGTGCACGGGGGAGTAGCACAATTAAAATGATTTCTTAAAAAAACAAACAAAAAAAGTTATTTCTGGCTGTAATGAGTTAGAATAGCAACATAATTTGATAGGGTTCGTATCTAAACATCATAATAAATTTATAGATTTTAGAATCCCTTTTCATTTGGGGCTCAAGACAGTTTCCTACTTGCCTTACCTTAAGTCCGCCCCACAATGCGCCTGATACATAAGTGTAAAAGAGAAACATAGTCACACAGGCAGCCTCGCAATCTCAATTGTCACCCTGCAGTTACTCTTTTTGACAACATGGCCGGTGAGTTAATTCTTTTCACTTATAATATTTTGTTTGCTCTGAGCACAAAAGTTAATCAAAAGTTTTGACTGTGTATACAGTTGTACCACCTGAGATGCATCACTATGCATTTAAAAAAAATGTATCTGTGAACAGTAGTGCTCTTAAACCTCACAACTGTTTACAAAATTCCACAATAGATCTGTTATGATTGTTGAGAAATTTGATGCACGAGATGTTCTTGCATTTTTTATTTTTTAATCATAAAAGATATTTTGGTAACACTTTATAATACAGCCCGCGTTTTACGGTGTAACTTCCCATCACTTACCATATAATTTCCCGGAACTTACAGTGTAACTTCCTCGTATGAATACGTACATATAAAATACTTTCCGGTTCTTACTGGTACTTAAATGTATATACAGCGGAAGAAAACAAAACAATGAGAAACAAGGGAGTAACAATTGGTGTTTTAAAGTGTAACTTCACAACATTTACCATGTACCTTCCCGGAACTTACGGTGTAACTTCCTCGTATGAATCAGTATGTTACATATGTATATGTGTACTAAAATCAAATGTTTTTGCTCGTGGCACTTATGACAATCATTTTTTTATCCATGTGTGTTTGACAGGCAAGCTTCACCCACACTCCAGAGATTTATTATGCTGATGTCTTCTACTTCATTGTCTGAATTTGAATAGAACAAGTCGAGAAATGGGTCTATACTTTTGAAAATTGGCTCCTAGCAGCCATGTTGGTCCAGCACTGCAGCAGCTCATAACAGGCAAACTTACCTCTCTCCAGTGCACAGCTATGAAAGGCTTGTATTGTCATCCGAGGATGAAAAAATAACAATACAGTAATGTAATAATATACATAGTATATCTTTAATTACACAGTAAGGTACGCAGGAAGTTGTGAAAAATGATTTTATTCTTTCATTACACATAAATCACAACATATGTGCTATTCTCCCAGTCTTACTCTGTAGGTACAGACTAGTTACCCTATAAGTACATGGTAACAACAGGGAGCGGGCTGTATTATGTTAGTAACTTAGCTGTTTGGTTGTGTTTCCTTTCATGTCACAATCTAACAACATGCAACGTGTCATTAACAACACACCGGACCAACATTTTGAACAGACAATGAGAAAACATTATTGAACATGATTAAATAGAATATGATTCATTTATAACTTCTTAACTATATAAACTATTATACAATATAAATATTCTATATAAATTGTACTATATAAAACTTAACAAAAACTATATATAAAATTATCTATAAAACTTAAACAACAAAATAACTTAACTAATCTACCTATCTTAACTAATCTATCAAAATGTAGTTATAAAATGATTAATTTTAGTTAAAAAACAACAACAAAAAAACAAGAACAAAACAGGAAACTATGTTTAAATTGTAAATGTAACAGACCAACAACAACAACAACAAAAACCATTTTCAGGTACTTTGTTCTTATGTTCTACATCGCCACTTTAGTGGGAGGAGTTCATCATTTCTTTACAGTCTTTTTTATTTTGTTCTTCAGCTCAGAGCAGGAATCCACAAATCCTTTAAACTGCAATGTGAAATCTTTTAGGGTTGTCCCTTCAGTGCGGATGGACACACCAAAGTTTTCCCCTCCTGAAGCTATATCCACCTGTAATCACAATTATTGAAGTGTATTACAGTATAGTGAAGTCTAAAACACACATGCACACAATTCTTACATAACAGCATTCATTACATTAACCCCATCCACACACCCACAATTAAAAATGATAGTTTCAAGTTATTCTGATATTACATAATTTGTAGTAGTGAATAACAGTTTAAAAAACAAGCACGATGGCACCACAAATACAGGTATAACATTTTCACATACAGTGCACATACTGTACCTCGGCAATGATGCTTGTCAGAGCCATCCACATGATCCATGGTTTCAAGGCCTGGGACACACAGAGATTGATTTTGTTTTTAGATTTGATTCTGTATGTTTTTCAGGACATAATCATACCTGTGTATGACCCGTTCAGGTGTAGTCAAGCGTTATATTTCTTTCCCGTACTTGTTAGGTGTTAGGTAATAAACAGTACTGTGCTCTAGGTTTAATACACAGTACAGACTATAACTCACTATATATTAAATAAAAAACAGACATTAATGTTACTCCCTAAGGTAGAGTAAACTACACCATCTAAGGTAACATATTCCTTCAGCATTTAATTTAAAACAGCATGGACCATGTGAGTTTACATTCTGGACACAGAAGTAACTTGTACAACCTTCTTGCTGAAGTCCGCCTAGCATGGTGGCTAATTAGCGATTAGCATAACTCGCGATTAGCATACTAATACACATGAATTTGGTTGTTAAGACTTTGCCATAAGGCAGGCAACATATTATGATAAGAAAAACAATGTTGCACATCATAAATATGACTGCTCACCTAACAGAAGAATATGAAAGAAGCAGGTGATTTGAGGTTAGTGTATGTAGAGATTGCGCAACTGGTTCTCGCTGGCTAACTGCCACAGGTACAGCCATCTGAGCCCGTCTGTCCTCTTTCGCTAATTTCATGACCTGCCCTACTCTACCTCTGATTGGTTAGTACTCGTCGCCTTCGTTGGTTGGGTTGGTTAGGTTTAGGCATGAGAAGTGAGATTGGTTAGGATTAGGGTAAGAATATCACGGTAAGCCAATCAGAGGCAGAGTAGGGTGGGTCATGACTTCGCCATCCTAGTAAAGAAATATCGCTTCCGCCTCATGGAGGTATAAAGAGAACTGGATACAGGAAGAGTGCCAGGCTTTGAAGCCAATTTGACATGGCGGCCAAACCGTGTAATTACAACGTCACGTGATGTACACTGGCCCAAAAAGACTTTTTTCCCATAGACTTACATTGTGAAAGAGACGTCTGTAAATCAGCGGATACATTTTTCTGAGCGTCACAATCCCCGCGAAATGACTTGTCTCACTTTCAGAATTAAATCTGTTTGGTCCGATCACATTTCAAAAGCCTAGAAGAGCCGCATGATTGAATTGTTTTATCTCCATTCAAGTTAGCCGGAGGGCTAAACTGGAAGTAGCCGACTCGGCCAGCGAAAGTCACTAGTGCGCATGCTCAAAGGGCCGCACAATGCGGAAGATCCGGGTACTTTCATACCGGGAAGTCGATTTTTTTTGGCTTCATGCGCCACTGAGCCATGGATGTATAAAGAGAACTCAACTTCTATAAGAACAAACGAGGCCACGCCTCCAACGCTGTATCCAGTTCTCTTTATACATCTATGTTCCGCCTATATACTTCATTGATTGCCTACCAGCGTGTTCGTGGTTGGTATACAAACCGACGGCCGTGAAGTAGTACTGGGCTGTAGCATGGATGTGTCAGTTAGCTTGCAAGAGCCAGTTGTTCACTCTTTGCATTCACTAGCTTCAAATCACCTGCTTCTGTCATATTCCCCTGTTAGGTGAGCAGTCATATTTATGATGTGCAACATTGTTTGTCTTATTGTAATGTGTTGCTTGCCTTATGGCAAAGTCTTAACAACCAAATTCATGTGTATTAGCATGCTAATCGCGAGTTATGCTAATCGCTAATTAGCCACCGTGCTAGGCGGACTTCGGCAAGAAGGTTGTACAAGTTACTTCTGTGTCCAGAATGTAAACACACATAGTCCATGCTGTTTTAAATTAAATGCTGAAGGAATATGTTACCTTAGATGGCGTAGTTTACTCTACCTTAGGGAGTAACGTTAATGTCTGTTTTTTATTTAATATATAGTGAGTTATAGTCTGTACTGTGTATTAAACCTAGAGCACAGTACTGTTTATTACCTAACACCTAACAAGTACGGGAAAGAAATATAACGCTTGACTACACCTGAGCGGGTCATACACAGGTATGATTATGTCCTGAAAAACATACAGAATCAAATCTCAAAACAAATCAATCCCAGAACCCAAATAACACTGTGAGGAGGCAGCAAGAGACAAATGTACATGACTGATTATGATACATTATTCTCTTCTTGTGACAGAGACAAGGAGGATTGTCCTGCTTGGAAAAAGTGGATCTGGGAAAAGTAGCCTAGCTAACACAATATTTGGAGAGAAGTTGTTCACAGTTGGCCATATTTCCAACTCTGAAACAAAAAAATGTCAAGCAGAAACCAGATCTGTTAATAGAAGAAGCATCACGTTGATCGACACTCCTGGTTTGTTTGATACACACATGTCTGAAGGGAACCTGAAGACTGAGATAGTGAGGTGTATCACTGAGTGTGCTCCTGGGCCTCATGCTTTTCTCATTTTACTTCAAGTGGGTAAATTCACCAAGCAGGAGAACGATGTCATCAGGAAAATACGTGAATATTTCTCTGAAGAAGCTTTCAAATATGCTGCAGTTGTCTTCACTCATGGTGACCAGCTCGAGGAAGGGATGACAATTGTGGAGTTTGTTCAACAGAATCAAGATCTGAGGGATCTGGTGAGGAAGTGCGGCAGCCGGTATCACGTTGTTGATAATAAGTACTGGAACAGCAACCAACCTAATGAATACAGGAGCAACCAGTTCCAGGTGGCAGAGCTACTCAACACAATAGACAACATAGTGATGGAAAACAATGGAGGCTGCTACACCAATGAGATGCTGCAAACAGTGTACAGTCTGATTATAAAGTATGGAAAGATTTATGTCTCAAATTTTCTAAAGAAGTCTGCTGGTATTACCACAGGAGTATTGTTGGGAGCTTTTCTGGGTGTGCCAGCAATGATTCATATAGTTGTCAGTACCTTGAAGACAATGTCAACAGAAGAAACTGCAGGAGCAGTGAAGACTGCAGTGGAAGCAGCTGGAGGAGCTGGAGCAGTGAAGACTGCAGTGGAAGCAGCTGGAGGAGCTGGAGCAGTGAAGACTGCATTAGGAGTAGCTGCAGCAGCTGCTGCAGCAGGAGCATTAAAGGGAGGTTTTAGAGGATATGATGAAGCTGAGAAAGCAGACTCAGTATTGGAGGCAGTACAGAACACAGCAAAGTCTGTTTGGGACGAATATGAAAATTTCATACAAAACAACAAAAAGCAACAGTAAAGTGAGGGAAAAGAGCCACTTCTGACAAACTGGTGAAAGAAATTGACTGTTATATTGTTCTTGTTACTATACTGTTCTATATATTGCTTTTATTCAAATACTTTACAATTTGCCTCTCATTCATCCATTCCTATTGTATGGCAACTATATTTACTCCTAAAATTCTGACATCTACTAAATAGTCTTTAGTCACATACAGTATGTGTCCATCTTGGATCAAAACAAGACGAAGCAGGGAAACAAATGTAGAAGTTAGTTTCTGTTTCACTTGTCACTCCTTGTGAACAATATCCTACTGTAGTGTATCTTCTTTTGCCAGCTGTTCTTATAAAAATATATATAAAAGCATTCTATCAAGTTCTAATATCTGGCAATGACTTTAATTTTTTATTTTAAAATGTTGCTCTATGAAACTAGATGTATATAAGAGTTCTTGAGAGAATCTTTAAGATTTTCATGAGCAATAACCCTCTTGGTAACAGAAATGTTTTAAAGCTGTTTGTTATTCTGATTGTGCTTCAACTTTTTGTTAATGAAACAGGGAAAATGTTTTGTTTATGCAATAAATTCTTATTGTTACTATATAACCTCTTATTTTGTTGTTGGTTTTTTCAAAATGAAATGCTAATAACTATACAATGAAACAATTCAACAATAAAATTGTTCATTTTTAAGAATTGTTTCAGGTGTCTCTTTCCTCATAAAACCATGAGCCAAATCACAAAATTAAAACTGATGTTGAGCCACCAACAGTGACACAGACCACAGCTTAAATTTACTATTTGATACTAATAAACAAATAAATAACAACAGCTCATTCAAGCTTTAATATTCAGTCAGTGTGTTCATCAACAGCAACATTTTTGTTGTTCGTTTGTGAAAATCAAACTGTCAAACAAAGATATACATCATGTGCCATAATTGGCTTTAACTTTACATGTGCATGGATTACTGATTTTGCCTTTATACCTGTTGTAACTGCCTTTGCTCAACCATTGTGTTTTCTCTCTCCTTGTGTGACCTATGAACCTATTGATAGCAGCAAGTTTATCTATGTGTGCACTGTCACACACACACACACACACAGATCTAAAACTCTGATATGTCCTCACAAAGATAAAAATCCTCACACATACTCTAACACACAGGTACAGACAGAGACAGAGAGCACACACCCATAAACTTGTCACTATCAATAGACTCAGAGGTCACACAGGGAGAGAGAAAACACAAGGGTTGAGCAAAGGCAGTTACAACAGGTATAAAGGCATTATCAGTATCACTTGAACATGAAACAAACATTTTATGGAAATATATATTATTATGAAATAATATTTCTGTTTTATCACAATGTATTCAATATCTATGCTTACACTGACATTTTACTAAAATAAACAATATAAAAATAAGTATAAGATCTAAGTTAAAAAAAACAAACAAACAAAAAAAAACAAAAACAAAATTACTACAACTTTTATAACTTAAAGGGCCAAAGAAATACATCTTTAACATGAACCAAACAGTTTTATCAAAATACATAATATAAAAACAACTATAGCAACAAAGTAAACAAAAACAAAGTCCCAGTGTTTTATCAAATTAATGTCACTGATGGAAGAAACAAAAGACAGAGTTCAGACAAACACAGTCAAGTACATTGCTCTGTTTAAGGGTTTACATACATTCAAGTCAAATCAATTTTATTTATATATCACACTGGTTTATGTGGTTTGTCCAGGTGGTGTTACCGTACTTAGCTGTCCAGGATGGCAGACCCGCTCAATCAATTATATTTAGGGATATAATGGTGACTGTGTCGCCAACCACTCGCGAGCGAGCAGCTGAAAGCTTTACAGCAGGGGAGCAGTGATAGTAGTTGTTCAATCGGGGATAACAGTCACGCGCTCAGCGCATCGTTTTCTCCTCGCAGGCAACATTATTTCTCACGCGAGCACAGATATTCTGCGCGCGAGTGCTGTGAAAGCGCTCGCAAAAATAATATGCATGTCTCGCTGTTTGAGCTTTACGCACGACTCCTCTACATCCGCACGCGTGGATCGCATGTATGCCATAATATAATATGTGTTCATTAACCTTCAGCCACGAAACAAGTCAGACAGGTTAAAAAAATAGTGCCAGAGGCAAGTCAGAGCAAGAGAACAAGAGAAAAGACTCTCGGTGAGGACATCTCACAGATCTGAAGACTTTTCTGATCATAACTCTGTTTTCGACAGCATGGAAGGTGCGTTGAGTTTATTTATTTCAGCTATTATGTTACAGTGAGGACTAAACTTTAGGCCAAATACTTCCATTTAAAACTAAATTCCTCCAATGAAAGAAATTCACAATTACCAGCTGATCCATTCATCCATTCCTGCTCTGTGAACTTATTATAAAGGGTTTGAAAAAATCTTAAAATGATTATTTATTATATTTCACTATGATAAAAAAACAAACAGTTTTGATGGATTTTACTTTTATCTAATCAAGTTTTAACACACCAGGGTTGTTAAATATCTATATCTGTATATTCTCCTTGCGAGATCTGGCTTGCTGGTTTGTTGTTTTTCATTTTAAAGAGGGAGGGAGTAGTACAATGAAAACTACATTTCAATGCTATTTTTCTTTTAAATATTTTTCAACTTTATTTGTACAATATTTTTTTCTTTTTCTTCTCCCTCTTCTTAATTTTTCTTTTCGTCACTAACTTTCTATATCCTTATTTAAAGTTTCTATGACATGTGACAGTATCCATCAGATAATTCCCAGAATTGTTAGAGTGAAGAGGTTCCTAATGTCAGTTTTATAATTACCTTCATTAAACTCAAAAATCATTGAGGGCCGGCCCTCATATACAGTGTCAATTAAAACAAGTAGAAGTAAATGATAAAAGATACAAGATATAAAACAAATCAATTAAAACAAGTACAAGTTTAAGGTTTTCTGCAAAGAGTTCCAGGTGGTCGGAGCATAAAAACAAAATGCAGATCTTCCAATCTCAGTACAAACTCTAGTGACTTGTAGTGAAACTCGATCATTAGACTGAGTATGATGTGGTCCAGAGGACCAATCAAGCATAGTTGTGATCTAAGATTGTAGCTTCACAATAAGGGCCTTGTAAATAAATAAGTATATATGCTTATCATGTCTCTCAGACAGAGAAGACCAACCAATGTTTTCATATGAAATACAATGATGAATTTATTATCAAACACTTTAAAAATAGGAAACTGTGAATTTCACAGTACACATCTACAAATTGACTGTTACTCCAGGATAGTATAACTCAAAATCAGCTTTACTTTTTAAATATTTCAGTTGACGTTTGATGTTGAACATAATAATGCAATTGATTGGCTTGTTAGAGTCTTTATAGAGTTATAAAACATTTAAAGCAGAGCAGAGCTCCTACTTGTGTTTGAAGTGTTTCTATAACCCAGCCAAAATGTAACTGGTGTAATAATTATTGTAGGAAAATCAATGAATGTGAAAACCACTTGGACAAGTTACCTGCTTTACTGATAGAAAGTAATTCTCTTTTAGGGTTGAACACAAGGAGGATTGTCCTACTGGGGAAAACTGGAGCTGGGAAGAGCAGCCTGGCTAACACCATATTCGGAGAGGCCAAATTCAAAATAAACCATTTTAATGACTTGAAATCGCATTTTTCTGAAGCAGAAACCAAATCTGTCAATGGAAGAAGCATCACTTTGATCGACACTCCTGGTTTCTTTGACCCAGGCAGGTCTGAGGAGGACATGAAGCCTGAGATGGTGAGGTGTATCACTGAGTGCGCTCCTGGGCCTCATGCTTTTCTCATTGTGCTTAAAGTGGAGAAATTCACTGAGCAGGAGAAAGCTGTCATCACAAAAATGTGTGAATATTTCTCTGAAGATGCTTTCAAATATGCTGCAGTTGTCTTAACCCAGGGTGACCAGCTCCCAGAAGGGATGAAGATTGAGGAGTTTGTCAGTGAAAGTGTGCATATGAGTGATCTGGTGAAGAAGTGCGGCGGCCGGTGCCACGTTGTTGATAATAAATACTGGAAGATCAAACAGCAGGATGAATACAGGAGCAACCAGTTCCAGGTGGCAGAGCTACTCAACACCATAGAAGAGATAGTGATGGAAAACAATGAAGGCTACTACACCAATGAAATGCTGCAAACAGTGGAGAGAGAAATACAGAAAGAGGAAGAGCGCATCAGACTGTCATCAGGAAACATGACACAGGAAGAGATCAGACAGCAGGCTAAAAGCAGAGTCCTTGAGAAGCATTTGAACAATGAACCACGGACATGGATTAGAGCTTTTGTGGGTTTGGCGATCATTGCTGGATTAGTTGCAACTGTGTTGAAGTCCAAATTTATGAAGGTATTAACAGAGGTATACCACTATTTGATGAACAAGTAATATGAGGGAGCAATCACACCAGTGAAGGCAGTATAGAAGACATTTGAAGTTGTCTTGAACAAACTTTATGATTTGTACCATTGAACCCATTTGAATAAACACTGAAGCAGAATCCAACAGATGTTAATTTAAGCTTCTGACTCGATGGAAGTCCTCGTGTCTATGCTTCAAACGTTGTGGTGTTTCCTGTCAAATGAAACGCTAACTACTGTGAGTTACTGTTTAATAATAATCAGAATAAATAAGAAGTTAATCTAGTAGTAATCAAAGTTTTGATCTGAAATCTTTAAGTGGTTATTGGGACATGGACTCTACATGACTTTGTGGTGTTTTATGATGATGATTTGCTTTTAAGTACATTAAATGTTTGTTGCTCAGTTATAAATGTATTATAAACAATAAAACAGCTGATCGGTCACCTGTCTATTGAGTTGTTTCTTTTTTTATAAAACCACATAAAAAGTTAAAGGACACAGCTGAAGATATACTCTCTATATATTGATTGTCAGTAAATAGCCTGATATAGTTCATTCATGTTGGGATGTTGCCAATAGAAACAAATAAAATTTCTTTTAACTTGTTCTGTCTCATCCAGAGATAAAACACTCCACCCTAAAAAGGTATGAAAAGGTGCAGCTGTCATCTCTTCCTATTTGACACTTAGTGTACTTCATTAGTAATATGTAATATTCTAGATGCCCCTAACAAAAAGCCATTGTGCTTTTCACTATAAGAATGTAAAATGCACTCATAACACTGAATATTTAATCACGTTCAGTGCAGGGAAATGTGGAGTCTTGAGGGGAAGTAAATGCAGTAACAATTGTAAGGAAATAATTTCTTTTGTAGCTGCATTTACATGTTGCCAATAGTTTTCTATACACTGTGTACAATTTGCATAATGATATCACAGTCACAATGTGTCAGCTGCAGAGTCAGCGTGTCATAATTATCTATCTAGCTAAGCATCACATCAGGTTCCACTTCAAAATGTTTCTCTGTAAACTGTCATTCATGCATTTATTACTGTACATCCTGTCTTATCTTCTGTAATGTCCTGTTTACTGGAATTAGTAAAAGAAGATGAATTCTTTCCTGTTTGCAGCTCATTCAAAATAGTGTTGCTAGGATTTAACATGGACCATTTGTCACTGCATCCTGACCCTGGCTTCCAATTTCCTTTGACTCCTTTGATTTTTAAAATGTAGGGAAATAGGAAATAGGGAAATGCAGGGAAATAAAATAAATGAACAAATAACTACAAACACTGTCAATTTCTTCCCGTGGAACCAACATGCAAACTATTTCATTCAGTGCATTTCTGTTGTCAGTCAGCCTGGTGAAGGCAGTTTGTCTGGCTGCTGTCCTCTCAGCTCTCCAGGAGCTGCAGCTGACAGACGGCTGTTTCTGTGGACAGAGACGCTGAACGAATGTCGGAGTCAGTGTGGATTTAACAGATAAAACGCTGCCGCTTACTTCCCACTTTCTAGTGAATTCCTAGTTAAGTGTAATTCTTGCAGAGAAAATGTGCAAGTTTTGTTCTCAGGGGGTTGTTAAACTTGCATATCTTGTGCAGAGAGGGAATTTTGAGAAAATCTGTTGAAACCAGATGTTGTTAACACAGTAGTGATTATGAATAAGAAAAATATCAAGTGATTCTGATTGAAATGTTTACAAAAATTTAGAACATGCATTGTGCAGTGTCACTTTTAATGCTTCCACCCTTAAAGTGACTTGTTCCTTATTTTGTTTTTTTAATAGGCATTATCTGTATCATTTGAACATGAACAAAAAAACATTTTATGTAGGGATTCATATGTAGTGAAAATGTCACAATACAATTAGAATGGTGATAACATGAAAAGTTTCATGAGGTAAGCCTGTGCTAGTTGAAATAATATTTCTATTTTATCACAATGTATTGAATATCTTTGCCTACACTGACATTTAGTAAAATAAACAATTCAAATATAACTATAGGATCTAAGTTAAAAATAAAAAAACAAAAAACAAAAACATAAACATAAATTACTAATACTTTTGTAACTTTCATGGCCAAAGAACTACATATTGAACATGGCACAAACAATTTTACCAAAATAAACAATATGAAAACAACTATAGGATCTAAGTGAATGCCGTCATAGGAGACTTTGCTTTGAATGTTTAATAAGCACATGCTGGCTGAGGTTAACAAGCACATTAATAGATATCATAAGACAAAACAGATGTGTTCCTACTGCACTCAATTTCAGACACACTACAATGTGTGCTTGCTGTGATTGCTTGCTTTAGTGTACTTGTATGATAGATGTTTATTAATTGAAGTGTTATTGATTTATAGTTGATACTGCTAATGTTAATAAACTATGTTGTTCATTTAAAGAGAAGTTTCCTGTGTGTTCATGTTTAGTATTTGTCAAATACTTTGATTTGTGAACACCTTTTAAAATGAATGATGTTTCCATCAGCCTCAGCTGTGTGTTGTGTTAGTGCTTATTAGCAAATGTCAATAGTAATACACTAAATGAAGCTGGTGGATATTGTAAAAATTATACCTCCTAAACATCTTCAGTTAACATTTTAAGCATGGTAGCATGGTAGCATAGTTAGCATTTAGCTCAAAGTACCACTGTGCCTTAGGGATTGTAGAGAACCCAGTATTTGTATTTGTTGAGGCAGCAAAATTATTTGTATTTGTATTTATATTTGAATAAAAGTGGGAAGAGGCTTAAAAATCCTGTTGTTTGTTTTTTTATTATGCTTTTAATTTTAGAAAATTAAAATGTTACAATACGCATTCCTGAATAAACTACCTTATGAAGGAGGTCCCCTCACCAGGTGTCAAATTGAAGTCTCCAAGATCATAGACGACTGCGCTGACTAATGAGCTAAAACTTAACTCTTCCTATTTATACACCCATAACACAGAGACAGCACACCGTGTAATGTGTAGGGAAGAACTTCAAAGGCTATTCTTGCTTTGCACTTTTCATTTATTGCCTATTTTTTACAAACTAAGTTTGTGGAAAGGAGAAGGGGAACAAAAGGTTATGGAGAGTCCATTGGGAGCACTTTGCTTGTGTCAGTAGCTCAGTTTTATCTCTGGGGAACACCTGAGTGATGTCCAGATTGGGAAATGTGCGTCATGTAGAAGGTGGATGTGACTCCCCTTGTTGAGACCTGCTGATAGAAGTAACAATGGATCAGAGGAGAGAGACTGAGATAGCGATGTAACCGACCTGCATGCCATTGTTTGACATGGGTTTTTTTTCTTCCTGAAAACAAATCATTTTTAAAATGGTTGTATGAAACAAATATTCGTAAAAAAAAAACAAAAAAACAAACAAACAAAAAAAAACACTATTTGTGCTTTGCCGAATAATATATTTGTATTTGGGCACACCCTTACTGTGCCTAAGCACAGCCTGATAGAGCTGCTAGCAAAGCTGTAGACTCTTAGTCTTGTTATTATTTCCTGAAACAGTCATACAGAATAATACATTAATGAATATTTGTATTGTTTACAACACAGTTTAAAATGATGGATTAATGGGATTATGTCAGTTCATTTGTTCATCTGGAATCTCTTGTGTTACCACCATCACTTATCTTTTATGTTTTGCTTTGTTCGTGACATCTGGTCCCAAACATCCTTCACTTTGGTTAAAGCAGCTTCAGCATTGTTCCACACAGCCTCATGCTGTCTGTGCTTTTCCAGCTAAACTATGATATGTCCTAGAAGATCTCCTATGACTCCCACAGTTGCAACAACAGCCGATGATGACTGTCTAATTCACTCTTCCTCTCTTAGTATTTATCTTTCCACTGCTAGCATCTTATTGATATAGCAGCCTCCCTTTTCTGTCTTCTTTTCAATTGTGTTAAGGAGCTGTGCCACCTGGAACCTGTTGCTCCTGCAGTTCTTTTTTCCTTTCAGTATTTATTATGAACAACGTGGCATCGACCACCACACTTCTTCACCAGATCACTGTGACATTTATTCTGATGCAAAACTCCTCCATTTTGAGCCAGAGTTGGAAAAATGGTTTTGTGTTGAAGACATCCTAGCCAAATATAGTGTTAGCCAGGCTTTTTTACCCAGCTCTAGTTTTCCCAGCAGAATAATCCTCCTTGTGGGCACTGGGAGAGAACAATTACTTTACATATGTAATATAGTAAATTTGTCTCTTGCATGGTCATTTAACATGTCATTTGGATCCTTGAAGTGTTTTACCCACAGGGGACTTTATTTTAAGCATGTTTTCTTTTAATCATGACTATGATCATTTACTAATCTTAACCAAGTAGTTTCTGTACCTAAACTTTTATAACAGTGCAGATCAGTCAATGACACAGGGAAAATGTTTTGTTCATGCAATAAATTCTTATTGTTATTATATAACCACTCATTTTGGTTTTTTTTTTCAAAATGAAATGCTCATAACTGTACAATGAAACATTTGACTTTAAAGTAATAATTACTGTCATTTTATCTGTTATTCCTTGTGGTCAAGTATTGTTTGTTCTGAGGTCTCTGAAACACCTCTCCCACATGATCTCTGGTTCCTGGTAGCCTTTGACCAGCTTAGACTCAAATCCAAATTTATTACAGTCTGAAGTCACGTAGGTACATTAGAGTTTTATGACTCCCTCTATCACCCTGAAGTGAAGTAAAGAAGTGAAACAGGCACCAGAAATGAGGAAATAAAAACATACTCACAGACAAAGTCATTTTGATTAATTGTCACTCTGCAGTTCCTTTTTTGACAATATGGAGAGTAAATTCTTTTAAATCACTTATTATGTCTGTAGGACACAACACTACAAAGTTGTCAAATTTTACTGTGTACAGTTGTAACATGCTACCATGCTTGAGTTTTTTTTTTGTTTGTTTTGTTTTTGTTTTTACTTTACTATGAACAGTGATGTTCTTGAACCCCACAGCTGCTTACAAAGTCATTCTGTTCCATGACTGATCATCTTTAATTAATTGATGAAAAATGATTAATGCTGTTAGATGAGATGAGAAAAATGTTCTTGCTCATGTTGAAGTTACTCCTATCCTCAAAAATGGCATAAAGATGCAACAACAAAAGGCCCGTCTGTATTTGGTTTTTGCAGAAACCCATCAGCAGATTTATTAGTGAATTATCAAGACATGAGGTGATTCTTGCGCTTTTTTGGTCACCACAGGACTGCTTTTTTCTTGAATCTATTTTGGGGAAACAAACACATCGTAGTTCTTTTGCTGCTGGACACTGAAATTCAGTGCAGTAGAAGCACATCTGTTTACTTTTGTGATATCTATAAATATCCTCGTTAACCTCAGCTAGTGCTTTTTGAATATTCAAGGCAAAGTCTTCATTCATCATTATTTCGCTTACCAATTATGCTAGCAAATTCATTTAAAAGTGCAATTCTCTTCATTGTCATTATTGACTAATGTTTGCACATTAAATTGTTTTTTTCTGTTAATATCAGAGTGATTTCACACCTGTAACTTTGGTTGATATTTGTCCAGACCAAAGGTAAAAGATTGTTGCCCTCTAGGTCTGGTGCAGCTCATGTTCACACTGACTTATGAACAGAGCTGACATCACAAAGACAGACAGGTGACTCAATGACTGGAAAGTTGGGCGACTGTCTGATGGCTGACACAGACGCAACCAGTTCCAGGTGGCAGAGCTACTCAACACCATAAACAAGATAGTGTTGGACAGCAATTGAGGCTTCTGAGATACAGAAAGAGAAAGAGCACATTATACGGTCATCAGGAAACGCAAGGCAAAGGTCAATGTTTCAAATTGTCATTCGTCAGCAGTGAGACAGGATCATTGTTGGGAGTTTTGCTTGGCATCCTGTCTATAATGTGCTCTTTCTCTTTCATGAGAAAAAACATGAGGCCCAGGAGCGAACTCTATGATACACTTCACTATCTCATTCCTCAGCTCCTCCTCAGTCCTGCCTGGGTCAAAGAAACCAGGAGTGTCAATCAAAGTGATATTTCTTCCATTGACAGATCTGATTTCTTTTGCACATTGACTTGTTCCAGTGTTTGCATTATGGTATATCTTGAAGACATCCTTTCCGAATATGGTGTTGGCTGCACTGCTTTTCCCAGCTCCAGTTTTTCCCAGCAGGACAATTCTTATTTCTGAGTTTAGAAAAGAATAATGAATCAGGATCAATAATATTGTACATATTGCTCTTGATTGTTTTTGGACATCACTATTCAGATTACACTGTGACATATATGTCAGTTATAGGAATAATACTTTATGCACACATTAGTAAAAATCACATATAAGAGGGACATCACTTTCTAAATTAGGTTGCAGTCAGAACTGGTAAATGAGGTCATGTAGAGTCCTTGATTTTGGTTTGAATGTTTTTATCCGCATGTGAAAAGTAGCTGAGGTTAACAAGCAATTTTATATAATGTCTTGGCTTTTATGTTGTACTTTGTGAAATAACTATTTATTTGGTTTGACCAGATAATGTGGGTAAATAAGAGCAACAGATGGTAAAAACACTTGTTAAAGTGTGCTGTGTCATTGCATTTCGGAGAGGTCAAACACTCCTGTCCTCCCAAAGATTCAATTTGCATTGATCACAGAAGACCAAGCAGAGGAGGAGCCATTAGTGTGTTTATTTTCTAAAAGGAGAGTTTTTATATCTTTACACCTCAAACTCTCGACTCTGACATGTCTCCAATTCAGACCTATTTTGTCAATAGTATTTATATGTTTACTAGATTTTAAGATGCAGTACATTTTAATAATTGATACATTTTACATGCATTTTTGCATTTTAAGAATTCTTGATTTTATAATGTATGAAAATGAAATATCTTTTATGATTAAAAAAATAAAAATGCAAGAACATCTTGTGCATCAAAACTGGTTATTTCTCAAGAATCAAAACAGATTTATCATGGACAGCTGTGAGGTTTAAGAGCACAACTGCTCACAGATATATATTTTTAAATGCATAGTGATGCATCTACACAGTCAAAACTTTTGATTAAAACAAAAATGACTGCAGTTTAAAATTCTTTATGAGACAACTGTGTTGTGCTCAGAGCAAACAAAATATCATAAGTGAAAAGAATTAACTCACCGTCCATCTTGTCAAAAAGAGTAACTGCAGAGTGACAATTAAAATGACAAGACTGCCTGTGTGACTATGTTTCTCTTTTACACTTATTTATCAGGTGCATTGTGGGCGGACTTAAGGTAAGACAAGTAGGCAACTGTCTGGAGCACCGAACTAAAAGGGATCCAAACAGCTATAGATTTATTATGATGTTTAGATATAAAACATATAAAATTATGTTGCTATTCTAACTCATTACAGCCAGAAATAACTTCTTTTTTTTAGAAATCATTGTAATTCATCATTGTGCCACTCCCCCCGTGCACTACAGATTAATGGACTGTTCCATAACAGGAAGAACCACTGACCCCAGCACATCACATCACAGTGAGAATTTCAAAAGAAGTAACAAAAGCAGTTTCTCTTTCTCTTAGTGGCTACAGCATATGTGCCTAACTGTTCATAATCCTAACCAGCTGCTACTGCTGCTGTTGCTGTGGCTTCTCTTTTTTTCAGAAAGTCAAACCAGGCAAAGCTTCCACTTAATAACATTTTGTTGATTATATCCAAATTTTAACAGTAATGGGTTGTTTTTATGTGTAGTTGAAGGGAACATTCTCAGGATAATTTAGGTATAAGGTTTGAAAGTAAAACTTGTAGTTAAATGTCTGCATGTGACATTATTGTTTGGGGGTCTGATGGATAAAAGAACCTTATCTCACAGTGCACAATGTCAGTAAAGAAAAAAGTACAGAATGACAGTTGCCTGAATCTGCTACATAACTGCAAGTATGTTTCCATAAAGGTGATACATGGAGCAACAATAGCATGTTGTTATTGTCTTTTTAACTACATTATGAAATCACAAATCACATGTGCTTTCAAATAAAATATTTATTGGTTTAACTAAAAACTTTATTTGCTCAAATTACATTCTGTCAAATCTTTCAATACTGATACTTTGTTATCAAGACAAAAGAACAAAGTGGTTTTTTTCCCCAAAACGTTATAAGCAAAAGATAATACGAAGGACAATGAAGAAATCTATGTTTTAGGTTGTGATGAAATCAAAGTGTCCATGTACTGCAAACGAAGTTTCCCCATCAGTAACCGAAGAGTTTCTGTGTCTCAGATACAGTAAATACGTTTCTCCTGCGTTCCAGTGTCTTTGACTTCATTGGATTCTAACAGCATTACATGCTAACTTTGATTTTTCCACACCATCATGTAAAATATTTCATCTTCTTATCTTTTATGACATAGCAACTCACATTCGAGATTAAATACTGTCATTGCAGATATCTAGGCATTTATTTTAAACTCAAACATGCACATACATACTGCAAGCAAGCCATTTGAGCTTTCCTTGTTTCAACAGGACATCTCATTTCACCATCACACTGTATAATTAGACACCAAAGAGAAAGATTCATGTCTATTATGTCAAAAATACAAAGCCACTCAAGCTCTTAGCCTCTTTTTTCTGTTCTTCATCACTCAATATGTCTCCCTCCTTTATTCCCTTTCTTCCTAGACAGTGACAAACACCAGCCTGGTGGTGTAGGCCAGGTCAGTGAGGTAAAGCAGGAAGTTGAGCACAGTGAGCACCGCCAGATACACGCACCCACAGCAGCTGGGAAGTGTGAAACACAACCAGTGGCATGATGGGATATCTCAGTCAGTCAGGAGCTGAAAGTGACCTCTGTTGTGCAACGATGGTTAAGATGAGTCTTTTTTTATTGAATGTGAGATCTTGTGTTGGCTGCTTTTCACATGCTCTGTTGATGTTTGTCATATATTCTGCAGAGAGACAAGAAAAAAAGAGACTGACTGAGAGACTAACATTTGTGGAAGTGATGATGTGTGTTTGGATTATCTTGATGCAAAATGCAAGCAAGGCACTACTGTATATTAATGAAACACAAGCATTATATAGGACTTTATTTCTTAAGTAGAAATTTCAGTCAGTTTATTCTAATTTGTAAAATGCTGTGGCCCTAACTTTATGATTCCTCTTTTAAGTCTTAACAGCCCATGTTGTAGAAATGCTCAGTATTCAGTCCTACTTGTTGTCTTATTTACTCTCTATTTTTGCTGAATATTACCAACAGGCTTTTTTTGTCTATGGGGTAATTAAGGCCTAATGTATTGAGGAAATGGTCTTCTGAATCATGAAAAGTCATAAATGATGATATACATAAACAACAAAAATATAAAGTGAAAAATTGCAACACCAATGCTCTAATTAAATTATTGCAAACTTCATCATCTATAACTGACGTGTCCAGGCTCAAACTAAAGTTGTGTAAAGACTGTGGAACATGTGAGGAACCTCGGTTTGCTGTTCAAGCTGTGACCTGTGCAGGGTAGATATATCATATACAGGAAGTGGAAGTTTGCCTGCTTTTAAATCTCAAGGGCTTGGAAAGTCCCTCAGTCTAAAATGGCACTGAACTGTTTGATATTGGTGCCCTCTAGTGTCCAAGCTGCAATGGTGTGCATTAAATTGTATTTATGTATCTCAAAATCATTAAACAAAAATCACAGATTTGCCTCAGAGGGCTGCACACCTCTTACCTGCAAAATTATGTCAAAACATGCAGAATTGTTGCATTTTTTCTGGCATTTCAGGTGTTTAACACATTACTCTGATCATGTCCTAATGTACTGTGGGTGCAGTACTATACAGGTCCACGGTGCATCTTTCATGCAGGCATCATTCCCAGAGAAAAAACACACTCTCTCATTCTGCCAATTCAAACCCTGAAAACTGCTAACTTCATAAGTATTGCAGCCTTTAACTCCAATACCACTGTTCTGTGTAATTAGACTCATTACTGGTCAGATTGTGAAGACAATGGTTGATGCATCACAAATACCGAACGTGACTCCTATGGCAAGCTGTTTTAACATTTAATCGAACCACACTCCTATCTGTAATTACATTTAGATGTCCATAATTGCATTTCTCCCAGTCAAAACTGTATTCTCACTAATCAGAATGGTAATTAAAGATATCCACAATAACATTCTTACTAGTAGAAATTGTATTTCAAGATATCTGCAACTTGTATCCACAACTTTGATTGTACTGGTCAAAAATACACTTAAGATATCTTAAAATCCTTAAACCCTTAGCTTGACTGGATATGTACTGCAGATATCTGTAATTCAATTCTTCCTTGTCAAAATGACATAGCATTCTTCCTAGGACAAATGACGTCACTGTTTCCATCCATGTGTATTGAGCTTTCAATTTCAGATGTCCACAGTTACATTTAACAGGGCTTGCCATACTCTCCTTTTGCATAGGTTGCATGCTTTGTTGCAATATTTTACATGTGCATTTGGAGCCAAGCCTCCAGGTACAGCACTGGACTGTGAAGCCAATTTGACATAGCAGCTAAACCTACTTCTGGTGACTCAAATAGCAAGTGAAAGTAAAATGAGAATAGATTGAGTCAGAGCACAGGAGAAAAGAAACAGGACATTTTTCTGGTGGATCCAAATTATTGTTGCTCTTCACTGATTTTTCTTTGAACAACATGGACGGTAAGATACTGTTACTGTTATTTCTTAACATTGCTCACTTTATATTCATCTGACATAACCATGCAGTACATTCTGGAAACTCATATTTTGGCAAAATATCATTTGAATGATAACATCTGAAACCACTACAGGCTAATTATTGTGATCAAATCATTGGCAATTGTGAAATATATCAACAAAGCATGCAAAATCCTACTTAAAAGGAGGAGTCACATGTTTGGTATGTGTGACTCATCAACCATTGTCTTTACATTCTGGCCAGTAACATCTGAACAGAGTAGCTCATGTCTGGCTCATTACATAAGTGTTGCTGAGAGTTTTGTCAGCTACATTAAACAACGTATAACTATATAAAATCCATCAATATACATAAGGAATAAAGTTATGTTTCACTTTCTGTTTTTTCTCTCCCTCTCTCTTACACACATACACACACATCTCTTGTATTTGCATGCCTGCTCTCTTTCACTTTCTCTTTTTTATTAATTAATTTCTCAACCCTCGTTAAACTACTGGGCAAATGTGTTGGCTATGGATAGAAATAAATCACCCCATAACTATAAATTGAAAAAAACACAAATTGAAGAATTTCTATATTTACTTCAAGCATCTTTTTCTGCATTATGTTCTGTAAAAAAAAGTTTTCATATCGGTGCATATCGGACAACATATAAGCCGATACGCATATATCTGTGATAGTCCAATATCTAAATTGGTCAAGCTCTACTAAATTTTAGTAAATGTGCACTGTCTCTGACAATAAATAAGCTTATCACATATTTTCTTCAGGCATGAGCTCTCTGCCGATTTGTCGCCTCACCGAACACACAAGCAAGCACCATTGGTTAATGTTCAATCTGAATAATGTGAAAACAGCAGAAGAAGAGATAAAGACTCAAGCAGGGTGTGAGAGAGGGAGGGTGTGTGACTACACAGAAAGTGACACATTAACATTGATGTAGTCTTGCACTATATTTCAGCAACCACTAGATGGAAGCACAATGCATGTTTAGTTATAGAAGCTAAACTGAAGTCCATTGTATTCAGTATAGTGATGAAAAGTTTACAAACACAATTTTTTATCAAGGTGTATGATCAGTATATGACATCAGTAAAGTAAACCATTTTTTTGTTAATTTTATTTTCAGCATTTTTTATCACCAATTAATGACTATAAGTGTGAACGCTTTGTGTTACAGCATACAGCTGACTCTTTTTAGACACTGTTACATCACGATTTTGTTCATGACATCAGGAGTTTTGAGAGCACAGTTCAACTTTGAGCATGTATTCACGTCTTTTGTCACCTATTGTCTAATCGTGTCTAGAAATCCAAACAGTCGGGAAAAAATGAATTACAGATTCTGATATGCTGGCAAAATCTGTTTTTTCTTAATAAAAAGGTGTACTGAAAGCTTAGAAAGAATATTAGAACAAATCACAATTTACATGTACCATGATGTCTTTTGTTTTAGGTTGCATTCCTGATGGAAATGTTTTAATGATTGTTAATTATTACAACATATGAAAAAAAAATATATTTGTTGCTCAGAGGCAGAAAAATTGAGAAACAGACAAAAGATCTGCAAACTGTAATAACAATGCCCAATAAATTTAATTAAAGTCCCCCTCCACTCAAAGTTTTTTTTTTTTTTTTTTTTTTTTTCAGTTAAACTTCTGAAATGAAATGTATTTGCATGTTCATAGATTCTGGAATTTTTTAATGAGGGAGAAGGGAGTAGATGTAATTTTAAGGGTTTTAACAAGATAATTTCACTTTTTTTCATGGAAAAAACATATCAGACACGAATTATTATTCAAAGTAGAGTATTTTATATACATCTTAAAATATATCTGAAGAGGATCTTTACTCAATTTTTTGACAGAACTTTCTGTCATGCTTTGTCAACAAACTCATTACTAATGTGGTTGCAATCTGTCAACTGTAAGTCCACACAAACACAAATGTACAGTATTAATTATACTTTGCCATTTGTCTCTTCTAGTGCTGACAACAAGGAGGATCCTCCTGCTGGGAAAAACAGGAGCTGGGAAAAGCAGCCTGGCTAACATCATATTGGGAGAAACCAAAACTGTCAATGGAAGAAGCATCACTTTGATTGACACTCCTGGTTTATTCGACCCAGGCAGGTCTGAGGAGGACATGAAGTCTGAGATACTGAAATGTTTCTCTCAGTGCACTCCTGGGCCTCATGCTTTTCTCATTGTACTTAAAGTAGAGAAATACACTAAGCATGAGAAAGCTGTCGTCAGGAAAATTTGTCAATATTTCTCTGAAGAAGCTCTCAAATATGCTGCAGTTGTCTTCACTCATGGTGACCAGCTTCCCAAAGGGCTGAAAATTGAGGAGTTTGTCAGTCAGAATGAATGCCTGAGTGATCTGGTGAAGAAGTGCAGCGGCCGATGCCACGTTGTTGATAATAAATACTGGACAGACAAGCAAAAGGATGAATATAGAAGCAACCAGTTCCAGGTGGAGCAGCTACTCAACACAGTAGACAAGATAGTCATGGTAAACAAAGGAGGCTGCTACACCAATGAGATGCTACAAGCAGTGGAGAAACAGTCAGAAACCAGTAATAAGACTAACAACAGGGTCCCTATGAATGTTTGGATCAAATTAACAGGCCCCACAGCAGAATCAGTGGCGAAAGCTTTCTTCGGGCCAGCTGTCGTAGTTTTACAGGAAACAAGGGAAGCAAGAAGAGGAGCAGAAGATGTAACGGCAGAAGCAGAAGAGGAAGCAAACAGTGCACAGAAAAAGCAAGTGTACATAATAAACAGAGTTATAAAAGGATCATTAATGCCAATATCACCCGGAAAAGGAGCTGAAGGAGGAGGTGCAAAAGTAACTGGAAGAGGAGGAACCACGGCAAGAGTCAAACCAGTGTCAGCAGGTAAGAAGTGATCAAAGACAATAATGGGAGCATTTTTGTGCCATTTTGTCCTAATTCAGAAGAACAAAAGAGAATGGAACATATTATAAGATCATGCTCAGCATCCATTTGGGAACAAGCTGATTTCCTGTAGGCCATTAATATTAGAGATGCAACAATTAGTCGATTAATTGACAGAAAATTCATCTGCAACTGCTTTGATAATTGGTTAATTGTTTAATTCATTTTTTAAGAAAAATACAAAAATTCTCAGGTTCCGGCTTCTTAGATGTGAACACTATTTAGTTTTTTTATTTTAGCCTTTTATGATGGTAAACTGAACATCTTTTGGTTAAGGACAGTTGGCTGGGACACAACAAGACATTTTAGGTTGCATCTTGGACTTTGGGAAATGGTGATGAACATTTTTTAAATCAACATTTCTTAGATAAACAACTAATCAATTAATTGAGAAAATAATTGACAGATTAATCGACAATGAAAAGAATCATTAGTTGCAGCCCTAATTAATATTAGAAAACACTGCAACATGAAATAACCAAATGCACAATATTACAGCTGTAGCCACAGTTTTAAGCTAATATCCAGTGCAAAGTATTCTGTCGAGTTGCCAGTTATGCTTGCAAGCTAATGTTAGCAATGAGGACTGGCCTCCCTCTACAGTGATTATTATGTGATGTTTATGCAAAGGAAGTGCTAATGTAATCAAGCTTGCAATATTTAGTCTTTGATGTGACAACATAAATTAATGGCTAGAATACTAACAGTGTAAGAGAATAAGCTAAAAGCAAATGGGCTGTTCAGTGTTAGTTATCAATCATTTTCTCTTCTAGTGCTACCAACAACAAGGATTGTCATCGCTGGAACAGCCGGAGCTGGGAAAAGCATCAGAGGTAACAACAGCACAGTGTCAATTTATGGAGACAACAAATATGTCTTTGAGGAGTTATACAAGGAGTTAAAATCTTCCCTGTGATTACAATTAATGTTTATATACTGTAGACATATTTCTATATGTATATGTTTAAACTGAGACTCAAAGTGGCAAGGTAGGAGAACAAGTCAAGATGAATTTTCATTATTCTCTTCTAGTGCTAAAAACATACAGGATTGTCCTGCTTGGAGAAACTGGAGTTGGGAAAAGCAGCCTGGCAAACGTCATATTTGGAGAGGATGTGTACAAGATGAAGAATAACCCCACCTCGGGAAGAAGTGAATGCCAAACAGAGTCCAAATCTGTTCATGGGAGAAGAATTACGTTAATTGACACTCCTAGTTTCTTTGACGCAGATAGACCAGAGCAGGAGCTGAAGCCTGAGATAGTGAGGTGTATCACTGAGTGTGCTCCTGGGCCTCATGCTTTTCTCATTGTGCTTAAAGTGGAGAAATTCACAGGGCAGGAGCAGGTTGTCATCTCGAAAATATGCCAGTATTTCTCTGAGGAAGCTTTCAAGTATGCTATAGTTGTCTTCACTCATGGTGAGCAGCTCCCTAAAGGCATGAAGATTGATGACTTTGTTGGTCAGACTGAAGGTTTGAAGGATCTGGTGAAGAAGTGTGGCGGCCGATACCATGTCGTTGATAATAAAAACTGGAACAACAACCAACAGGGTGACTACAGGAGCAACCAGTTCCAGGTGGAGCAGCTACTCAACACAGTAGACAAGATGGTGATGGAAAACAAAGGATGCTGCTACACCGGTGAGATGCTACAAGCAGTGGAAGGAAACAGGACATCAGTAGGAGACATGTCGCTGAAAGAGACCAGCAATAAGACTAACACCGGTATCTCTAAGAATGAGTGGATCAAATTAACAGGCCCTGCATCAGAATCATTGGTGGAAGTGTTCTTTGGGCCAGTTATCAAAACTGGGGCAGCAACAGGAGGAGCAGAAACAGCGGCAGTGGGAGAGGCAGAAGAAGAAGGGGAAGGAGAAGCATCAACAGAAGCAGAAGAAGATGTAGCAACAGAAGCAAAGGATGGAGAAGAAGAAGGAGACGAAGGGGCGGCAATAAAAGAATGTCAAGCAGAGGAAGAAAAAACAGGACACAAAGAAGAGGCAACAACAGAGGCAGAAGACGGAGAAGCAGAGGAAGAAAAAGCAGAAGGAGGAGGAGGAGGGAAAGCATTGACAGAAGCAGGTGGAGAACCCGAAGAAGGAGAAGAAGGGAAGTCGACAACAGAAGTAGATGAAGAAAAAAAAGAAGGAGAAAGACAAGAGGGAGAGGCAACAACAGACGCAAACAAAGAAGCACCAACAAAGGCAAAAAAAGGACAAGCAGCAAGTGGTGGATCAGGTGGTCTGTTTGGGATCCTTAAAAGAGCAGCAGCATCAGTAGCAGGAGCTGCAGGTGCAATAATAGCAGGAGCAGCAGCATTAGTAGCAGTAGCTGCAAGTGCAATAATAGCAGGAGCAACAGCATCAGTAGCAGGAGCTGTAGGTGCAGGAGGAGCAGCGAGTGCAGGAGGGGCAACAGGTGCAGGAGGGGCAGCATGTGCAGGGGGAGCAACAGGTGCAGGGGGAGCAACAGGAGCAGGTGGAGCAACAGGTGCAGCGGGAACAACAGGAGCAGGTGGAGCAACAAGTGCAGGAGTAGCAGCAGGAGCAGAAGGAGCAGCAGGAGCAGGTGGAGCAACAGGTGCAGCGGGAGCAACGGGGGCAGGTGGAGCAACAAGTGTGGGAGGAGCAGCAGGAGCAGGTGGAGCAGCAAGTGCAGGAGTAGCAGCAGGAGCAGGCGGAATAATAGTGAAATGTGTAGGAGCAATAACAGTAGCAGCAGTAGGAGGAGGAATATGGTATGCAGTAAATAAAATAAGAGCTTTTTTAAACGACCTGCCACGACGTATTGCAGTCATCTTGCTGGTGGTTGCCTTCTTCTCATTGCTACTGTTATCATTTTGTGTCCAAGTCAGAATGGCTGGGACCCTCCTCCTATTGTTTGGAGTATTACTATCGTTTTTATTGTTAATGTTGTTATTCTTGCTAGAAGAACATGGGTTATTCACTTGGATAAAAGCAGCAGTAGTAAGAGCAGCAAGTGCAGCAGGAACAGCAGCAAAAGTAGCACTGAGAGTAGCAATAGTAGTAAGAGGAAAATGGGTGGCAGTAAAAATAAATCAAGTGAAAGCTTTTTTGCTGGTGGTTGCTTTCTTCTCATTGCTACTGTTATCATTTTGTGTCCAAGTCAGAATGGCTGGGACCCTCCTCCTAGTGTTTGGAGTATTACTATTGTTTTTGTTGTTAGTGGTGTTGTTCTTCTTGCTAGAAGAAGAGAAGAGAGAGAAGGACATGAGGGAGAGGCAACAACAGAGGCAAAAGGAGAAGTAACAAGAAAAGCAGAAGAAGGAAAAGCAAAATCAAAAAAAGCAGAAGCAGTAAGTGACGGATCAGATAGTCTGTTTGGGTTCGTCACTGGGACCGGAGTGAACAGGAGCAGTGGTAGCAGCACTGGGAGTAGCTGCAGCAGTAGTAGGAGGAATAAGTGTAGTAGAAAAATAAATCAGGTAAAAGCTTTTTTGAAGAGCCAGCTACAGTGTATTAGAGTCATTTTGCTGGTGGTTGCCTTCTTCTCATTGCTACTGTTATCATTTTGAGTCAGAATGGCTGAGATCCTCCTCGTGTTGTTGTTGTAGTATTACTATTGTTTTTGTTGTTAGTGTTAGTATTCTTGCTAGTATAGATGTATGTAACTATTGGATTTTCAATAACCCAACTGCTGTAATAAGTGAAGTATCGGCTATTATCAGTTGGCCTGCCGTACTGTAACATTCAGCTTCACCATTTTTCAATAATTTTTAACCTTACAGCCACATTTATGCTTCTCCTTTGAGGTATTGAGATGATCCACCAAAAGTGGATAAAGTTATAGTTTAGTGTGAGACATAAATTATGTCATCATATATATTCTTTTCTTTTTTATATTCTATCAATTACTTTATGATAGAAAGTTTGTTGCAACTGGGAGAATGTTTTTTTTTTTTGTTTGTTTGTTTTTTGGGTTGTTGTTTTTTGCTTGAATTTATTTATTGTTTTTTATATTTTTTTCACACATATAATAATAACATAACAAGTAAAACAAAAAAGGGAAACAAAAGAAAACAAAACAAAGCAAAAACAAAAACCACACGAAAAACCACAAAAAATTAAACAGAAACAAACAAAAAAAGGAAAAATTATTATTATTATTATTATTATTATTATTATTATTATTATTATTATTATTATTATTATTATTATATACTTAGTAGTAGAGCACTCTTTTTGTAAAGCAAAAGATTTTGGGGAAATACCAGGGCCTATATATATCAAATGGCTCAAAGTTAAAGTGGATCTCAATAAAAGATTAAAGTAAAAGTCTTTACTTTTACTTTCTTTTCTTTTTATTGTATTTAAAGACCAGGACATAAACCATAGATAAATAACAGATTTTTTTAAAAAAAAACAACAACAACAACAACAACAACAAAAACGTGAAAACATAGATGTAAAAGTACAAAAAACAAAAAAAGCACAAAACAAAACAAAGCAAAAGGACAGCAAAAAACAAACATGCAATGACAGTAGACTATACAGGACAACATACAATAGAAATATGCAATAATCCAATACAATAATCAAACAAGGAGGGGAGACCAGATTCCAGAAAAGGAGACCAACACTTTTTAAATGAATTGTGTTATTTTTAAGGGTTGTGGACAGCTTCTCTAGTGTGGAGTGCTCAGTGATTTATGGAAAGTTTAGATCTATTTTGTCTTCACTCATGGTGACCAGCTCCCCGAGGGAATAAGTATTGAAGAGTTTGTCAATCAAGGTGAAGATCTGAGTGATCTGGTGAAGAAGTGTGCCGGCCGGTGCCACGTCATTGATAATAAATACTGGAAGGACAACAAAGAACACAACTACAGGAGCAATCAGTTCCAGCTGGCAGAGCTACACAAGACAATAGACAAAATATCTGAAGCAAACAATGGAAGCTGCTTTACCAATGAGATGCTAAAAGCAGTGAAAACAGAAACACAGAGAGAGGAAGAGCACATTAGACAGTCATCAGCAAACATGACACAGGAAGAGATTAGAAATAAGGCTAAAATCAATGTTTCTGAAATGATGATCAGATTTGCAGGTGCTGCAACAGGTGCATTGTTAGGAGCTTTGCTTGGTGTGGTTACATCAACAGCAGGAGGAAGAGTATTGGCCGCTCAGAGTGGTGCAATAAAGGGCGGTTGGATGGGATATAATGCAGCTGAAGGAGCGGGCACTCGAGGGGAAGCCGCACAGAAAACATTGGAGACTGTGTGGAACCAATTTGCCAAATGATGTTTACGTTTGAAAAATTGTTGATACTGACTTGGTGGAAAATTTTAAAAGGACCCCCTTAAAAATTCCTGATAATCAAAAAGTAAATCTATTAAGGACAGGTTTAAGACATTAATTATGGATTTGACAATCATCAGACTGTCATGTTATGGCTTTCTTGAAAGATGAAAGGGTTCAATAATCTGAAATGATCTATAACAATTTATGTTGCACTTTCCATGACTTTAAGATGGTGATTAATGTTGGGTTTTTTGTTTTTATTAGTTTACTCTTTATTGAAGAATTTTTGCATTTTGTCATTCAACAAGTTAATAGCTGCATGTTGTGTGTTGTTAAGTTTTTTCAGTTTCATTTTTGTTGCACCAAATGACACAGATCATTAATGATAGGACTTTATATAGCTTTTTTATGACTCCTTTGGTTAATCAAAATGAATTCTATCTGAGAAAGGTAATAGACATTTATAATGATATTGTGATGACTTCTGTACTTTTGAAAGATTAAAAAATGTTATGATTTGTTTGTATAACTCTTCATTTAAACTTTTCATAACTTTGAGATGCGGAAAAATGCTTTTCTGTTTGTTTTTTTCAATTTGTGTTTATTTGTTTTTTACTCAAGTTATGGCTTGTGTTGAGTTATTTAACCATTAAACAGCTGTGTGCTTATGCTGTGTTTTCCAGTCTCTGTTTTGTACAATAAATACACAGATGACACCTCAAAGTAGCTTCTCATATTTTTAAGATTCAAACTACCAGACTGAGTTACAATCACAATTTCTAAGGTTTCCAAAGATTGCAACCTGTTTTTTAATGCTTGAGTACAGTAAAATCACCTCCAGTGGTGAAAAGTACCCAACTGTTATTCTGGTTATACAGCCTGTTAATATCCTCCAACTGAATGTGCCTATTTACATTAATGAACCCACTGAACAGCATTCCTTTCAAACTGTACCATCCCACACACCGTCACATCACCACCCTTAAAGGCAATGAAAAAGTGCAGCCACGCTCCCCCTGATACATTCCTCTATCCAAAACCCAGACAAAGCTTTGATTAGAATTTCAAAGATTACAAGAAATGAAAGCAAGCAGCTGTAGCTCTTGAAAGTTACTAAAGCTGGTAACTATCTAACTAGTTTGGCAAAGTAAGAAAGAAAAATTCCCTGATTAACATATTGTTACTAAGATAAATATATTAATGGTGTCACATGCGGTGGGAAGAGAGATGATGATCCTTTGAACTGCAATGCAAATGCTGGATTTTATGATGAAATATCATATAAAGAGTTTAGAGGAGTTTTTTTATTAATCATCTTTGTGATAATTTAAAAGATATGAATTATATTATATACATTCACCATGCACTTTATTAGGAACACCTGTGCAATTTAATGCAATCCAATACAACAGCTCTGCCATAAATTATTTTACAGAGCTTATACATTTTCAGTTTTTGTTTACATTGTCAGAAAGGTGATAATTCTACTTTTTTGTTTATTATTGAGGTCATACTGGGTGGTGGTGGTGTACTGGTGTACGTTATATTGAAGCTGTGCCTAATAATTTGCCTCATGTACCGTATGTTAGGGTGGATAATATTTTAGGAACACTTTTCAATATAATACAAGGGTGGATCAGCTGTCAGTCAGCTTTAACAGCTGTAGAGAGCACACATGTGCACTGTGATAATACTAATACCCTGGGTTCTTAAAATTTTAGAACCAGTTTTTTTTTTTTTTGGTGCAATGTGAGCTGTCAATTTAAGCATGGTAAGTCATTCACTTAGTTTAACCATTACTATATCAGACTTTGACCATAATACATTTGCCTGTTTATCTCTGTTGCTGTTGCAGTGTTTTGGTGTGAAAACTGTTTGGGCAGGGAGACTTAAGGTGAAAGTGTATCACACACCACAAGCGTGAGAGTTGGCAATCCTGGACTAAAACTATCACCACCGAAACTATCTACAACAAGTGTGAGTGAGTTGAATGATTTTGGGATCTCAGTAGCGATCCTTTGGTCAGCTCAAATTACCCCAAGTGCCTCTGCAGATGTGGCCCTGTGGTTTCTCCTCTTCACTCTCTGTAGCTTTACCTCTTAATCTTAATCTTAGCCAACTGTAATCATACCATAACCTTGCAACTAAATGCAGATTGTTCACAATTCATGCTGAGCTAATTATGTCTATGTTTTTCTGTGATTGTAATTCTCAGTCTTTATAAAGCACTGTGTTCAAGCTGACAGCAGCTGCTTTATTTTTGACATTGCATCAGTACAGTTTTTAGTCTGAGTAGGACATTTAGTGGTTCAAAGTGGTAATGCTGCATGATGTTAATTTTAAACAATTTACTGTGTCAAAGTATTTCCTCAGTTTAGATTTGTTTTTTTTTATTTTTCCATGGTGGGAAATCACAACACATGAATGGAAGAAATGTCCAAAACCTAATTGATGTCATCATGATTATAGGTGGATGATTATCCTACAGTCAGCATCATATAATCATCATCAATGTTATCATCATCATTGCATCTTAATAACACATGATCTATTTTTGTTTTTTGGATGTGTCCATTTGCAAGTAGTCATGTGGAGCTGATCCAGTATCATTTACAAGGGAAAGCGAAAGAAAATAAAGCCCCTCAGAGCACACTGTTCACTCAGGAGGCAGGGTGGCATACAGAGAAGTGTCATACTTATTAAAAGCTTTTTTCCATAAGTTCAGGTAAAATGGATGAATACCAACATTCATTATTCTTTGAAGCTAAAGAGCTGACAGACAGAGAGAAGCAGAAGATCAGGAGACACTTTCAGAAAAGACGTTATTCTGGGGGCGGTGATTGTGGAATGACTGACAAGGCTGGAGACAACACTTGTAAAATGTGCTTTAAGGAAAAAGAAAGTAAGTTATGACAGTGGGTTAGACGGAGTTATATGTAGAATTTACTTTGTAGTTGGAGCTTAAATGTAGGCTTTTGTTGGGACTGGACTTTGTTGTGTTTTACAGACCAGGAAAGGGTTTTGCAGAGGAAGTTTCACACTATCTCCCTTCCTTCTGGGGAGCTACAACTGACTGTGAGCCAAACCAATTTGCCTCAGACCCCTAAACCCACTGATCAGCCATCTACCAGTCCCTCACAGGTGAGCTAACAGGGTACTATTGACCTTAAGTAACCTAGGCCAACGCTTGCATAATTATGGTAAAAAAACGAACATCATAACAAAATGATCTAGTCAAACCAGTGTGGAGGGATTTCCCAGGAGTCTTTTTCAAAGTTTTTATGACATCTTTTTTATGATTTATAGAAAATAAAATGCAGTAATCTGATTAGACTTACATTACTATAAAATAATTTGTTTATTGTTGTTTTTCTCCTTTAGACGTTCAAAAAAGAGAACACAAAAGGCCTTGAGAAGATTTTCAAGACGGATGTTTTCCTCCTGTATTACCTGAGAGACAACCCCAAAGCATTCAAACTCTTAGAGAAGCAGCTCTCTGCTATTGGCTGCAAGGTGGAGGTAAACTTTGATGAAGAGGAGGCAGTGGTTAGGGGGGATATTGAGAAGGGGCCTGGAGGAGCTTGTGGCAGTGCTGCAGAGAGATGGGAACTACAGGTGGATAAGGTCTTCATTGGTTTTACTGAGAGCTACCTCTGCTATCATGTGGTTGAGCCAAAACAAGTGAAAATCCTACTGCAGGACCTAAACTTTGTGACTGATGTTATCAAAGTGTACACAGAGGGTGGTTACACTGTGGTTGTGGGAGAGGCTCAGGCTGTGAAGGAGAGAATAGCAAATCTGGAGAAGAGACTGCCGACTCGTAAGAAACTCCCAGTTGTGGAGAAGTAGTTCAGACTGGTAGGAGAGGAGTTTAGTCGAGAAATGTGTGCACATTGCCCAGAAGTTAAAATCCTCCAAGGTAATGTGAATCTTGGAGGGCCCTGACAATGAGGTGCAGTTAGGAGTGACAAAACTTGAAGAACTGATCAAAAAGGTAAAAAGAAAGAGAGTTAAGCTGTCTACAGCTTTAATGACCTTCATGACATCCAGCGGTGTCATCTCTAAGTACCAGACTTGCCTCCAGCAAAGCCTCAGAAACCCTGTTGCCGTAGAGGTTGGGTCAGACCTGGTACTGTCGAGTTTGTCCTCTGATGCCCTGCATGAGGCTGAGGCAGCAGTGCTGAGAGACCTGAGTGATGTCACTGTGCAGCTGCAGGGCACCGCAGCTCTACCTCAAGATCTAGACAAAGTGAAGGAAATCCTGATCAAAGCCAAAAACCAGGCAAACCTTCGAGAGCTAAGAGTGGATGTCAGCTTAATCCCAGGTCCCAGTGGAGCTATGATGACCAGAGTACAACTGGTAGGCTACAATGAAAATGTGAACAAGCTGAAAGAGGTTCTGCAAGACTACCAGATGAACCAAGTCAGGACACAAGAGGTTCTGAACTTACCAAACCCTGATATGACTGACAAGTTTGATAAATTCTTGGGCACATTTCAAACTTGGCTCTCTACCTTGGGCAGCATTACTGAGGGAGAGGACCAAGCTTGAAATGCGTTTCCTTCCTTCCTTGACTATTTTCACTGACCCATTTCAGAGGCCTTTTTCCACAGTTTTCCGTTAAACCACTTTCTGTCACAAATTTACATAAATACTATTAGATCCATAATAACTTTCGTCTAGATTAATGGGTATCCATTTTGTATCTATTAGTGGTGTGCCCAAATACAAATCTATTATTCAGCAAAGCACAAATAGTGAGTTTTTTACAAACATTTATTTTACAAATATATATATATTGTACAAATATTTTAAAATTTATTTGTGTTCGGGAAGAAAAAATAAAACATAAATACCAGCGCGCTGGTCAGTTACTTCTGTAGCTCAGTCTCTCTCCTCTGCTCCGCTGTTACGTCTATCAACAGGTCTCAGTGAGGGGAGTAACAGCCACATCACTCCCGGAGTTGGGGATGTTCCCCAGAGATAAAGCTGAGCTACTGACACAAGCAAAGTGCTCTCAAGGGACTCTCTTAGTTAGGTTAGGTTGTAGTAGTTAGGTTGTAAACAAATAGGCAATAAATGAAAAATGCAAAGCAAGAATTGCCTTTGAAGTTCTTCCCTACACGTTACACGCTGTGCTGTCTCTGGGAAGAATGACAAGTCCTGGAGTTTAGAATGCTCCCCACATGGCTACTCCTTCCAGCACAGCACAAGAAGCATGACAGTGTCAGGACCCCAGTCCTCAAGGATCGGAGTATACCTGGATTATAACGTAGGTACTCTGTCTTTTTATAGCATCTCCGACACCATGTTTCTGCTGCACAAAGTCCACACCACGTTCACTCAGCCTCTCTATCCTGGCGTCGGGCTAAAGGGCGGTGGATCTTATTCAAGCAGTGCATGTTATGCGGAACTGATAAAATTATGGTGATAACATTATATTGAGGTGTTTTTCTCTGTGTGCCATTAATGATCATGCTGCAATTGGGCCTCAAATATAAATGATGTCATATGATAGGTAAGACAAGTTTGTTTGTACTGTATAGCACATTTCATACACAAAAGCAATTCACAGTGCTTTACACAATGCACTAAAAACAAAACAAAACAAAAAAACTGAGAGGATATGATTTTACAAGAATTAAATATTGTGAAATGAATGTTGAAGCCTGCCTCATCACAACTGTAAGGCCTTCCTTGCCCACTAATAGAATTTTTGCTCTGTAGCTTTTCAACTCTAACAAAGAAACAAAATTAAGAAATACTGGCAACTATTTAAAAATGAATATAACTAGAAGAAAATGCATTTCTGCAGCTTTAAACCCACACTTTGAGTAATCACTTTCAAACCAGTTTCCTAATTGCAAAACAGTTAACAGTAAAAGGGAAGAATGACATGCTTTGTGCAATTGTTGGGATGTTTTTCCTGTCGCTTGAGCTTTCCAAGCTTAGATATTTTTTATTAGACACCACATCGGTCTATGTTAAAGGCTTGACTTTTGAAAATCTTTAAAATACATTTACTGCTGCTTTGTGTTATGGCCCGATACGATTATATTATGGCAGATTTATCCCACTTAATGTGACATGTTTGTTGAATTGTTTGCTTTCACTCGTTCCATTTGGATTGACAACATTTTGAAATACTTATTTGCATAAAATGGCTGCTGAGAAATGGAAAGCCATGCCACAGTTACGTTTGTTTTGGTGTATTTAGGGTCCACTATGTTACTTTTTTTCAAACTACAACTGTTTTATGAGAAATTAAGATATCTTGGATCTTGGATTTTTTTTTTTTATCAGGTTTTAGGGAAAGGAAAGTAATTACATGTACAATATATCTTAAGGTGATGCTAATCTGGGCGTCTCTATCCAAAATTGTTCAATAATTCACTACTCACATTGTAGGGAATTTTATCTAGAGGAAAACAAAGTCTCAGACAGCAATAAAGGAAGCTCTTGGTAGAAACACATTGTTAAGTGGTTTCGGACACATCCATTGTCTTCGCCCTTTCCATACAGAGGTCAAGCGTCACAGTCAACTACAGCCCAGCATGTCTGCAGCTGATAGAGATTTATCCTGTTGCACTGAGGCTGCATGATGAAGACACTGAACAGTGTCTGAAACCTCGGCAGGTTGGATGCTTGCTAACACAGGAGAGTGAACTTTGCTCTTGCTGAATCAGATAACTCACCCTCCCTGCTGAGATAGATGGAGATAGTTGCCAGTTAATTAGATACAATCTTCAGTAGCTAAAATTAGAGAAATGTCATACTGACAATGTGACACAGATATGAAGGAGGACTATTATGCTGTGAATAACCCATTTGTTGTCAATGAGCTCAGTGTTTTTATAGCAAGTTTAGCATAACATATCATAGCTCTGAATGTCATACTACAAGCAGCAAGTTTCCAGTTTGTCCCATTTGCTTTAGGACTTCTGAAGCAAATAAGGCATCAAGGCCTGATGGTTTGACAGGAACCGTGTTAAAGAACTACTGCTCTCTGTTAAAAGGAGATTTTACTGGGGTATTTTTATTTTATAAGATGGTATCACTGCTCCCAGCACTTGGAAGCTTTATTTCTTTGTTAATGTTGATTAGTTGTCAAGAAATGTATGCTACCACCTGTATCTACCTGCAAGAACAACTGGAGACCCCAGACCTTCTTAGGTGTGTATAGATGTTTATTCATGAGAATTAGACCTCTGAGTCAAATGTAAGTAATGTCACTATGTAGGATAATATCAAGAAGTTCCAGAAAGGCTTTACCTAGACACAAGGCGTTTTCAGGCTCACCGAGAATTAGAATATCATAAGAATAAATAACAAGTAACAAACATGAGTTTTCTCCAAATTCTAATAAAAATTGTGAATAAGATCCAGGTGGTTGAAAGAGTGTAACTTTGTGGAATGAATGGCATTTGTTACCTTGGGAAAAGTAATTAATCCCTGATGGAGACTTAGAATAAGGGCCTCAAATTGAATTGAAAATAGACTTACATACCTATTAAGGCGACACCTCCACCTTGTTTATTAGCCCGAAAATCATGAGTCAGGTGTAGCTTTATGCTCAAGAATAAGATCATTCATCAGTAAGGCTTATATTTAAGGCTTATATTTGTAAAACCGAATCTGGAACTTGTTGCAGCATTCAGGATTATAACAGGAAGGTCTGTAGAGCTAACATCAGATAAATATTAATTGGAATGAGACATCATGTATTATCGACAGTTTTGGATTGTATAATGCTACCTCCCATTCCTTTGTCTGTGAATGAGTGCATATAACATAGAGCTCATTAAATATTTCTTTAACTGATGTAATAACAATGCTTTATTGTCATTTCTGTATTTTGTCAGCTTCATCAGATGTGGAAGCACAGTTACTGGGAAAGGTCACCACCCCCCTTCCTTTTAATGTAGCCTATTATTATTATTATTATTATTATTATTATTATTATTATTATTATCATTATTATCATTATTATTACTATTCGTAGTAGTAGTAAAACACAAGGGTCACGGTGATTTGTCTTAAATTCTGTGTTGTTTTTTATTACTTGCAGAGTCTATTCATACTCTCAGTGTTATCGTGTGGTGTGTGTGATGAACTGCCACGTTTTTCTACGTTGTTGGACAAGAAAATCCTGTTTTCCCCCATGAAATACATTATTGTTTGGAGCATATACTGTATGGTTTGGAGACGTGGTAGGCGCCTCCCAGATATAGAAACTCCCCCATGTTATTTGTTGGGACTTCCTGCTGTGTCGTCACTCGGTGCGTAGCTGTTCCTGCAGAGGACGGCAGGGTTGCTGCGCTCCTCAGACTGGATACCGCAGATTTTTAGCCTTATTCATCTTTTCACAAGAGGACGATGGATGATTTGACCGAATATCCCGTTTTCTTCGAGTGCCACAGCCTGCTGAAAGAGCAGCAAAAGAAGATAGAGAAGTATTTCCGTATTCACCGCAAATCTCGCGGAGGCGACTGCGGACCACTGATAAGAGTGAATGAAAAAGTTTACAGCATAGCTTTCAAATATCAGAAAGGTAGGACACATGACGCACAATTGTCAATTCATATTTTTACTTTATTTTATTTCTTTGTCTCTTGCGTAATGTTTGAAAAAGTTGCTGACTTGACTAAATAACAGGCCTATTCATCACTTATGACACGCAACAGTATTTTTTCAAGTTTCAGTCTCAAGTCTCAGTTCCCGAGAAAGTGAAACTTACTTTGCTCCAGTGCAGCCAGATTTTTCCGGTTTACTTAAAGGATAGGTTCACAGTTTTTCACTTCTGTCCAAAAACAATAGTGAGGTTCCAAATCAACATTGATTGATTGTTTTTCTTGCTGTAATCATTCCTCCTGTTCATACTGACCACAATCCCTTCATAACGCATTTTCAATGTAAGTGAAAAGGGACTCCTTTACTAATAAGTCAGACTAACTCAGACTGTTGAAGCCTCATATTATCCTTAGATAAATTTTTAAATACATTTTTGCTCAAAACGAGGCCTGTGGATTTTTCCCCCCATCTCTTACATTTAACAGGAGGAATGATTACAGCGAGCAAAACACTATTGTTGTTAGACAGACTTGAAAAATTGTGAACCTGTCCTTTAAAGTTTAAGCGTACACTACAGATATCAGATAAGGGTTAGAATCTACTGATGTCACTTGAAGACGTAAAATCAACTAGTGGCTAAAAACCTGTTTACATGTGACTATATGAGACACAACAAAGCAGGGTAATTATGACTCATGCTGAAGTTCTGTATTATGGTGCACTCTTTGAGAGAAAGGGTGTTTGATATATTCATTTTGATGCCCTGGCAAAAAATAGAAGGAGGCGAATTAGGAGAGAAGTGAGGAAAGACAGTTGTTGTGTGCCTATCTTAATACTTAATTTGATAGCACCTCCTGAACTGAATCATGATATGGAACTTCTGCTTTTACTTGCTTTTATTGTCCAAGCGGGTTGTGCAACTTCATGCCTCTTGGCTTTCTCCTTTGGTCATTTCCCAACACTTCCCATTTACTAGACATGTTACCTATATAACCCAATACATGACAACAGTGGGAACAACAAGCTTAAGAAAAAAAGACAGACAAAGAATCTTATTAATAATCTCATCTGCTTTTTTCTGTCTCAGATCAGCAGGCAGTTCTGCAGAAGTATCAGCATTCAGTGGACCTTGGAGACGGTCCACTGGTGTTCACTGTCCGAGGCAGTCTGGAACCTCTCTCCTCCTCTCCCAGTTCCACCTCGACTCCAAGCCAGAACTTCACAGCTCCAGCGCAGGTTAGCACAACATTTCTGTCATTCAATTAAAGGTTATAAAACATTTATATTTCCTCATTTCATGTTGTTATATTGCACCAATTAGGCTGTATACAGCATCATAACTCCTGTATGTGAGAATTTATGATCAGATTTGGAATACAGGCTTTTCATTTAAAATTCAACACTTTTTATGCATTTTGGAGGTGAAAGAGAGCAAACATTTCTCATTATTATGTGAACATCTTTCTGAAACACAGAGCCAGCAGCCCATTCTTGCTTCATCTCCTCCATCAAGTGGTGAAGAATATGAACTACGTTTTGATGGTTATCTCCTTCATTACTTAAAGGAAAGTCCCAAGGCTGGGAAAGAACTAGAGGAAGAACTTGCCTCTGTGGCCTGCTCTGCTCGGCTTTACCCAGAAGAAGAGAGGGTTTTAGTCAGGAATTTAGCTCAGCCTGGTGCTGTTGATAGAGATGGAGTCAAAAAGTGGGAAGGTGAGGTGGACAAACTCTTTAAAGGTTTACAGGAACGCTACCACTGCCATTGTGAGATAAACCCTCGCAAAGTGAAAGCTTTGCTTCAGTCCCGCAGCTCTCATCAGACCACAGATGAGGTGAAGGTGTACAGTGAGGGTGGGATGGCTATTGTGGTTGGGGAACAATCTCAGGTGGATGCCAGGTTGAGAGATATAGAGGACAGGTCATGTGTAAGAGAGAAGAAAACCCATATTTGTCGACTGGGTGAGGCCAAGCTTCGCCTCCTCTGGAAAGACATCGAGCACTTTTTGCGACAAGATCTTCCAGGGGTCAAGGTGACACAGGGAGATGCAGGACAGTTAGTCCTGGAAGGTTCTGTGGAGGAGATTCTTACGGCTAGACATTGGATCTCTGATAAGGAGAATTTGGTGTTAGAGAGATCTGTTTCTGACATGAGCCCACATCTTTTAACCTTCCTGAGAAAGGCATATAGAGGTCCAGGGGCTCTAGGCAATTTTTTAGGCGTTGGTGACAACCTAGAAATAGAGTTACGAGACACAGAGATACGACTCTTCTCTCTCTTCACTGATAATCTGGATGACACAGAAAAGGCACTGCAAGGCGAGTTCAAGGAAGTAAATATTGATGTTCCTAACTGCTCTGCAGTGCAATATGAGCTTCAGTTAGACCTTAAATCCAAGGAAAATGAGATGAACCAAGGACAATGTAGGGTTCGGGCCATATTTGGTTCAGGCAGCACAGTGTGCTTACTGGGCCACACCAAAGAGGTTGAAGAGCTGAGAGAAGCATGTGACAGGCTTCTCCAAGTGATAAATACAGGAAACAATACACCAAGAGATTTCGGGTTCTGGACGGATGCTGCTGCCCAGAACACAGGAAGTGGAGCCACTGGTGGAGGTTCTGGAGAGACTGTCCATGTAGAGATCGTTCAGGGAACCATCGAGACCCAGCAGGTGAGAAACTCAGCTGAGATGATAAGAAAATTGGTCAAACCTGTTAAGACTAGAGATTCTCATACTGTGACCATGATTTTGTTAGAGTCTAAGAACAGTTCTCAACACTGTAGAATTACTGAAGTTTGCAATACTTGTACATGTGTTTTTCCATATGATAGGAATTGCATGATAAATGGTTTTGCATCCTGGATTTGGTCCTCCAATATTACACAAAAATACCAAAAACCTGAACATTGCATGCCTTTTAAAAATGAAAGAAAAGGATGTGAAGATTAAGTCTACATGTTTTTAAAGGGGGAAACATGTATTTCCTCCTGTGGCTGTCAATTGATTAACAGTAAGCAGACACCATCAGGAATAATGTGAGAGTAGGGAAACCTAGACAATTTACATAAATCAAAAGCAAACAAACTGTGGAGTGTTCAAACCCCACCACATCTTCTGCTCTCTTCCTAGGTGGATGCCCTGGTATCTCCTATGTACGGCCACGATCCTCTCTCTACCCGTGTTGGAAACACTTTGTCTGCGATGGTTGGAGGTCAGCTGGCTGCAAGGTTTACAGAGGAAGCTGGAGAAGAAACGATGCCTGGTGACACAGTCATGGTGGAGGGTTTGCCTGCACTTCCATCTAAAGCAGTAATCTTCCTCAACCTGGTTCCTTGGGGTGATGACCCAGATGGGACAGCAGTCGAGGTGAAATAGTGTGTTAAATAGATACGTACGTGTATGGGAGTGTGTGTGCATTCAGGTCTTTTCTGTGTGTTTTGTGTCTTAAAATACTGTCATATATACATCAAATTAGGCAAGCTTCTCCCTTGTAAACTAAGGGGGCTATAGGTTTTCTAGAGCCTAAAGTTTCCTATTTCTGACATTTTCCAGGTTATGAGAATGGCCATCAAAGAAACCCTGACTTCTTGTGAAAACAGAAGATTTGATTCTGTTGCTTTCCCTGTACTTGGAGCTGGGATTGCCCTGCGTTTTCCTGAGAGCGTGGTTGCCCGGGTTCTACAGGAGGAAGTTGATACATTTAAACAGACCAGAGCCAGCAAAACACCGTTCCTGGTCCGCATTGTCATCCACCCTGATGAGTCTAGCATGGTAACGCAAATGCACTATATCAGAAACACTGACTATTCCAAATGATATTATTGAACTCAAAGTCAAAGTGCAGTAGTCAGGTGCCCAAATGAACATTGACAGGTTTTTCTTGTTGTAATCATTTCTCCTGTTCATATTGACCATTAAGAGATCCCTTCATAGTACACTTTCAATGTAAGGGATGGAGGACCAAACCCGCAGTCCTCCTACCCTCCAAAAATGTATTTAAAAGTTGATTTGAAGCAAATATGAAATCCAAATTAGTCAAATCAAGTCAACATCTTTCAAAGTTTCTCAAAGTGTCTTTCTGTTACGATCCTTCCACTGCAAGTGAACAGGAAAACAGTGTGTCAAGACACAAAGAGGACATTTTTATTAAAAAGTCTTATGACTCATATTATCTTCAGATCAACTTTTAAATCCAATTCTGCTCAAAAATAGAATCGTGGCTTTTGTCCCTCATCACTTATAGTACCAGTCAAAAGTTAGGACACACTTTCTCATTCAAGTGAATAGGATGGTGTGCCCAAACATTTGACTGGTACTGTATATTTTAAGTGCATTATTAAGGGATCGCTTAATGTCCTGTATGACCAGGAGGAATGATTAAGAAAAACATGTCATTGATCATTTAGATGCCCGACTATTGTTTTAAGTGAGACTTAAAATCCTTTATGTAAGTAGCAGATAATCTGTTTTTTTCCAAATTTAGTGCAACACCAATGCAGCAAAGGCTTCAGTCAGCTGACTTTTCCGAGTAAAATTTTCAGAGATCCAAATGTCACTAATGATAACTGGTGCTATTCATTTAGTGTGTATGATCTTATTTTACAAATGCCACATTTATTCACACAAAATTATTGCTAGCCTGAAAAAAATGTTGATCACATTATTAACCAGTAGTAACCAAGTATTATTAACATACACTGGAATTTGGTATTGAAGCCTGTACTTCCTTTGTGTCTGCAGGCCTTCCAGTGCATCGAGGAAACTTTGACACTCTCAAAAGATTTCCACCAACCAGACCAAGGTGGGTATAGATATCATATGACAGCAAAGAATTGGAATTCAGTCCTATGGCGTCCATTTTTCACATCTTACTTCTGATAATTGAGCAAGAGAAAAGTGGACAAGTGTTTAAAGTTAATTTGTCGCATATTTTCACTAATTCCTGCAAATTTTGCATTTGGTTTGATAACACAGTGAAGAGTAATCAAAAAAGTATTTGTTGTTTGTGTTAATAAAAGAAGATTGTTGTAGTGGAACAATTTAGCTGATTTCTTCTGTCAGTGTTAGAAAATGTAGAAACTGCTGCACCGACTAATTCACCATATTATAGACAAATATGTTATACAAATTTTTAAAAATATTTGAGTCTGTTTTCCAACCAATTTAGCCATTGGCATTTCCCCATTATTATATTTATTTTCCTGATATGAGCATGTTCATGTTATGGTTTAGGAGTTCTTCTTTATCTGAGCCAAATTCTACCCAACTGTACTGTCTACTGTTAGTCAAAAAAGCAAAAGAAATTCATATCTGAAAGCTAACAGCTAAAGAGAGAAAAGAAGCAAGATAAAAATGCACTTAACAGAGTCATATTTTCTTCTAGTGTCGACTAAGAGGATCGTCCTGCTGGGAAAAACTGGATCAGGGAAAAGCAACCTAGCCAACACCATATTTGGAGAGCAATTGTTCGATACAAACGACTCTCCCAACTCTGGAACACAAAAATGTGAAGCAAAAACAAAATCTGTCAACGGAAGAAGCATCACTTTGATTGACACTCCTGGGTTCTTTGATGTAGTAAGGAAGGAGGATGAGGTAAAGCCTGAGATAATGAGGTGTATCACTGAGTGTGCTCCTGGGCCTCATGCTTTTCTTATTTTGCTCAAAGTGGATAAATTCACAGAGCAGGAGAAAGATGTCATCAAGAAAATACGTGAGTTTTTCACTGACGATGCTCTAAAATATGCTGTAATTGTCTTCACTCACGGTGAACAGCTCCCTAAAGGGATGACAATCGAGGAGTTTGTCAGTCAGAATAAGGATCTGAGTCATCTGGTGAATCAGTGTGGTGGTCGGTGCCACGTCTTTGATAATAAATACTGGAACAATAAACAACCAAATAACTACAGGAGCAATCAGTTCCATGTGGAGAAGCTACTCAACACAGTGGACAAGATGGTGATGGAAAACGATGGAGGCTACTACACCAATGAGGTGTTTCAAGCAGTAGAGAAAGAAATACGGAAAGAGGTAGTGCATATTGCACAGTCATCAGGAAACATGTCAGTGGAAGAGATCAGAAAGCAGGCTAAAACCAGAGTGTGTAATAGATTTTTGGTCCAACTGACAGGTACTGCAACAGGAACTTTGCTAGGAGCTGTTTTTGGTGTGGCAGCAATGGTCAAATTAGTTATCAAAGCCATACAGAAGCCTACAGTAATCATAAATGCTGTGAAACAAATTCCAGCATTAACAGGAGCAGCAGTTATAGGAGGAGAAGTAGCAGGAGTAGCTGCTGCAGCTGTGGTAGGTGTGTCTACAGCAGCCTTGGCTACAACAGGAGGAATAATAGGTGGTGTTACAGGAAGTGAAGCAGCTGAGGGAGCAGAAACAGTTATGGAGGCAGCAGAGAGGGCGGCTAAGGCTGTCATGGACAAAGGAAAATCTATCTTAAACTCTATTAGCTGATTTTATGTTATTTTTACATGGGGGAAGCTGAACAAACTGAAAACTGGATTCACATACAATCACTACTAAAAGTCAGCACTACCTATTTACACATTTACAGCATACACTGAGCAACATTCATTTAGTTGCGTTTCTGTTGTTTTCTGTCCACCTGACAAATGCTTATCCAGCATTAACTCTCCTTTTATGTCTATTAGGTCTCCACCAACATCTATATGTTCACCAGCTAGTCCCTAACTTTGTCTGTCTATAGTTTGGTGTTTGTCAGGTGGCTGTACAGTGTTTTCATCAGAGCTTTTTGTTGCTGCAAGCTGAGACTAGATAAAAGGTTGAAGAGAGTTTTGCCGTAAAACCAAAACTCTGTAGAGCTGAGGGGAAATGCACAGTTGGTTGATGATTCTCAGTCATTTTAACAATTATTAAAACAAAAATGTTGATTAGTGCAGCTTTAACATATGGGAAGAATGTTTTTGGGCAGAAAACCACAGTAGAATCTAAACAAGAAATGCAGTGACTCTAAAAATGGTAGAGGGAAATGTTTATTCTCAAGAATCTCTTTTATTACTTACTTGTATATCACTTGTCAATTATGTTATATATAATATGTATAAAATATAATGTATAAAAACAATAAATATGTGGTACTGTAAGAGGAACTGTGTCACTTTAAGCTGCAAATGCTAAGCACAAAGTATCAGAGTAATCACTGTCCATCAGTGGAGGATGGGCACAATCATTATTTATATAGATATCTTTTAGGTTGTGATGTGATAACCTCAGTATGCCTGGAAGATTCAAGTGATTGTCACTATATATCTGAAAGTGATCATCAGAATGTGTATTCTCCATGATTGCAGGGTGTTGAAAGATGACAAGTTTACTTTTTGCCAATTATCTCATATATTTGTTACAAATAATTTTTTCATCAATAAAATTAATTAATAAATATTAATTAAGATTAATTGCTCAGAAGTCTTTTCATTTGTCCATTTTGTCATATTATATCTTTACTGCTTTTATGGGATTTATTTATTCTCATGCTGGATCTGCATGCTTTGGGCAACAGGGGGCTCCCTAAAGCAATAATGCTTTGAATGAAAATGAAGATTTGAGGCCTCTGGTCTAATGCAAACATTGATTACATTACTAGAATTTAAAAGATTCCTTCAGAGCCAAAGAGGCTATTTAATACATTTTTTGTGGGACAGGTAGGACAAATAATGACTAGTGAACTGATGTGTAAAATTGGCAGAGTGCCCCTTTAACACATTTACTCTGAGAAAAGAAGTGATGTCAACTGATAGTGTTAATTAATAAACACTGCATAAACATGCAAAGTTCATTATAAATTTTCAACAAATAAATTTAAATCTCATGTCAGCCATATCCCAGAGGGGCGTCTTAGCTTACCTGGAAGGAGCTATTAGAAGACCTCAGAGATAAGAACAAGTCAAGAACTTTGGTTGGAGCATATAAAACTACAAACCAGTTTTATTTGGTTTTTACAAAAATGAGTAATAACAAATATAAAAAGTAAAATACAAAAACTTGAGTATAAAAGTTAAGAATGAGAAAAAACCCTCTCTAGGACTTTAAGAAGTTATAAAAGTTATAAAAAATGCAAGCTGGCAAAAGAACCTCCGGTGACGACCAAAAAACCCCCCTGAGGCCGCCTTTGGCTTTTCTTTTTATATCAATACATCTCTTGCTTCTTACATTCCTACACCCATATACGTGGTATATCAGCATATACTTGCTGATGTTTGCTGGCGTTGCACAAAAAAATGACATTTATTTCTTTGTCACTTACAACACCATCTGTGGAACATTGGCAATTGAGATACTTCTACTTCTTTACGTTTGAGGTTAAGGTATAGGAGTGTCAGCCAGATGCAGGAAACCGCAGCTTCATCTTGGACCTCAGGCTCTCTACCGGCGTTTGTCTAATGACCAAACTAAATGGATGTTTTAAGTCATATCAGACGAGTATCGAATGTTTATCATTGATGTATTAAAATTAACACTGAGTTTGCTGTAGCAGATTTTTCTCAATGAAAAAACAAGCTGTGTCCGGCTAAATTACAACCTCAAGACAGCGTTGCCTTTTATCACAGATCACTAACACAACACACATGTGTACATATGATCAAGGTTTGTGGTTTTATTTGAGTTGTTTTTGTCATTTTTTCATATTATCTGTGTTGTAGCTTTTCAACTCTACCAAGAAACACAGTCGATAAATACTGGCAACTATTTTGATGAGAAATTATTAAAAAATATATATATATATAACTAGAAGAAAATGCATTTCTGCAGCTTTAAACTAGCACTTTGAGTTACCACTTTGAAAACAATTAACAGTAAAAGGGCAGAATGACATGTTTTTTTAAATGTTTGGATGTTTTTCCTGTCGCACACTGTTTACTGTCTTTGCCCTCATAAAAAGGTCAATGATGACTGTCAACTATGGCCCAGCATGCCTGCACCTGTTGCACCGAGGCTGCATGGTGAAAACATTGAACAGTGTCTGAAACCTTGGCAGGTTGGATGCTTGCCAACACAAGAGAGTGAACTTTGCTCTTCCTGTATCAGGTTACTCACCCTCCCTGCTGAGATAGACGGAGGTACTGACCAGTTTATTAGATACAATCTCCAATAGTTAGAGGAATATCACACTGGCAATGTGACACATGTATGAAGGAAGAATGTTATGCTATTAATAACTCATTTGTTCTCAATGAGCTCAGTGTTTTTATAGCAAGTTTAGCATAACAGATCATAGCACTGAATGTGATACTACAAGCAGTAAGTTTCCAGTTTGTCCCATTTGCTTTAGGACTTCTGAAGCAAATAAGGCATCAAGGCCTGATGGTTTGACAGGAACAGTGTTAAAGAACTACTGCTCTCTGTTAAAAGGAGATTTTACTGGGATATTTTTATTTTATTATTTTGCTTTTTTATTTATATTTGTATTTTTATTTTATTTTATAAGACAGTATCACCACTCCCAGCACTTGGAAGCTTTTCTTTGTTCATGTTTATTATGTTGTCCTGCTTGTACAACTGTCCAGTTCGGGGTTGTGGAGACCCCAGACCGCCTTAGGTGTTATAGGTGTTTGTTCATAAGAATTAGACCTCTGGGTCAAACATAAGTAATGTCACTAAGTAGGATGATATCAAGAAGTTCCAGAAAGGTTTTACCTAGACATAAGGCTTATTCAGAGTCACCGAGAATTAGAATATAATCAGGAAAAGTGACAAATCTGAGATAAATTCTCCAAATTACTTCTAAAAATTGTGAATAAGATCCAGGTGGGTGATAGAGAGTAACAATGTGGAATAAACAGTGTTTGTTACCTTGGGAAAAGTAAATAATCACTGATGGAGATGGACTTAGAATGAGGGCCTAAAATGAGTTTGGAAGTTAAATTGAAAATAGACTTATGTATTAAGGCAACACTGTGGGGGAAATATGTGTGATATGCAGCTGTCTTGATAAGGCTGGCTGTCTGTTATGGTCATTTCTTTATGTTGTCACCTTCACTAGATGTGGAAGCCAAGCTTTTGGCAAAGGGAACAGTTACCACTCCCCTTGCTTTTAATGTAGCCTATTATTATTATTATTATTATTATTTGTCTTAAATTCTGTGTTGTTTTTTATTACTTGTAGCTATTCATACTGTCAACGTCGTCGATGTCAATGTGTGTGTGTGTGTGTGTGTGTGTGTGTGTGTGTGTGTGTGTGTGTGTGTGTGTGTGTATGATTATCTGCCACATTTTTCCACCTTGCTGGACATGTAAATCCTTTTCTCCACGACTGTTATCAGTAATCAAATACTGTTATCAGTAATCAAATACATAATTGTTTGGAGACGGGGTGGCACCACCCGGATGTATAAACTCCCCCCATGTTAATATTTGTTTGGACTTTCCTACTCTGTCGTCACTCAGCACGCAGCTGTTCCTGCAGAGGACTGCCGGCCTACTGCGCTTCCCGAAGTGGATGTTTAGCTTTATTCATCTATTCACAAGAGGATTATGGATGATTTGAACCAATATCCCGTTTTCTTCGAGTGCCACAGCCTGTTATCTTCTTTAACTGCAGGGCAGACGAAGAAGATAGAGAAGTATTTTCGTATTCACTGCCTATCAGGCGGAGGCGACTGCGGACCACTGAGAAGAGTGAACGATAAAGTCTACAGCATCGCTTTCAAATATCAGAAGGGTAACGTTATGACACATGAAGCAAAATAGTCAATTCATGTCTTACGTTATTTTATTTTGCGGTCTCTCGTGTAACGTTTGTGTAGGTAATGTGCTATTATGTGTAGCTTTGTATTTTGTATGATGTGTTCTGTGTGTTTTTTTGCTTTGTACTGTTTGTTATTGTGCTGCTTATTTGTTTTGATTGTAAGGGACTGCAGATGATAATGAGCTTGAAGCTAAATCTGGTGCATTACATCAAATATAAACATTTATGTTTCATACTGTACATGGTCCCATTAAATACAATATAACAAAAAGTAACAGACTCGACTAAATAACAAGCCTACACTTATTGTAATTTTGTTCCAAGTGATAGCAATTAACGGCCTAAATAACAAAAAGGTTTTGACTGTCAAAGTGTATTTTCTATTAAAACCGTTAACGTCCACGATCACACGCATTCAGTAGTATTTTTTTGGGAGACGCCCTTAAGTGTCAGTTCCCGAGAAAGTGAAAGTTACCTCGATCCAAACAGTGCTGCCACAATTTTCCAGTTTACTTAAAGGGTAGATTCACATTTTTTCAAGGCTGTCCTAAAACAACAGTCAAGAGCCCAAATGAACATCGACACGTTTTTCTTGTTGTAATCATTCCTCTTGTTCTATTAGAAGATCCCTTCATAATGCACTTTCAATGTAAGTGAAAGGGGACAAAGTCCACAGCCCTCCTTTCACACGAAAATTTGTTTAAAAGTTTATTTAAAGCTAATATGAGGCTACAGCCATCCAAATTAATTCAATCAACTAAATATCTTTCAAGTTAACATAGTCTTTTTAGTGCCAAATTCCCTCTTTTTGTTACAATCCTCCCATTGTAGTTGACACAAAGAAGGCTTTTTTTTTTTACCAATAAGTCAGACTAATTCAGGCTGCTGAAGCCTCATATTATCCTTGGATGAACTTTTCAATACACTTTTGCTCAAAATGAGGTTTGTGGATTTTGTCCCGCATCACTTACATTTTAAGCACTGTGGGAGGGCGTGAACAGGAGGAATGATTACAGCGAGCAAAACACTATTGTTTTAAGACAAACTTGTCCTTTTAACCCGTCCTTTTAAAGTATAAGTTTACTCTATAGATATCAGTAAAGCATAACTATCCACTGCAGAAGATTAGGGTTAGGGCTGTTTTCATTTCCTGCAACACTTGATTTGAATCTACTGATGTCACATAAAGATGCAAATTCAGCTGTACGCTCTACGTGAGACACAACAAAGCAGGGTAATTATGATTCATGCTGAAATACAATGGTGCACACTGTGAGAGAAAGGGTGTTTGATATATTCATTTTGGTTCTCTGGCAAAAATAGAAGGAGGCAAATGAGGAGAGAAGTGAGAGAATAAGGAAAGACAGTGGATATGACAAATATAAGAAAAATTAAAAAGAATCTTACCAAGAATGTCATCTGCTTTTTCTGTCTCAGATCAGCAGGCAGTTCTGCAGAAGTATCAGCATTTGGTGGACCTTGGAGACGGTCCACTGGTGTTCACTGTCCAAGGCAGCCTGGAATCTCTCTCCTCCTCTCCCAGTTCCACCTCGACTCCGAGCCAGACCTTCACAGTTCTAGCACAGGTTAGCACAACATTTCCGTCATTCAATAAAGGTTAAAAAAAATACATTTACACTTCCTCATTTCATGTTATTATATTGCACCAATCAGGCTGTATACAGCATCATAAATCCTTTATGTGAGAATTTATGATCAGATTTGGAATCCAGGCAAATGAGAGTAAACTGTTCTCATGATTATGTGGAAATCTTTCTGAAACACAGAGCCATCAGCCCATCCTTGCCTCAACTCTTCCATCGAGTGGCGAAGAATATGAACTACGTTTTGATGGTTATCTCCTCCGTTACTTAAATGAAAGTCCCAAGGCTGGGAAAGAACTAGAGGAAGAACTCGCCTCTGTGGCCTGCTCTGCTCAGCTTTACCCAGAAGAAGAGAGGGTTTTAGTCAGGAATTTAGCTCAGCCTGGTGCTGTTGATAGAGATGGAGTCAAAAAGTGGGAAGCTGAAGTGGACAAACTCTTTAAAGGTTTACAAGAACGCTACACCTGCCATTTTGAGTTAGACCCTCACAAAGTGAAAGCTTTGCTTCGGTCCTGCAGCTCTTATCAGACCACAGATGAGGTGAAGGTGTACAGCGAGGGTGGGATGGCTGTTGTGGTTGGGGAACAATCTCAGGTGGATGCCAGGTTGAGTGATATAGAGGACAGGTCATGTGTAAGTGAGAGGGAAAGTCCCACAGGGAAAGAATTTCTTGGTTATTCTGAGCTTGGGGACTCTTATTGCAGAGCTACACAGAATTTGGCATCTTTGAGTTTGAGTGAAGGAAGCACAGTAGTTGCCAGCTACTGCCTTCGTGATGGGCTCCAGGTGCTGGTGTGTCAGGGTGACATTACCAAACAGGATGCTGATGCCCTGGTGAATGCTGCCAATGAGGATCTGGACCACTGTCGAGGTGTTGCTGCTGCACTGAGTAAAGCAGGTGGCCCCGAGGTGCAGAAGGAGAGCAGTGCCATAGTAAAGCAGACTGGAAAAATCCCTACAGGTGATGTGGTAGTGACCACAGGGGGGAACCTAAACTGCAAGAAACTGCTGCATGCTGTTGGGCCTGTTGGTGGAAAATCAGGTGGCAAAGAAAGGGTCTTATTGGAAAAAACTGTCCAATCTGCACTGAATTTAGCAGAAAATATGGATTTTAAGTCTATAGCCATGCCCTGTATCAGTTCAGGGATATTCAATGTTCCTGTGAAGGTGTGCTCAGAGGCTATTATAACAGCTGTTAAAGAGTTTGGTAATCAGGGAGGGCGAAGTCTGAGCAGAATCATCCTGATAGATAACAGGGAAGAGGTGGTGAGAGCCATGCAAGACGCATGTGACAGGCTTCTCCAAGCAATACATACAGGAAACAATACACCAAGAGATTGCGAGTTCGAGATGGATGCTGCTGCCAAAGCCACAGGAAGTGGAGCCACTGCTGGAGGTGCTGGAGAGAGTGTCCATGTAGAGATCGTTCAGGGAACCATTGAGACCCAGCAGGTGAGAAACTCAGCTGAGATGTTAAGAAAATTGGTCAAAACAATTGGGACCAGAGATTCTCATATTGTGACCATGATTATGTTAGGGTCTATGAACAGTTCTCAACATTGTAGAATTAGTAACGTTTGGAATACTTGCACATGTTTTTTTCCATATGACAGGAATGGCATGATAAATGGTTTTGCATTCTGGTTTTGGTCTACCAATATCAATCTCTACCAATCTCTATCAATATCAATGGTCTACCAATCTCCTGCTCTCTTCCTAGGTGGATGCCCTGGTATCTCCTATGGCCGGCCATAATCCTCTCTCTACCCGTGTTGGAAACACTTTGTATTCATTGGTTGGAGGTCAGCTGGCTGCAAGGTTTACAGAGGAAGCTGGAGAAGAAATGATGCCTGGTGACACAGTCATGGTGGAGGGTTTGCCTAAACTTCCATCTCAAGCAGTGATCTTCCTCAACCTGGTTCCTTGGGGTGACGACCCAGATGGGACAGCAGTCGAGGTGAAATAGTTTGTTAAATAGATACATAAATGTATGGGAGTGTGTGTGCATTCAGGTGTGTCTTTACTGTGTGTTTTGTGTCTTAGACTACTGTCATATCTACATCAAATTAGTCAATTGTAAATCATGCTCCCTTCTCCCTTGTAAACTAAGGGGGGTATAGGTTTTCTAGAGCCTAAAGTTTTCTATTTCTGACATTTTCCAGGTTCTGAGAATGGCTATCCAAGAAACCCTGACTTCCTGTGAAAACAGAAGATTTGATTCTGTTGCTTTCCCTGTACTTGGATCTGGGATTGCCCTGCGTTTTCCTGAGAGTGTGGTCGCCCGGGTTCTACAGGAGGAAGTTGATACATTTAAACAGACCAGAGCCAGCAAAACACCGTTCCTGGTCCGTGTTGTCATCCACCCCGATGACCAAGAGTCTAGCATGGTAATGCAAATCACTGTATCAGAGATACTGACTATTCCAAATGATATTATTGAACTCAAAGTCAAAGTGCAGTAGGTATGTAAAGTAGGTTTGAATCGCTCAAGCTTAAATGATAAGATTCAAAATATTTCAAGTCTGTCCTCAAACAATAGTCAGGTGCCCAAATGAACACTGACATGTTTTTCTTTTTGTAATCATTACTGTTATTCATACTGACCATTCAGAGGTCCAAATGTCTTCGCTGTTCATTTAGTGTCTAAGGATGCCAGTACTCCAAAATAAGAGTACTTTACAGTTGCCACATTTATTCACACAAAATGTTTGCTGGCCTGAAAGAAATATTGTTGTTCACATTATTAATCAATTTCTAGTATTATTACCATACACTGGAATTTGGTATTGAAGCCTGTACTTTGTTTGTGTCTGCAGGCCTTCAAGTGCATCCAGGAAACTTTGAACCTCCAAGGTAGGTATAGATATAATATGACAGCAAAGAATTGGAAGTCAGTCCTATGACATCCATTTTTCATGTCCTACTTCTGATAATTAAGCAAGAGAGAGGTGGACAAGTGTTTTAAGTTAATTTGTTACTTATTTCCACTAATTCCTGCAAATTTTGCATTTGGTTTGATAACACAGTGAAGAGTAATCAAAAAAGCATTTGTTGTTTGTGTTAATAAAAGAAGATTGTTGTAGTGGAACAATTTAGCTGATTTCTTCTGTCAGTGTTAATAAATGTATGACTGCTGTACTGACTAATTCACCATATTATAGACAAATGCAGTTACCAGAGTCATATTTTCTTCTAGTGTCAACTAAGAGGATCGTCCTGCTGGGAAAAACTGGATCAGGGAAAAGCCACCTAGGTAACACCATACTTGGAGAGCAATTGTTTGAAACAAATGACTCTCCCAACTCTGGAACACAAAAATGTGAAGCGGAAACAAAATCTGTCAACGGAAGAAGCATCACTTTGATTGACACTCCCGGGTTCTTTGATGTAGAAAGGAAGGAGGAAGAGGTAAAGCCTGAGATAATGAGGTGTATCACTGAGTGTGCTCCTGGGCCTCATGCTTTTCTTATTTTGCTCAAAGTGGATAAATTCACAGAGCAGGAGAAAGATGTCATCAAGAAAATACGTGACTGTTTCACTGAAGGTGCTCTAAAATATGCTGTAATTGTCTTCACTCACGGTGAACAGCTCCCTAAAGGGATGACAATCGAGGAGTTTGTCAGTCAGAATAGGGATCTGAGTCATCTGGTGAATCAGTGTGGTGGTCGGTGCCATGTCTTTGATAATAAATACTGGAACAACGAACAGCAAAATAACTACAGGAGCAATCAGCTCCATGTGGAGAAGCTACTCAACACAGTAGACAAGATGGTGATGGAAAACAATGGAGGCTACTACACCAATGAGATGTTTCAAGCAGTAGAGAAAGAAATACGGAAAGAAGTAGTGCACATTACACAGTCATCAGGAAACATGTCAGTGGAAGAGATCAGAAAGCAGGCTAAAACCAGAGTGTGTAATAGGTTTTTGGTCAAACTGGCAGGTACTGCAACGGGAGCTTTACTAGGAGCTTTTTTTGGTGTGGCAGCAATGGTCGGATTAGTTATCACAGCTGTACAGCAGTCAGCTTTCATGAATGTTCTGAAAAAAGTTCCAGTGGGAGGACAAGTAACAAGAGTGGCTACTGCAGCTGTGGTAGGTGTTTCTACAGCAGCCTTGGCTACAACAGGAGGAGTAATGGGTGGTATTATTGGATGTGAAGCAGCTGAGGGAGCAGAAACAGCAAGGGAGGCAGCAGAGAGGGCAGCTAAGGCTGTTATGGACAAAGGAAAATCTACTTTAACGTTGAAGTAGCTGATTTAGCTGATGGGGGAATCTGAACAAACCGAAAACTGGATTCACATATAATCACTACTTAAAGTCAGCACTACCTATTTACATATTTACAGCATACACTGAGCAACATTCATTTGGTTGTGTTTGTTGTTTTCTGGTCACCTGACAAATGTTTATCCAGCATTAACTCTCCTTTTATGTCTATTAGGTCTCCACCAACATCTATATGTTCACCAACTAGTCCCTAACTCTGTCTGTCTATAGTTTGGTGCTCGTCAGGTAGTTGTACAGTGTTTTCATCAGAGCTTTTTGTTGCTTCCAGCTGAGGTTGGATAAAAGGTTGAAGAGAGTTTTGCCATAAAACCAAACAAAGGTTAAAGAAACTCTGTAGAGCTGAGGGGAAATGCACAGTTGGTTGATGATTCTCAGTCATTTTAACAATTATTAAGACAAAAATTTTGATTAGTGCAGCTTTAACTTATAGGTAGAATGTTTTGGGGCAGAAAACCACAGCAGAATCTAAACAAGAAAAAATTGGCTCTAAAAATGGTAGAGGGAAATGTTGATTCTCAAGAATCTGATCTCTTTTATTACTTGTATATCACTTGTAAATTATGTAATATATAATATGTATAAAATATAATGTATAAAAACAATAAATGTGTGGTACTTTAAGACAAACTGTGTCACTTTAAGCTGCAAATGCTAAGCACCAAGTATCAGAGTAATCACTGTCCATCAGTGGAGGATGGGCACAATCATTACTTATATAGATATCTTTTAGGTTGTGATGTGATAACCTCAGTATGCCTGGAAGATTCAGGTGATTGTCACTATATATTTGAAAGTGGTAATTTTAATGTGTGTTCTCCATGATTACAGGGTGTTGAAAGATGACAAGTTTACTTTTTTCCCAATTATCTCTTTCTTGTATATTTATTACAAATCAGTTTTTCAACAATAAAAGGATTAATTGCTCTCAAGTCTTTTCATTTGTCCATTTTGTCATATTATATATCTTGATTGCATTTATAGGATTGTTTTTATTCTCACACTGGATCTGCAAGCTCAGGTCAACAGAATGCTTTGAATAAAAATGAAGATTTGAAGCCTCTGGCCTAATTCAAGATAACCTTGATTACATTACTAGACTTTGAAAGATCCCTTCAGAGCCAAAGAGGGTATTTAATACATTTTTTGTGGGCTGGGTAGGACAAACAATAACTAGTGAACTGATGTGTAAAATTGGCAGAGTGCCCCTTTAACACATTTACTCTGAGCAAAGAGGTGATGTCAACTGACACTGAACCACACACAAGACAAGATGCTCCATTAAGCCCCATCACGCAACACACATGTACATATAATCAAGGTTCGTGGATTTATTTTTAGTTGTTTTTGTCATTTTTTTCCATATTAATTGTGTGTCTCTCTTTTTTGAGTTCTCTGGATTCCTACGCATTTTCTGAACAAAAACAAAACCAACAGAAAGAGAAAAATCCCAGTTCTTTTAGTTCATATTTCACACTTGTGTTGGAAATGTAAACACATGTCTCCCGTGCTAATAAAGCCAATAAAGCCCCTTTGAATTGAACATTGAATTGTTAAAGAGGGAATACAGGATTGTGCACAAATGTCTCTGTTGAGTTTTTAGTTTGCAGTATAGTATTTCTCCCTCCTGTATGATGTATATATATGCATATGATTGACTGATTCATTCTACTCTGCTACTCTGCTGTTATGCATTGAACTGAATAGAGTTTGAGGTGCTGCTGTAGCGTCGGAATCCAGAAAACTAAAGGAAAAGAAGAGAGAGACACAGTTCATATGACAAAATGACAAAAACAACTAAAATAAAACCATAAACTTGATAATATGCAATAATATACATGATAATATACATGTACATTGTGTTAGTGATCTGTGATTTAAAAAAAAAAAAAAAGCATTGCTGTCTTGTGGTAAATTAGCCAGAAACAGCTTGATCTCTCATTTATTGTCTCTGAAGGGAAATTTGGCTTGGGCAATAGTGCTTAAATTCAACTTGAACAGAAACAAAATAGAAAATATATGTAAAATATTGCACATGTCTTGTGGGATAAAAGATATAAATACACAAACATTGTAAAAATGAGGAATGAAATCATAAAAACCTTAAGTTTTTGTTAAGTGGTGCTATCGATACTGGGAGGAAAGAAAGCTTAAGTGGTTGTTTTTGCTTTTGCTGGCTCTGTAAAGTCTACCTGAAGGTAATCATTTATATTTGGAATAAAAAAATGTCTGAAAATCTTTGTGCATGTCTGACAACAGTTCCCTCATAGAGGGTGCTCGTCAGGTAGCGCTTTCTTACCTATCATTTTCATTGCTGTCATCACCATGCTGTCAAGTCTAGATTTTAACTGGACTGTAAGGGTGCCGTACCATGATGCCGAACCATTTCTAATGATGCTTTCCAGCAGTCTGACCTTGTAGTACCCCTATACAACCTTAGGGAGGGAGCCATTGACCTTTACCTACTGGGACCTGTTTAAGAAAGAATAAAACCATTTCATTATAAAGGGATTTACTTGCATGTCATTTAAGTTCTGGACAAGCTGGTGTGGTTGGAGTGTATTACAAAGCAGAACTAAAATCTGCAAATACAACACGTGCATATATGCCTTGGGCTCCTCTAAATACATCACTAATCAACACATCTTTGCAGTTTATTTTCTTGATTTCCTACAATGGGCTCGACCACGCTCTGGGCTGTTTTTAATTCCAACAATCTCGCTCTAGTCTTTATTATTCTTGTGTGAATATGTCTTTTGTGAGATGAGAGGTGATTCAGAGCAGTAATATTGGTGACAGGCCATGGCCTGCCTGGTGACCTCCAGGCGCTAACAAGCCTGGATTTGTTTTGTTTTGTTTTTTTCCACCTTACTCATCTTAATTAATGGATTAATTTATAATTCCCGTATAACTTGTATCTCAGTTTACATTTTATGTTTGCCATTTGATAGTTGCTTTTTGAATAGCTGTCTGCCATCGCTGTGAGGAACTATTCATTTATAAAAAGAGAAAAAAAAAGTTACAATCTCAGCTTTTGTGGCCACAGTAGTTGTTTCTGAGTGTAGCTGACAGAGAATTTATATTTATATATGTTAGTGTAAATAGTTTACCGTGAGGTAAAGTGACTATAAGTGATGGAACTCAGTAGCCAGGAACTAATGTTCAGTGGAGACTATTATTGTCGTTGCACATCCCAAGCAAAGCGTATGGATACTGTCATGTAAAACGTTTCTCAGAGTTGTTAAAGTTCGATAAAAAGTTGTGTAAAATATATACATCTTTATCCCCCACAAGCTAATGACGATATGATGCACTTAAGAAATATGTTTTCTTCCCTTCTGTAATAAGCAGCCAGTGAGGTGCGTTCAATGTTAGCTAAGTTAATCCGAGTTTCTAGCATCAAATTGATCTGCATTAACTATAGTCAGCAGTGATGTTGCCATCGTGTTTTGTGTTGTTAATGTTAGACATTAAAGTAACGCCTACTCGTACTTGAGTTGCTGTCTTGGATTGAATGACACTCTGTGGTCCCCCATTCAGCATTTAGTAGGGGTGCAGCCGAAGTGGGGTTCTGCTCTGCTCTTGTGTATCTGGTACGGAGGAGAAGGTTGGTGGTTCAATTTAAAGATGGAGAGGCGCTTCAGGGGTTGTATGGTAGTTTTACTGCAGACAAAATAACTACAGAACAGTGTAGGGTCTTAATTAATTATGTAGTAATTAATGGAGAACAGTAAAAGCTCCTAGTAAATATGTACTATGTTTGTATTCCTTATAAAACACTGTAGATTGAAGAAACAGTAAAACTGTTGACTGAAAATAAAACAAAGATATATAATTTTAATATGTTTATAGACGCTATAATCATTATTATTGCATCCAATTTGTGCTATTATATGACTTAAATGTTTTCCTTTTCAGTAATTCTTATAGATGATGTAATGCATGAAGTAGAAACCAGTGTTATGAAAGTTAGCGTCAGTTGTTGGATACAATGAATTGAAGGAAGATAATACTGGACCTCATGTAGTTGCCACAACATTAAGCAAAAACACTGCAGGGACTTGAACCCCATCCCAGTAAACCAGGAATACCATTACCAGTGACTTTTATTTTTTGAGGCTAAATGGAAACAAACATTTAAATGTGAAGTGCAGTGATGTTAAGCTGTTAGCCTACTAGCTGACAAGAGAAGAAGAAGAATCTGATTTAAAGTCAATCGATTCCACATGATGCACTTTATTCTGTTTTCAGCTATTATGGGATTTTTTTTATTTTTATTTTTTTTATTCTCACGCTGGATCTGCAAGGTCTGGTCAACAGGGAGCTCCCTAAAGCAAGAATGCTTTGAATAAAAATGAATACCTGAAGCCTCTGGTCTAATTCAAGATAACCTTGATTACATTATTAGACTTTGAAAGATTCCTTCAGAGCCAAAGAGGATATTTATTTGTAGGCCCAGCCCACATCAGTTCACCATTACTGGTGTTCACCATTACTAGTGAACTGATGTGTAAAATTGGCAGAATGCCCCTTTAACACACTTACTTACTCTGAGCACAAAAGCTGCCCCATTAAGCCCCACCTCTACTGGTTGGATTCATGGATGTATACATGCATGGTTGGATCCATCTGTATATAAATACGGAAGACATGGCAACTTCCCAAAAGTGAAGCCCATGTCATGATTGACAGCTGTGACAGCCACTCTCAATCCTTTACGCAGACTCTCAGGCTCCAAATAAGCAACATGGCAGCTCTCGGAAGGAGATTTGGTTTCACGTCTGCATAGCGGTGACTTGGAGACGGGTCATCCATATTTATCCACAGTTTTTGGTTCCGTTTTTCAGAAACTCAGAGGTGCTCTTTTCTCTCCGTGAAATCGTTTTTATTTGTCTCCTCAGCCTGCTGTGAAATGGCTTATGAGAAACAACAGCGAGAGGAGCATCGTGAAGTTGACCTGGACCCGGATGACTTCTGCTGTTTTATATGTCTAGACTTTCTAACAGAGCCAGTCACCATTTACTGTGGGCACAACTTCTGCAAAGGCTGTATTACACGTTTCTGGGACTTGGAGGACGTGAAGGGAAAGTACAGCTGCCCTTATTGCAGGAGGACCTTCAGTCCCAGGCCTGATCTGGGGAGGAACAACACACTGGCTGAGGTGAGAGGGGAATAAGTTACGGGTATCCCATACTTAATATACACGAGTACTACATTAATAGTCCTGTTTTTTGCGTCTCCAGTCCACAAATCCTAATGCTCCACTGACACTTGACATGTACACATAATGTTTTGTTGTGTATGTATTTGTCGTTTGTGTTAATGGGTGTTATGTCCCAACTGGTTTTCAAGTTTACTGGTGTCAGCAGATTCGTCGCAAACATTCACAAACGTATTACCAGTGGTGGATCGTAACTAAGTACATTTACTCAATTACTGTACTTAAGTACACCTTTGAGGTACTTGTACTTGTGTATTTTCATTTGACGTAATTCTTCCAGTCCACTACATCTCAGAGGGAAATATTGTACTTTCTACTCGTTTAGTTTACAGCTTTAGCTACTTTTCAAATGGAGATTTTAGGCTACATAAAATAAGATGTTTTAATATTCTAATTGTTGTTTAAATTATCGCTCTTTTATATTCTTTTAAAAAAAAAATGTTATGGGCTTTGTGTGAAAAGTGGTACATAAAGGCTAATTGCTATAAATCTACCAAAGGTATCTCAAATTGGCTCCAAATTGATAAGCTAAACATTAAAATGCTCTCACATGTATTTGTTATTGATAGAAACAAACAATACAATATACTATTATGATATAACACTCTACATAACGAGTACTTTTTACTTTTGATACTTTAAGTACATTTTTCTGATAATACTTTTGTACTTTTATTTAAGTAACAGTATTTTTAGACAACAGTATTTCTACTTTTTACTTAAGTGAAGGATCTAAGTGCTTCGTCCACCGCTGCATATTACTGGCAATATTTTCATGTACTGCAGCGAATATGATTGTATAAGTGGGAACTTCATCACAGCCACCTACGAAAAAGAAAGTTTAAGAAAACATAATCTTAACAATGTCGTGCTGAGCTGGATTCGATCTCACTAGAGCAGAAAGTGCATATTTCACAAACCACCTGCCTCGTTCTGTGAGCCACTGCCTCGTTACTCAAAAGAACTGCTTACCATGGGCTTATCTTAGAAAATATCTACACATATTTATAAAGTAAAAGTTACAGTAAGGCATCAGCAAACAACTGATACGTCTTTACACTGACATTCATAACATTGACATTGTGAAGTAGGGCGTGTCTGCATATTTTCACTTATATTTTTCCCATGACTGAAAAAATAAACTTTTTATCATCAGGTTTTGAGGAAGTGGAAGATGACACACAACCAGCGGACTTCTCCTTCTGCTGCTCTGACCCGTGCCGGCCCGACAGATGTCACCTGTGATTTCTGCTGTGGGACTGAACCCAAGAAAGCCGCTATGTCTTGCCTGACGTGCTTTGCATCGTACTGTCCGGCTCACCTGGAGCCTCATTTGAGTGTTCCTGTGTTGAAGAAGCACCAGCTGGTCTCTGCTATGGTCCCGCTTTGTACGAAGATGTGTAAGGAGCACAACAAGCTGATGGAGTTCTACTGTCAGACAGACGAGCGGCTTGTTTGCTCTCTGTGCGCTCTGAATCACCATAAGGACCATAAAACAGTGCCTGTTTCGGTACAGAAGGCTGAGACGGAGGTACAAACAACATTTCTGGCGACTAACAAACATTTGACTGAAGCCTGTTTGTTTTTTTTTGAAAATCTACTCATATTCACCTCATTCTCTCCAAAGTTCTTAACAAAACGATGGCCATAAAACACGTGTAGTTGTAATTGATTTTAATTTAGCATGAACTCTTCCAGTCTCACGGAAAAAGATCATATTTTCTTTCAGAAACGGCTGGTTTCAATTCAAAAGAAAGTTCAGAAAAGAGTCCAGCAGGGAGAGGAGGAGCTGAACCATCTCAGCCAAGCCGAGGAGAATCTCAAGGTGTGAAAATTTAAGCCTTAAATTTTTGTATTTAACTTACAGGAGTTAATTCAAGACTAGAGGACTTAGGCAGCATGTCAGACATAGTTCAACTTTCCACACTTTTTTTTAACAATTCTGCATAACTGTATAAGAAACCTGCTTAGTGGCATGTTGACTGAAAATCATTTCCTGGTAACCTTTGACTATGTCTAATTAATGTTTTACTGGCAAGCATTAATCGTAAGGTGCAGTGAAGAATGTGATGCATCTGGCCTCTCATAGGGAAGTCAAAGGTCAGGGCCATCTTCAGATCAGTGCCACCACAACTGGTGAGATTTTATTGTTTTGTTCAGCTAATGTTCAGCTAATGCAACTTTTGAAAATGGAAAAAAAAAAAAAAAACACGTGTGCCAACAGAGTTGCGCCCAGGCTGCAGTGGCAGACTGTGACAAGCTCTTCGACAAGCTGATCGACTCCCTGCAGAGGAGACACGGCGAGGTGAAGCGGCTGATCACAGCCCAGAAGAAGACTGCGGTCGCTCAGGTTAAAAAGCTGCAGCTGCAGCAGGAGGAGGAGACCGCCAAGCTGAGGAGAAGAGACGTTTTCCTGGAACAGCTGCTGCACACCGACGACCACATATATTTGATTCAGGTACCGGACACTGTTCAGCATTGGATGTTTGAGCTTCACTGTGCAGAGTTTGACACCAGAAGGCTGTTTGCATGTTCATCTGCTGAAGGGGGAAAGCTTCTGTAAAGAATTGTTTTTAAGGCATGAATGAATAAGCTGTTCAGCCAAATTACTCCCAGTCTTTAATTGTAGAAGCCTAAAAATAAGAAAACCCATTGAGAAGAAAGGAATGGAAACAGTTCCATCTACTGGCCAAAAGAGACAATTCAACAACAATGCAAAACTGCTCTTAGTTGATAGTTTGTGACTGCTAAAACTATATCTTAGCCAATAATAAGTTTAAGTATTTGTATGCTGTATTTTCTAGGATTTAAGTATAATATCATCTGTCTTAAACCTGCATTAACTGATATTTGGCCACTTGGAGGCAGCAGAAACAAGTTGTGAACAGAACACTGACACATCATAGGCTTTTATGCAAATATGTTGAACTAGTTAGCAAACAGCATATTCACACATCCAGCAGTTATAGAGCAACATTATCATTCATTTGGAGTTGTGTTTCTGTCTACCTGGTGAATGTAGCTCTGTTTTTGATTTCTATCAAGTTGCAGCTGTCATTTGATCAATTCTTCTTATTAAAAACATCTATTGTAGTTGCTTTAAAGTCTTAGTTTTTGGACCTCATTTTGTTCCCACCTCTCAAACCAAGCTTAAACTCAGCAACAAAATAGAACTTTTTAGGTTTTTATGAATTTTGAGCAATAATTACTCTGAATAAGGTGCACAACACCCACTTTTCTGAGTCAAACTATCTCTAGCTGCTTATATCTTGCCAGTATTTTGTCTTTGTCTTTGACATTGCCTCTTGACATATATCTCTCCAGATTTTCCAGTCTCTCTCCAATTTCGGTGACCCTCCAGACGTTCCAGTTGGAGCCAGTCCTGCGTGCTCCTTCAGAGATGTGACTGACTGCGTGTCTGAGCTGAGTGATAAACTGGAGGTCGTACTGAAGGACACATGGCCAAAGATCTCTGCCACAGGTACCTCCTTTTTAAAAGTTAGAGTCATATAATGGCTTCTCTCGTGTTTAGAGGTGTTTAGTTAACTACTGTTTTGTCTTTTACAGCCGGTTATGTTGACTTCTCCATGCCACCAGCACCAAAAACCAGAGAGGAGTTTTTACAATGTAAGAACATTCAGTTGAACCTCTTTATTTTCATGCAGTTATAATCAACAATGCCAGCAGATTTAATGCTAAAACACACTCTGTTTTTCTACCAGATTGCTGTCCCCTCACAATGGATGTGACCTCAAACTACCCCTATCTCTACCTGGTAGACGACAACCACATGATGAAGCCTTCACCCAGCCCATATGCTGATAACCCGGACAGGTTTACTAAGTTTCCACAAGTGCTGTGCCAAGAGGGTTTGTCAGAGCGATGTTATTGGGAGGTGGAGTGGAATGGTCGCCGTCTGTCTGCGGCAGTGTCGTACAAAGACATCAGCCGAACATCGGATGACTCACGGTTCGGAAGCAACGACAAGTCCTGGAGCTTAGAGTGCAAAGCAGACGGTTACTCGTTCCGTCACAATAACGTAGAAACAACAGTGTCAGGCTCTTGCTCCTACAAGATCGGAGTGTACCTGGATTATAAAGCAGGCACTCTGTGTTTTTATCACGTCTCTGACCCGATGGTGCTAATCCACAAGGTTCACACTTCTTTCACTCAGCCTGTCTATCCTGGGCTCGGGCTGGATTATAAATGGTTTGATATTGGAGTGTTTGCACAGCTGGTAAAGTTATGGTAGTAAAAGTGTGTGTGTAAAAGGAATTTGAAGTGGGGTTTTTGGCCCAAAAAACAAAAAGTAAATTTTAATAAATGTTCTGCAACGTTAGAACACTAGAGGAATACGGACAGGAGGGCAATAAAACACTTTTGTGCATAAACATAAAAATTTTCTTCTTTTCTCATCTATAATATTTTCATCCATTTCCCTTCCAGGGTTATGTCATACACTAATACAGTTTGGAAAAATTTGTACGTGTGTTTTTGCAGGTCAGATGATATTAAGGAGGGAAGGTGACGGAGCATAAAATCCTTGATAATGCCTGCCTTAACCTGAATGAACTATATCTAGTCTCTAGTGAAAAGGCTTCGCTTTTGTTTTTGTTGGTTGATCTTGATACGATCTAAAGGCCCATCCAGAAGTTTTTCATCCCCGGGCAAGAAAAGGCAGAGCAACTTGGCAACAAGTTATTGCAAGCGCCCAATCCTTAAAGGGGTTTGGTTATGTGGAAATTTTACATGGAAAATGCTGAAAGCCTAGCACAAATCATTGGCTATTGTCAGCTTCTTTCCAAAATGAGTAACCTTATCAGTTATTCATTTGTTATTTTCTACCTGCCCATAAACAATAATTGAATTGTTTTTTTCTTTTCTTTTCTTTGTTTTTTTTTTTTTTTTTTTTTTTTTTACTTTTCAACCAAAGTTAAATGAATGCTTACTGGTTGGCAGAAGTGATGCATCTCAGTGGTTAAAGATGGGATGACCATATGTTTACACTGTAAAATGTCTTGTCTGATTGTCACAAATTGTAATACAGTGACAAGTTGTACTTAATAAACTTAATTGCAAGGTTTTATGTGGTTTATTTCCATGCAGTGCACTGTCACCTCATAGCAACATGATCCTGACCTGGGTTTGAATACACTTGCCAGCTGCAGCCTTTCTGCAGTTTCTAAGTTGTACCCCACCTCTTACCCAGTATGGATGGATGGATTTTCCTGCGCTGCTGCTGAAAGGAAACGCCAAAAATATGACAGCAAACAATAATGAAATAAAACAAATCTGAAATTTTGCATTTTACGTCAACCGGCAATGACTGGTTTGCCCAGAGGTGAAGGGCTCCCATAGGGAGGGTAGACCTACAGGACACACCCACTAATCCTAACCCCACACACTCACTTTAGTACATAAACCCCCACCACCACCCCAACCATCTCACCGCCCATGCCTGAACATAACCAAGTGGGTGTATCATGTAGATACTGCGAGTTCGCAGATAGATGTGCTTGGTCGAGGCGGCTAACCTCTGGTTTAGCCCTCCGCTAACTCGAGGGATAAAATAATTTAATCATGCGTCTCTTCTAGACTTCCCAAATTTTATCAGACTGAATGGATCAAATTCTGATAGTGAGATGAGTCATTTCACGGGGGGTTGTGACGCTCAAAACAATTACTCCACCGTTTTACAGCTGCAACAGTAGCGACGAGACCGGCTCACATGTGTACTCGTAAAACCGGAATTACATCCCGGTAACTACTATTTACTCTCACTGCCAGGAGGGGGAGACTGCAGGTTTAAGTAAATGATTTGAATTCTTCTTTCCACAACATGACAATGCCCCGGTGCACAAAGTGGGGGTCCATAAAGAAATGGTTTTCCCAGTTTGGCTTGGAAAAAAATTGACCGGCCTCAACCCCATCCAACACCTTTAGGATGCAACGCTGGCTGCGAGCCACTGTTTATCGCTTAAAATCAGTTGGTGATAACTAATGGTGCTGTGACTGAATGTGAGCAAATCCTTGCAGCCAGGCTCCAAAATCTGATGGAAAGCCTTTGCAGAGGAATGGAGGCTTTTATAGCAGAGGGCTCATGTCCATGTGTCAACATATTTTTGGTGTAGTTGGATTTTTATGCGCTTGGGTTTTGAGATATCTGCGTATTTTGTTTGGCACACACATACAAAACCATCAGGGTTCAGTGGAAAAAAATCTTTGTATACTTTGGGTAAACTAGCCCTTTAAGTTGACACGAAACAGATGGAATTTCTCGCTCGACATGTGAGGATGTTGACAGACTGCCAGGGCGAAGGCAGGCCAGGTAATGGGGACACACCTTCCCCTCTCACTACACTACATGTTACAGCAAGCATGACAAATCAATGGAGAGAGAGACAGAGAGAGAAAGGAGAGAGTGAGTGTGGGTGGGGGGAGAACGTGGAGTTAAGAGAGATTGAAAAGTAAAGGAAGAAAACATAACATTCACACCATCTTCAGACGTCTTTTCCAGCTCTTGGTGTCTTCTTTCTTCTGTTGGGATATACAGTCCGATGACCTGGTGAGTCTCATTTTCCTATCTCTCATTCACAAGTCTGTGTCGGTAGCCACACTGTTTTTACAGCTGCAAACAAATGACTGCAGTCAACCATAGTTTCGCTGCTACTGTTAGATGAGAAACTAGGAACTTTAGTTTCCCTTTTTAAGATTTCCATTATGTCTTTTTTTGCCATCACTTGCTGTATACTTTTGAGAATATATAAAGAGTTTTCATATGGTCTTGTGACATTATTTAGTAATTTCATTTTCAGTCTAAGCCTCTACCTCTGCTGTCAGGTTCACTTGACAACTGTGATTTGTTCAAACATGAACAACATGCCTAGCCTGGCATCGCCACACCAATTCGCAAATGCCTATCTGCCAGAGCAAATAAAACATGAGCTCGCAGTTTCGTCTTGCTCCCAGGCTACAACATGCCAGTGTGTATGACTAAATCTGTGTAGTTACGCTCATGTTCTCTGTGTTGTGCGGTGCAGTGTGTACCGCATGTTTGTTTTTTTTTTCTTTTTGTAGGTGGAACAGGTATGTTTAAGCTGGTACTGAGTCACACAGTACATGCAAACACACCTTTTGAGTCAGTCAGGTTTTATAGTCTGTGATGTGGTCACTTGTTTTACAAAGAACTCGGTTTGTACAAATGGTAATAAAAAGCAAAAGCAAGGGGTTTTATGAAAACAAACATTGCCACCCACAAGAGAAATGGAAAGAGAAAAGAAAAATATAACAATGATGCCAATTATATCTGGCTTTAGTTGGAATAATGTCTCATTGCACAAGATGACAGAGTTTCACCCGCTGCTGCTGCTGCTGCTGCTGCTGCTGCTTTGATGCCACTGTCAATGTGGTTTGACCGGCTTTCTGTAAACACTGGCCATGTGGTCACATTTCTTTGTCTTCTCCTGAAATCTGGAAAATGTTTTTCTATAACAACATTTCATCATAGGCACTCCAGGGTCAGAACAATGAATAAAGAAAATTAAAGACACATCGTCATCAACATAAAAATTTGCACATATCAAAGTCACTTCACTTCACTTATTTTTTGGCAATGTCTATGTTTCTATGTTAAAATCTTTAATTCAAAAATACCAAAGTATACCAAAATACCACTTGTCTTGGGCAGAAGGTTTGACTTTGTGAGAGTCTGCAGTTATTATCATCTGATTGCTTTAATTAGATTTGTGTATTACACTTATCTTTCCACCCTTATTTCCTGTTTATCAGAAAATGCCCTGCACAGTTACCATAACTAAATGAATGACACCTAATTTTGAGGAAATATCTAAAGCCATTTCCTAATTTCAAAAGAAGAAAAAAACTTGTTACAAACGGGAAGCAGTCTCCAGAGTCCAACCCCTTAAATATGACATTAATGAAATGCTTAGAGCTTCCTCATTAAGGTACAAAATCATGCAAAAAAAATGCATGTACTAAATGTATTCTATGGGAGCTGCACTAAAAATAAATGGCAGGTTCTCAGGACGCAATCACTCTATTTCTGCTTTGTTTCTACCTGTAATATCACATGGTGTGTACTTGCTTTTACAGCCAATTACACACTGATTTAGCCTATAATAAGCCATAATTACAGCGGAAAAATATCAAAGAAATTTGTTTAGCAGATGTGGGTGTGAATGTTTGATTACATGCAGGAGAGTACTGACACTGCATAGTTTGAGTGTCAGCAGTCTCAAGGGCGTACTCTTGTACTCTCTTGTACTGTCACGATATATTGAACAAGTGATGACATGCCATGTGACTTTTTGAAATACGGTGTGTTTCCAGTAACATGAAATAGCTTTGTAACTGACTGTGGCACGCAGTTTTAGCCCACGTGTTTCTATTAAGGAGATACATCTTTTAAAATACGTCTCAAATATATACTTTCATTTATTTAAAACATGCCAACTAAATAATAATCCTCACACACCTCGGCACTGTGGCTTTTAACAAATGTTACTCAAACAGGAGTAAAAAGTGCATTTGTTGATGTCTAGTTTCAGTTGATGATTGATACACATTTGATGTGGTAATGATTGTAATGACAGCAGCATAACGGTGTATGTGGGATCGACTCAAAATGAAATGCAGTGTGATGAAAGTGTTGGTGTGTTTTTAATAGTTTTTGGACAACAGTGGAGCTCTACAGCGATACTTGTTAGTAGGATCGATTCATTCTTGGTTTTGGTCTTTTCATGGGATTTGCTGACAATAAGAAAAATATGGAATATCACACTTATCCTTTAAAGAGTTACACTGACTTCTTGCTAGTTTTAGTATAAGTGCTGCTGCTAATTTATAAATATTTAGCCTCAGGCCAGAATACATTTCTAATATGCTTGAAAAATATGAACCCATTAGGACCTTTAAAACTTTAGGAAGCAGTCAGATATAGTCAGAGTAAAGCTGCACATTATGCTGCACACAGATAGAATCAACTTTCTGATTATCTTAAATGCACCCAAACATATTACTGCACTGAAACAATATTCTATATTGTCAAAAGTATTTGGACACCAGAGCATTACACCTTTCAATTGTTGAATATCTCATTGCAAAACCAGGGGCATTAATCCGCTGCTTATAACAGCCTCCACTCCTCTGGGAAGGTCCAAACTCTTCTCACAAAGTTGGAGGCGCACTAATGTCTAAAATATAATTGTATGCTGTAATATTAAGATTTCCCTTAATTGGAAACAAGGGGCTCTAACAAAAAACAGCCCCAGACCAAAAGTGCACATATGAGTGTCCACTTAAGGTGCATAATATTGTGAATATTTCTTGTTTATCATTTTTGTTATATAATATATATACCAGGTATATATATATTATGTATATTTGTTTCCCTCATCTTGTGTTTCTTTGCCTCATATAAAACATTTTAATTTGCTTCTCTTTGGATGGTGCAACAAACAAACATGTCTGTAAGGCCTGAAGAATAAAAAAAAAAATCTGAATCATAGCTCAAATACTGACTCCAAGACAGTGACTATTGCTCCTCACTCGTGTCTGGTCTCGTTTTTCAGGAATTAAGCGTCTCCGTTAAAACCTGTTACACTTGCGCCACACTCCCACGCTTTCCTAAAGAAATACATACTTGTATTGTCAAAGCTGAGGCCTCTGCCAGATTAAACATGGAGTAGAATACAGAGGTGAGGCCTCATTATTAGTCAGAAAAGTCTCTAAAAGTTGTCAGTCACTTTGCAGTATAGTAGTTTGATGTCAGGAGACAGTATGTGTCATATCCCTTAAAAGGTAAAAATCATTCAACGATATTCTCTCTTTGGCAGGTAACTAAAATGGCCCCGAGTAACAGTTTTCCTCTCATGAACAACTCCACACCCCGTGGTGGAGTAAATGAAACCATTGTGGATAATCAAATCGCCACCGCTATGGGTGCCCTCATCCTAAGCATCGTCTTTCTCTTGGGCTTCCCTGGAAATCTCTTCATTATCTGGAGCATCCTGGCACGTGCCCGAAAGCAGTCCATCACCACCCTTCTCATCCTCAACCTAGCTATCGCAGACGGATCTCTGATGGCTTTGACCCCATTCTTCATCATCTACCTGGTTATGAAGAAGTGGGTGTTTGGGAATGTGATGTGTAAGATCCTCTTTTACCTCTGTCTGGTCAACATGTACGCCTCCATCCAGCTCATCATGCTGATGAGCCTCTACAGGTTGGTGGCAGTGCTGTGGCCGCAACGCGTCAGTGCCATCACGGGCCAGAGGACTGTCCTGCGGATGCTGGCGGTGGTGTGGGTGCTGGTAATGGTCGCCTCTGTTCCTGCAATTGTCTTTAGAGAAGAAAAGCTGAATGAGGGTCGCTGGGTGTGTGATTCATACCATGATTCAAACAACCAGGTGAGTGAACAAGGACCTGAATATATTGTACCTACAAAGCACTCTCCACCAAGGCTGCACAATCTTCTAACTTTGTCATTTAAATAAATTAGAAAAATGTGTAGAAGCATCTAGATCTGCAGTCAAAAAGACATCAATCAATGTTGATTTTTTTGTGAATACTCTTAGTTATTCTTATCTAGGAACCTAGGAATTTGTAGAAGGATGAATTATGCAAAATTTGTGCAAATGTCAGACTCATTACCATTGCATTTACTATGTTACTGTAACACCATCCATGGGTGAATCAATATAAAATGTTGCAGGCTCATATGTATAGATACTATATACATTATATCATCTAAATTTGGTTGACATTGCACAATGTGTTTAAGACTTGCGGTAAAAACATACTGACTTTTTGTAACTCTGTTACAAAACTCTGAAACCAGCAATCTTAGATTCGCACCCACTTCACGCAGCAGCTGGACAGTTGTGCAGAGATAAGAAAGTGTGCAAGATTTGAACTTCTCTCTCTCATGTCTTTTCAATCTTCACACTTAATTAGACTTGTCACTGTTCTTGCATACAACCAGCTGACCAACCCACTATCACGCCAAAGCATGTAATGCACCCACCGATCCACTAGAGGATACTGTGTCAGTGTCACGTTTTGCCTCGCCTAGGTGTGAAAAGTACACCTATGTAAGAAGGTGCAGTACCAGCAGCGAGCGACGGCAGATCGTGAAATAGTCCCAAAATTTATCTATAGATTTGTGCACAAGGACACAAATATTTCTAATATGGCACATTAATCGGCAGGACAACATAATTTGTCTGTGCTTTCCAAAACCGTTACAAATCACTGCTAAAATATAATTATGTTTTATGGTGTGATAATGCTGTGGTTAAGGTCTGGTTAGGTTTAGGCACAAAAACCATTTGGTTAGGGTTAGGGGAAGATCATGGTTTGGGTTAAAATGATCACTTGAAACATGGTGTGGGTTGAGGGTACTACTTCCTTGAAGTTAGGAAACCTTTGTCTTCATGGCAACAGTAAATACCACGACAACTGTAGTTACAGTTTTTGAAAAAATGTCCTGACTCATGGTTGGAAACATGACACTGGCAGTTGGAAGCAGGAAGCGAAGTCTCTTGCAGCAAAGTCCACAAAGTACACCCAACTCACCACCTCCAAATATGGAAATTTGTCACCTTATATAGACGTCATCTGAACTGAGCCACTTGACCCGATCTTTGGAAATTGTACACGCGTGTACTTTTCAGGCCTAAGTGAAGCAAAACGCTGACATGGGATCCTCTAGTGGATTGGTGGGTGTATTACATGCTTTAGCATGATACCTGTCTGAGTTGACAGTGTGAGGTCTTATCCTTATTACTGAAATGATTATCGCATCTCACCACACTCTATGATAACAGGCTTTTCACCCCACCTTTGAGTGCGACTGTTTTGAACATCTTTGCCTTCAGATTTGTCCAGACAACACATTGTATGAACTACTGTAGTTCATTGCAAGCAAACCCTGGCCTCAAGCTTGTTTTGGTTTAAGATTTTGCACGGTGTGGTTATCTTTAGTTTTGACAGAGACTTTGTTGTGATATAAATAAAACTGAACTTTGCTGTTAAATAGATGAACCATATCTTCCTGCCATCTGCTGATCCATATCATTCTGTCTTTCTAGTAATAGAATTGCACAAAATAATTCTCCCTCTTCTCTGTCTTTTTTGAGGACAGCCTTTTTGTTTGAATAAAAGTTTATTAGTGTCCTTCATGAAACCTTAAGTGCACCAGACATGATGTGTTTTCAAACACTTACCTTACACTGCCTTTTTGGGGCAGCCATCGTGGAACTTTACATAGTGTAGATTATCAAAAATAGATTTGATTTTCCTGCTAAACATTCTCATCTTATCTCTCCTGCATAGGTGGTCCTCCAGTACACGTTGGAGCTCGTGTTGGGGTTTTTAATTCCCTACGCGATCATTGTATTTAGTTACATCTGCATCTTGAGGAAGATCCGGCAGACCAAGTTCCGCCGTCGCATCCGAAGTGAGAAGCTAATCCTGGCCATTGTGGTGACCTTCTGCATCTTTTGGTTACCCTACCATGTCATCAACATGGTGCAAGTACGTCACACATCCTGTGTTTTAGAATATTTAAAATACACAGACTTTAAAGGTTTTCACCGTGCATGCAGGTTTAAAGTTTAAAGATATTTTGCACTGTTATGAATTAAACAATTTTGTATTGTTCTCAGGTTACAGCGGCTTTGTGTCGAGACGGTACAGCAAAAAAGATGTAAGTGATTATGTATTTGTTTTCTCTCCAACAACTAGATGAGATTATCGATACCACTTTTGGGTGTGAGTTAAGTATGGAGCAAGAGCCAGGAGGCGATTAGCTTAGCTTAGCATATTGGAAGCAGGGGAACACTGCTAACCACCTAGTTAAAAATACAGCTATCAGCACCTCTAATGCTCACAAATTAACGTGCATAATGTTTGCTAAACTGTACACAAGCAGTAATGTAAAAGCGACAATTTGCAGTTTTACCTGGAGTTACGTGCTATAGCTATTTCTTGGCGTACAACAACTGGGCGCAGTGACTTTCCAGTTGTTTCAGAAGTCCTTGGCAGATGGATGAACTGTAACTGTAACCGAAAAGAGTTACAGTACCTTCCAGTGTGTTAATTAGAGAGCTTTAGGGGTGATAATATTTTTTAACTTCACAGAGAGCTCTAGCTTCACACTTACACAGACATGAGAGGATCTATCTTCTCATCTAACTCTCAGAACTCTGTTTAACTACCCATTTAAATTATGTCCACATTAAAATAACCTCAATGTTATAGACTATAAAATTGAATAAGAAACCAATTTTTTTGATACCTTTAGCTAATAAAATTCTCTGCTAACTTTTCCATCCACCAGACTGGATAATATATGGCGCAGGAGCCGTGCTGTCACCTCAGCCGTGGCGTTCATGAGCAGCTGTGCCAACCCGGTGCTCTACTTCTTCGCAGGAAAGTCCTACATCCGGCGAGAAGGGCTGGCGTTCATGGCCCGCTTGTTTGAGGGCACAGGGCTGGAGTCAGTCACCCGGAAGAGTCGACAGAACAGCCAGAACAGTCGTGACAAAGACAAAGACGCAGATGCCGTCATGCTGAAAGACAAAGATCAGGACTCTGTTACCAACTCGAGCTCTAATGTCAAACCAGTGAAGAATGGTAAGTAGAGGACATGGGAGGCAGCAGGCTTGATGCTGGTGTTGTTTCTCTGAGGCAGAAAGGACACGGGCCTTTAAATCTCTCCTCCATCTACTCAATAACTGAAAAATGGAGCAAAAGTTCATTAAAACTGTATATATGAGCCCTGCTCTGCTCTGAACTTTTCATGAGGAATCACTGGACCGTTATTAAAAACGCTTGAAAGCCCCCTCATCCCTCACCACCCCAAAAACTCTTTTTCATTCAAAATCCATCCCTCAAAGAGAGGTGGAGCCTTATGTTTACTGTACATGTTTACTGTAATGTTAATATGAATTTGTCTTGCAACACTTTCCTGTGTCATTTTGATCTTGCAATGTTTTACTTGTAAAGATGTAAAGCCTAGAACGGTCTAGATGAACTGAAACAAAGAATATTGTTTAAGGGAACATATCATGCTTTTTGTGATTTTCTGTTGTTTTTATACTGTTATGATGTTGGATATGTATGTTAAACATGGTCAAAGTTGAACATATGATTTATTTACAAAATGTTCCTTGAAAGTCAAAGGCCAGGGCTCCAACCTGCTCTAAATGGTTCATTTGCAATTTTATCTATACTTCCTCCTTGTGACGGTGTCTGATAATTCGTGCATGACCGCAAATGGTCTTCTGTTCCGTAAACCTTTGTTACTACGGTTGTTGCTAAGGATGTACTAAGTTTGCTACAAGCAACCCCTTTCACATTGCACATGTCATGTAGTCATTTCATCCACTGTTAATATAAAAATGTTGATCAATACAGTTTTAAAGTGAAAACCCTAAACGGAAAAGTTTTGATATATCACACTGAATACGTAAAAAAGAGAAAGAAAGGAAGAAAGAAAAATACAACATGAAGTAATCAATATTTTCCGAAAGAGGTGACACATCACAGGTTTGTTATGTAATACAATACATCCTGTCCTTCATAAGTAGGTTGTAGATGGTTATGTGGAAAGAGGAATATGCCGTAAACCCACCAAAAAAAGTCTAGTGCAAGAGAGCAGACAATGTGGACAATACAGATGTGATTTAATACTCAAGTATCAACAAGATCATGAGAGTTTACTGGAATATTCACCCCCTCACTTATTCACCTTCATGACAGAGTCTTGTGCTGTTCATTCCTGTTCTTCATTGAACAGGATGCTGCCACTGCTTTCACAACACTTTAGGGCTTTCAGTGATATTGTCTCTTTTGTCTTCAGTAATGATTCACTAAATTTCCGTGACCAAAGAAGACAGTAAGCTGTAGCATTGTCAAAATATTAAACATTATAAAACACCACTAGCTTATTTTACATATTCATAATATCTGTTTTCTGGATGACTTCAGAGCAAATGATCTGCCACAAAGGGCAGCAGATGTTGTGTCAGCATTCTTCTATTACGCTTTCATGCGTACAAGTATTACCTATCCACCATTTTGCAATAGTAGAATACAATTGCGTAATTAGAAAGTGGACAGTTTGACAGACGCTGGTAGTGTGCTTAAGCTGGGTTCCTGTGGTCACTGGGTTTCCCCTCACATGACCCATCTTACTCAATATATTTTCTCTATTACACGTTTCACTCTTCACATGCAGTCCTCAAAGCAAAGAGGGAAGGTGGGGAGTTAACAGTAAATCATCTAAGAGAATTAGACACACTTTTGGAGTGGATTTGCCTTTGGAGTCTATAAAAAGTCAGCATCAAAAATCAGCAGTTGAAGGTCAGTATGCAAGTTTGATTTCAAACTAGACTAACTAACTCTCAGCAAGTTTTGAATTTTAAGAAAAATTAATTGGGAAAAATGAAAAGTAAAATTATAATGATAATAAAGTACACCTCTGGAACATTTCATGATGAATTATAAATTATATTTAGTTTTGTAGAAGACTAGAAGATCAAAAGTTTGCTAAAGGTTTGAAAAAAGTTTTACACTGATTCTCTGTCTTTTCTGCTTCTTAGTTATGTGAAATAAAAGAGAAGAGTTATATTAATGGACAGATTGATTTAACAATATATTGTGCTCATTCATATGATCTTTACATTGGTGGATTTTGTAGGAAACTGAAAGAAAACACTAATATAGTGAGACTCTAAGAAAAGAGGGGAAAGCTGCTTTTATTTTATTTAAAATTTTATTTAAAAAATGTTTAATTCACATCTGAGATAAACAATCTTTAATATGTCAAAAAACAAACAAACAAAACAGCCGCGTTCCCCTCCTTTTTAGATTCATAAAAAAAGACATAAAACAAATAAACACAAAATGCAGACGATGAAACTTAATCATATCAATCATATGAAAATACTCTATACTGTATACATTTTTTTAATAATGTTCTGCGACTGGTGCTTTTCAGTATAATACTTACTGACATTTTCCATTTGCTTGCTGCACGGAAATGTTACGCAATAAAAGATACATGTGCTTATCACAGGGTGAGAAATGAAGTGATACCACATCCACAAATCTATTAGAAAAAAACACATATTTTGTAATGTTTTGCAGCATTGACGCACATTGACGACTCACAACTGCCTAAACCTGTTTCCTGCCTGCATCTCCTGTGACAAGTTGTGTCAGTTGCACAGTTGCTGAAGCCGGGCTCAGATTCTTCAGTGGCTTTCATGATGGCTTCCAATATCACCACCACCTCCTCCACTGCCTCATTCTCTCTGCCCATCAGCGTCTCAGCTCAGGTCGGCATCGCAATCCTGACCCTGGCGTTTGTGCTGGGCTTCCCTGGGAACCTGTTTGTGGTTTGGTCTGTGTTTTGCAGAGTGAGGAAGAGATCAGTGACTTGTTTATTGGTGCTGAATCTGGCCATGGCGGATGCTTTTGTGCTGCTCAGTGCTCCTCTTTTCTTGCGGTACCTGGCCGGCGGCCGGGGCTGGGAGTTTGGCTCAGCGGCATGCAAGCTGGTGCATTACCTGTCAAATGTGAACATGTACGTGTCCATCTACCTCATCTGCCTTATGAGCATGGACCGCTGGATGGCTGTCACAAGGCCTTTTGTGTCTCAGAGAATGAGAACCAAGCGTTCCCTGTTGTTCCTCCTGCTGGGAGTCTGGGTGATTTCGTTCATCCTGGCACTGCCGATGCCCTTCTACCGCAGGTGAGTCTAAAATTTCTTTTGTATCTTTTGAATCTAATACATTTCTAAACTTCATTTTTTAACATCTGTCACTATGGAGATTAAGAACATGGATTTTTCTACAAACCCTTTCACAAAAGAAACCTGCAAATTTGTGTGTTGAAGTAATAGGGGTGTAAACTAATACAAATACATAATTCAGATATGTCCTGACCTGTCATCCGAATGACACAATTTACCACAAAGACAACACTATAGACACACGCAGACATCATACACACCTTGCTAGGATCAGCGGAATTCACTCTTTACAGTTGTGTCAGTCGTCTATCCTCGGTGGATATCTGAAAACCATTGATAGATGTACAAAAATCTGTTCAAATCACATAAAAAGCACTCCTTATGAACTTAAGATCTTGGCTCATAATAGTCAGATTCAAACTTTTTCTTCGGTGACAAAGTAATCCAGGTGGTTGTTGTCTGTTCAGTGTGAACGGGAGCTTCTGTCAGCCAAAGCAGCATGACTTCTCCTTTTGCAGATGTGCTAAAATGCACAACTAACAGACTAAAAACAAATAATGATTTTAAGCTGATATTCAGACATAATTCTGCAAGAATGTGCTATAACTTTTTATCAGTTTTCATTAGATTAGTTAGGCAGGGCAGGATAAAGATGGACTGCTCTTCCAGCCCCTTTCTTGACTTGACAGAGAACTACAAACTGAGAGTTGAAGTTAGGGACTGTTTTGAAGGTGCCATGACCTCGTGTATTTCTGCTTTGTATTTTTCCACTAACTTCCCATCCTGCTTTTACTAATGATTTCCACCCAGACCTTTAACAGTTACACATCTTTTATTTAGATTACGTTTAGACTTTTTTCTTCTTTTGAAGGTGGGTTTCTAATACACATCGTGTTTTATTATTTGATTAATTCAGGCCTCTAAACTTGTAGATTTATGGGAGAGGCATCCACTTTGTTTAAATCTGGATACAGCTATGAATGCAGCTATTTTTGTGACATAAACAGATACAGATGATATCTTTGCATTACACCCTTGGGAAGTAATTTTCATTGTTTACACATAGCACTGACCACTCTGAGCTGTGCAGAAAATAAATCATAAATATTTGGTTATCTTTCTACTTAACAGAATAGAGAAAAAAAAACAAATACCTACAATACAGTGATGCGTTTTAATAGTTGAATGTTACCAACGTATCTGGATTTCTACTGTGTTAACATGTAACGATATAAAGAATTGTACAGAGAAATATGGAGCTATGTATTTTATTTCTTAATTATTTTCACGAACAAAAGTTTGTAATAAAGTTTGAAAACACAGATACGGAAGTTTATTAACAGCAAAACCAAATCCAAACTGTGAATCTGTAAATCAAAATTTGGGACCATGCATACAGATTTGTACATTTAAATTCAGTTTTGGTCATATCTGGCCTTATTATATTCTCCAGCTTGTTCTCCAGCTTTCTCTAGCAAAGTTTTTTTTTAAAGTTAAAGCTCTTGAAACTGTAAAAAGTTATTTACTGTGCCAACAATTTTGGATAACTGGCTGCAGCAGATCATGCCCATACTTGACTGTTGTGTCTTACCTTTTTAGATGATTAAAATAAAAGCTGATGAAGCATACTGAAAGAGCATGATGCAGATGTGGTCTAACAAGATAACACTTGACTTCCAGGTCAAACCCAGTGTGCTCTGCTCTCAGAGTGAGCCGCTTTGGAGACAAGAAAGCAAAGAAAGCTCACTTCCTCACTTAAATCGAGAGACACAGTTCATCTTGAGGGCTCAATTAACACTTTTTTATGTCTTTATGTGCTCCCAAAACCTTTTCTGCTCTTACAAATCCATTTTAAGAGCAGAAATCTGATCTATTCTGGTACACACACTGTTTCACCCACTAAATCTGTTTTGTGGTTGCTTAATAGTTTTGTCACTAATTAACTTCCATACATATAAAGCTGTGGCATGAATTGATGGCAAAACTTTGACAGTGACTGTAAATTAGTGTATGATCAGAAAAACACTGGTATATCTGCTGTAGGTTAGAGCTAATAAATTAATCAAAACATGAATTACACTTTTTTACAGTCTTGACTCAACACATGTCTCATCATCACATTCACTTTATATTTGTCTACTTTTTCCCCTCTTTTTCTCCTACAGCAATCTTAAGAAGCCATTTCCAAACAATGTCACCCTGAGATTTTGCGTCCCGTACCACTGGGGCAGCGTGGGTCACAAGGTATTCCAGTACGTGTTTGAGACCGTCATGGGCTGCCTGGCGCCCTTGTCCCTCATCATCTCCTGTTACTCCTCCGTCATCTGTCGCCTGAGAAACGCCAAGTTCCACCGCAGAAGTCAAGGCAGCCGCTTGATCCTGCTGATCATCAGTGCCTTTGCCGTATTCTGGCTGCCCTATCACATCATCAACATCATAGAGGTGATTTTGAATTTTTGAATTTGACCTTCATGAGCCACAAACTATTACCAAGTCCATAAGAGACCAAAAATGTGAAAGTATTCAGACAGACAGGCATGTTGTGTTTCATCAAAGTTTTGGGGGGTAAAATGCTCTCATAACAGGACATTAAAACACCAAATTCACCATTCTGAGAGACATATAGCATCTTTAAACCCACAAATAAAAAACACATAAAAAAACACAAAAAAAGAGAATGTGGCAATTTTGGACAGTGTTTCTATTGACATTTTAGTAAAATACTAAATGCATGCATGTACTGATGGAATTAGTGCTGCAGAAATGTACATTATGAACTTTATAGCCATTATAGAGCATTTTAGAGACCTTTTATTGTTGCTACTGGATATATCCTCAGCTATTATCTTAGAACTGGCTTTTATTTGATAACTTACTCCTTTATCCCTGTTTCCTCCCCTCCCCTAACTTCCCTCCTCCAGGTGATTGGTCTGTTGGGCAGTAAATCAGTGCTCAAAGCTGCTGCTACAGCCCGTCCCAATGTCACAGCCTTCGCCTACTTCAGCAGCGCCGTCAACCCCATCCTCTATGTGTTCGCCGGCAGCTCCCACATTCGTCAGGCTGGCCTCAGTTTCATGGGCAAACTGTTCGAGGCCACCAACTCGGAGAGCAGGAGCACGTCAACTACCCGCAGCGGCCGCACAGGCTCTTCACCAGATGAGAGCTCTGTTCTGCAGACAATGTCGGTCAAATTGGGGAAGGCTTTTAAAGGCAAGAACAAGGAGAGCAGCAGCAGCATGGCAGCGAGAGATTCGGAATTCAATACTCTGGCAAGTGTTGAGCAGGTAGAATAGTTCCAACTCAAACCATTTTACTTGGACTACATTTTACAATAAATTATTTAAACTGTGTGAGTTCACTCATAATCTTGTAATTTTGAGCTTTCACTTCCATGAGCTTTATCACATTAGACATTAAACTGAAAAATCAGCAAACTGTCAATAAAATCTCAATATCATTGCTAGTTGAAGAATCAATTTAAGGAAATATCACTTGGTTACAACAAGAAAAACAGTCTCTTGGTTGTTTGCCAAACTTCTTTGAACTATATGTACTTTCTGCATGTATCTATTTAAAGTTATAATCCTTAAGATATCAGTTGTGGTAAGTCATTACTGCAGCAAACACTCCTTGATCAGCTACTTTGTCAGAAATACAACAGAGGAGAAGCTGGCATATCTGTTTACAGCGCAGCCAAACAAAGTTGCATGTGGGTGGCCTGTCACCTGCAACGCTTCATCTGACAGATCACTGTGGCTGCTCCTTGTTGTTCCCTTATTCCCTGCAATATTTGAATGATCAGCTGTCACAGCATGTCAGAAATGACATGCTGTCCAAGTACATGCCAAGTGTCCATGGCAAATAAGATGCAATGTTATTGCTGAAAAAACAGGGTTTTATCTCATGAAAATAGGGATTATAACTTTAAGTGTGTATGTTACAAAGGGAAATATGTTTACTTCCTCACCAAAGCATTGTTAGTCCAGAAATGGACAAAATCATTATCATTTGTTTGTGTATATTATATGATTGTTATTAGCCTGAAACTTTATATACATTATCATTTTATCTATGTAAATTATCATATGTATTTCAGATGTGTGGAATTTATTATGGTTTTAATACGTAGCTTACAACTTTTATTTAAATTTTATGTAACTGCTGTAAAGTCTTATGTTCAGGAACTCATAAATATGCATATAATGTATGTGGTAATTTGTACTCAAAAACAAAAAACAATGTTTGTTAACTTAATAAAACTCTTTTAAAGTTTCTTTTAAGTTTTTTCCATACAAGTACACAAAGCACTAGCTTGCAAAAATGAATGATTCATTTCAAGGATATATAAATCAGGCAACTTATGCAATTCTCAGCAGCACAACATTTCGCAATCAACATTTCACCAAGACGTCCTTCCTTTTACTGCTTAGTGGATCAGTGTGTCCGCTATTTCATAACATCTGACTAACACGGCCAAGTTGCAAGATTTCATGTGGTTAATTCAAAGTACATGCCAAGTGGCACTGAATGCCTATTACTGAAAAAACAAGGTTTTATCTCATGTAAATAAGGATTATAACTTTAAGCGTGTATATTACAAAGGAAAATTACTCTTCCTTATGTTGACTTTCTCACCAAATCATTGTTGGCCCAGATATGGAACAAAATCGTTATCATTTGTTTGTATATTTTATATGATCCCTAGTCATGGCCTTTTTTTGTTATTAGCTTAAAAACTTTATATACATTATCATTTTATCTATATAAATGATCACATCTATTTTAGATGTGTGGAATTTGTTATAATACCTAGCTTATATATATACTACTTATGCAATACATACATACATACATACATACATACATACATACATACATACATACATACATGTATATACATACATACACACACACACACACACACACACACACACACACATATATATATATGTTTGTTAACTTAATAAAACTCTTTTCAGTCATTTACACAAGTACACAAAGTACTGGCCTGCAAAATTAACTTATGTTTAAATTATGTTATTTATGCAATGTTCAGCAGCACAGAACATTTCATAATCAACATTTCACCGAGGTGTCCTTCCTTTCACTGCTCTGTGCATCACTCTGTCCTCTATTTCTTCACACCTGACTAACACGGCCAAGTTGCAACATTTCATGTGGTTAATTCTCTGTTTAGGCCTCAAATATTCTGAGAGAACAACAAGTGGAGGGGAACAATGTCACAGGAAACATGAGTTACGCATAAAGATGTTGATTGGAAGGACGTTGACATAAAGAAATCATGATCGTAACCTGGTGACACAAGTGTACAGGATGATGATGAGATGCAACTGACATTTCTTCATCAATAAGTGTAAACTCCCAACCTATAGCAGCCAAGAGGCCTGATGCTGTGAGAGCCACACAAGAATGTTAAAAACCTTTAATCATCTTAACAGGTTTAACACACGCTATCCCCACTCTAATGTAGCTGCTACAGACTATAGTGGCAGTTTTAACCATGTTCCAATTCCTAGGCCTATTAATCTGCAAAGTATCTTAGTTTTGACTCCACTTTTCTTTTGAAACCCAATGTACTCACAAGTCCATGGGAGGTGGGGAAAACACTGAATGAAAACTTATTTGAAATCCAGGGGTTCGCAACCTATGGCACGCATGCCCACGGTGGCACATGAGGCCACAAACACAGGCACGCAGAACAGTTCAATAAAAATATTTTTTAAATACACAGTTGTTTTTTTTTTATAAAAAACATTTAAAAAAAAACCAAACATTTCTCAATAGAAAATATAGTCAAATGGTGAACACACATGAACAATCTGATTTAAAATAATACTGAAATAGTAGTGAAAACAGCTAGCTCGCTTTCTTTTTTGCTTCATTTCAAGAACAACTGACGATGGCTGAAGCAAAAAAAACAAAAAAACAAAATAGGTTGCCTAATACTCGCCTCTTTCAACCATCTTGGACAAATAAATTCAGATTTATTTCACTAAAGGGCCGAGCTGTGTGCACTCTCTGCTGTGAAAATGTAATTTTGAAACAAAGGAGAAAAACCTCAAAGATAAGGCTGATAAGCTGAATCAATTAAGAGGGCAGTGGCCCAGTATGGTAAGCAAAGCAATGTGTTTACAACTCTATGTGACCGCAAAAACCAAGCTACAGAGGGCAACTGTAAAGTCATGCAGTGCATTGCTAAACACAGGAAGCCATTCTCTGATGGAACATATATACAGGAGGCTTTCCTCAGCAGTTCGGAGATCATATTGGATGGGTTACCAAACAAAGACACAATCATCAACAGGATCAAAGAAACACCAGTTTCTGCGAGAACTGTAGAGAGGCACATTACCGACATGGCTGAAAATGTAAGGCACCAGCAAACTCTTGCATTGCAAGATGCATCAGAATTCAGTGTAGATCTTGACGTTTAGCAGTGGATTGCGACAAAGGAGAGACACGTGAGGAACTTGTTGTTTAAAGCATGGTACCACTTAAGGGAAAGATGTGGTGAAAACATGAGCATTTTGAAGAGAGAGGAGTTGATATCTAGAAAATATTTGCTGTTACCACCGGTGGAGCCCCCACCATGGCAGGGAAGCAGAAGGGATATGTGCCTCTGATTGAAAATCATCCTGTGATGAGGTTTCATTGCATTATTCACCAGGAAAATTTGTGTGCAACAATTTCAAAGACTGATCTTAATAGCATGATGGCTAAAGTGGTGAAAATAGTTAACTATACTGTTTGTTTGCTCCTCTTTGACACACCGTCAGTTCAGATCTCTGCTGGAGGAGATGGACAGTATTTGCCACTCCATTGCAGTGTTAGGTGGATGTGTGGCAATAAGGTTTGAACGGTTTGTAGAGTGCTTTGATGCAATCAAAGCCTTTCTTATTGTGAAGGGGCGAGACAACCCTGAGCTCGATGATGAGAAATGGCTTGTGAAACTCATGTTCTTAACGGATATCACAAGTTCAATGTATAGCTGCGAAGTGCAAAGTGCTGGCTGTGTTTGACGCATGGATGGCATTTGTGGTGAAGACTGAAGTCTAATCACAGGACATTCACAGTGAAACCTTTCGTTACCCCAAGCACTTGAACGAGCTGTAAGGGCATCAACCCATCAACTGGGATGACGTCAGCATGTACATGTGCGAGCTGGAGTCAGAGTCCTGTGCCAGATTTCCAGGACTTCCAGCAAAACAGCCCATTCTTTTCTTTTTTGATAAACCGAGAGCACTTGAAGAAGAACATCATGTCCTTCTTTCAGTAGACAGGGATTGAGGCGTTTGAAATGTAGCAGATAGAACTCAATGCATCCTTGCTGTGGGCATCTAAATTCACACAGCTGTGCAAAACACTGGCAACTGCCGACATCGATCAAGGGGCCTCAATTCTGGCCTGTTGGGAAAGCTTGCCAAAGAAATTTGACTGTCTAAAGAAGGTGGCGTTTGCATTGATCTCAGCATTTGGAACCACATATATGTGCGAACAGTTATTCTCGCATATGAAGCCAATTTTGAGTCACACATGCAGCTGAACAACAACAGACCATTCAGAGGTGTGATGTGTCAAACAGAAAGTCTCCAAATAAACACCACAGATCACGCAGCTCAGCAAAGAAAGACAGGGATAAAGGTCGCACTAAATCAGTGTATGTGCCCTAGTAATTTTCATACATTTGAACAAATAATAAAGTGTGTGTGTGTAGATCTTTTGGCATGCAGAGTCTAGCCAGGGAGACAAGCAGCAGCAGTAAATAAATAAATAAATAGATAAATGCTGATGAAAATTAACTGCCACTCAGGTTTGTGATTTTTTTTTTAAACATTGTAAAAGTGGCACAGGACATCCAAAAGGTTGCTGACCCCTGTTGTATTCCAAACTGTAACACACAGCTTATTACTTGCTATCTAAATGTACACATTATACGTTAAATGTTTAAATGTTTCAATCTGAACTTATTTACAGATTCCTCTACATCTTAGAAGCACATTTTTAGAGCATTATTCCACGCAATAAAACCATCTTTACAGCACAAACAAACAACAAAAATATATGTTCCTGCATTCTACCACCCAAGAACAAAAAAAATAGAAAGTTATATGCATAACATTAGCAAAGTCCACCCACAATCCTCTTCAAAATATACTTGAACTGTACATATACTATGCATAAACTGAAAAATCAGAAATGGGAAACAACATTTTATAAAGTTATCCTCATTAAACCTTAGTAGATGATTAAATCCCCCGATGTGATGTTGTTTTTTTTTTTTTTGCCTCCAACATCTTTGGCTCCAATAAGCGCCCATCTGTTTCTTAGCCACTATTTTGCCATTTGACCCACCTTTTGAATTAATACTGAATTATATTCTGTTTGTAATAACATGTCAAATTATGGCATGAAGGAGAATGAAAAGACAAAGTCTTCACATGAAGGAAAGAGCAACTGGACAGGAAATTCTTCTAAAAGAATAAATAAATGGAGAAGATTTTTTCATAAAATATGTGTTTGAATAGTCACTGACTGACAGTGGTGTCTGCCGATTTCAATTTCTGCTTTGTTTGCTTTTTCTCTCTTTCTCTGCCTCTCCCTCATTGCTGATTTAATAACCCAATGTGTCTCAGGAGATAAAGCACAACAGTTAGGTCACCATCAGGTTCAATACCAGTTTGACTCACATGAAAGAAGAAAACAAAACATAATGAAACTTAATATGTAGAGCTTGCAGAAGTGGAGCATTTCCTTCAGTCCCAGAAATAGAGCACTCAGTCATTAAATACACTTTTAAAATGTGTAAGCCCCTGGGTCAAAAAGCTACCTTGTGGATCACTCACTGTAGAGCATTGTCCTTTCAAAGAAATCTATTTCTAATAGAAAGGGAAATGCAAAAAGATAAAGAGATGATGAGCAGTCAGCGGAAAAAAGCCTTTAATGAAAAGAAAAGGATCAACATTCAAGACTGTTGTTCATTTTATTATTCTTATCTATTTCCTTGTCTCCTGCATTGCTGTAACACACAAATTTCCCCTCTGATGGATCAACAAAGTCTTATTCTATCTTATCATATTATCTTGCCAGCCATCTGTGCAGCACACATATCCACTCTAGCTGTATTAGATTTCTATCACAGGAAGCTGTTTGTGAGAGTGGAACATTGAACGGCATCTATATAGGACAAAACTGTTGTGCAATGCAAGACATGCATCATTGTGGTTTTGTGACCTCATTTAACATCACCTTGGATTGAAGAAGTTGAGTCAAATAATGAGAAGTTATTTCATTGAAATTTTTTGAGGTTTTGCACAAACTGTTAGTTGACTTTGAACATGTAGTCCAGAATAAATGACAGACAAAACTCTGTGTACAAGACAGAATAAACTCAATCACAACACATTATTAATATGATAAATTAAAATAAAAGCTAATTTTAATTTAATCAGTACAGCCAATGGTCCACATCAGTCTGGTGGGCGTACTGGAGGACCTGCTGACTTGTGTGCAGAACTTCTTGCCGTCCTTTTCTGAAAGCGGGCTGCTCACATAAAACATGATAAATCCTGACATTTTGACTGACAGACTGACTGAATGAGACCAACCAAAGCAGCAGGGGATTATTATTAGATATTTCAATAATTAAAATCAATTTTTCAGACTTAACAAGACCCACAGAAGACATTATACAATTGTCTTCACATAGTAAGTAGCAGTCCTTCCCATGATGAGTAAATTGACCTTAATTTGTATAGTCTGCGGAGTTTCCCTTTCTGCGGTGTCTGGTAGAGAGTGAGAGTATTTTTAGTAGCTGACATTAGAAAAATAATAGCAAATTTTGGAAGAGAGACGTGAGAAAGAACATTTCACAAAGCTCCATGGATGACGTATTAACCACTAGGCCACCAGGGCACCCAAAAGTGAGTTATCATTGGAATTGTTTTGGATTTATTACAGATAAGCAATGAAGGGGGACAAAATATTCTGAATTCTTTGAATCTATTCTCTCTAGAAAACCTGATTATTTTAAAGTGAAGGATCCTTTACTGTACATGTCATTTGGCCAAAGCTATAATGATGATGTTTCAGATCATTTCCAACTCTGGAGTAGTTTTTTCTGCTATAAACGGCCATTTGGGCTGTAGTACCCATGTTTTTTCTCCTTTTCTACCCATTGTTTCCCACACACACTAGAGAGGCACGTCCACTGTCACCCGGAGAGCTGCAAAATTATTTTCTTTAATATCACATGCACTTGTTCTGCATTGTCACTTACAAGTACAAGTACTGCTTATTTTCCATTTTTTGCCATTTAACAGCCAAGCATCCTCGTTTTAGATGTGCAGTTTCATGCAAAAATGTGTTAAAAAAGTAATCATGCAACGTTCAGACAATTTAACATAAACACCTCAATAAAACGAACCTTTCCCCCTCAGAGTTAAAACTATTGATTTCTGCTCAGCATACACAGTAACTGATTAAACTCACATTCCTAAACACAAAAGACTGCATCTGAGTGATTGAAGTTATATCACAGAAAGACAACAGTATGAACAAGTGGAAATGGGTACTGTTTTGTGTTTTTGTCTTGGCCTTGAGTCCGTTTGGGCCAGATCTTGACTCAGACTCCACTGCTATTTGGACTTAAACTGTCGCTTAGGTACCTTCAGTGTGTTCAGTATCTCTGATGTGCCAAATATGATCAGCGTGGGACCTTTTTGCACTATAGTACTATTGCGCCTTCCACAAAAATTTAAAATACTGCCTTCAAATATTGGCAAAGTTCCTTGGCTTTCCTTCAGTTAAAGACTTTAATTTTTAATCAGTCAGGTGAAGAAGTGGCAGGGTACAAGCTGCTAGATCTGTATATGGGTGTGGCATAGCCCCAAGTTTTTCCCAGCACTTCTCCTTGGGGTCATAGCGATGCACCCACTTGGTATCCCTTGCTGTGTCTGCTGAAGACCCTCCTACAACATACAACCGGCCATCAAGTACAGTAGCCCCTGGTGACAGATGAGGCCGAGGCAGGGCGGGGATGGAGGACCAGGAGTCGTGTTGGGGGTTGTACAGCTCACAGAGGAGTTGGTCTCCAAAACCGATCCAGAGAGGCTGCAGCCCTCCGGCTACGACCAACCCCCTCCCCAAGGCTAACATGACATGACCTGCCCGTCCCGCTCCTGCAGTCATGGGTGCTCTGGGAGAACAGCCACGGGAAGGGTGGTAGTGCCACATAGTGGGGAGGCAGCGCTGATGAAGGTCGAGGCCCCCTGAAATATAGATCTGCCCATCCAGTACGGCTGCAGCATGGCCGCAGATAGCTGTGTCCAGAGAGTGAGCCCGCCTGCAGGGGAGAGGACACAAAGTTACCAGCTGGGTGAGGGTGCCTATCAGAACAAAGTGATAAATTACACCTTACTGTTTAGTTTTATGACCCTCGAAACTTTCTATGACCTACATGTTACCCTCAAAATTCTCCTCAAGTGGCTGTAAAGTGAGATAGAACTTTTTTCATGGTTTTGAAAATATGTTTTTCAAATGTTATGTCAAATGGAAAATTCTTGCACACAGTCTGTCATCATGCTTCCATGTAATTCAGCTCCAGTTATTTTATGTTTGGAAACTAGCCTCAGGTTAAAATCAAGTAACTTGCTTCTTAACATTTTGTAGTGAAAGTAACACTATACCTCCAGGCATTTTCCTCGGGAGTGTAGTACTCCACGGCATCCAGGTATTGGCTGTCGTCACGGTTACCACCCAGGGCAAAGACCTTCCCTTCTAGACACACAGCAGAAAAGTAGTCCCTTTGACACAGCATGTCAGGCAGTCGTTCCCATTTACATTCGGTCAGGTCAAACCTAGAGAGTGGGATAGAGTAGATGCTTAAATTTTTTTTAAAAGAATGACCTTTATTTGTTTTTGATTAGTTTATGTTGGATTTCTTAGAGAAATATTTTATAAGGAAATAGCTAAAACTATATCACATGTTCAGCATGTTGAGAAGTGGCTTTGCTGTTGGCTAAACAAGGCAGCTACTAGACCAGTTATATATTTATAAATTCAGAACAAATTACTTAATAGGTAAAAGAACTGATACTGAAGAATATAAGTTTATGAGGAAAAATAGCATGTTAAAAATGTCAACTTTCATTGCACCTCTTCCAGACTGTTTTAGTGCAACTGTGGATAGGGTGGCAGTGGCATGATAGTGATGTTTGATTAATCTCTGTATTTGTTATAGAGTCCAACAGTGCCCCCAAATGTCAAGTATTTAAACTGTGAACTGTCCTTTCAAAACAAAAACAGAGCTGGAAGGCTATTTTTGGATATGGGGCATGAAGAGACTGTGGGATCAGTACTGATATCACACATGGGGGCATATTTAGCTACTGATGCAAAACACCAAGGGATCACCAGGAGAGCAACATTGGGATGTGTCATATCGAGACAATCTGAAAGGCTGCATAGGCCTTTTCATGTGAGACATGTCACAATAGGAAAAGCACAGGTTTAAATGATAAATTGGAACTTTGCCATCCATATTTTTACCCATAAAATTAAACCTGCATTGCCTGCAAAAACTGATTTTTTTGGCCATTAGGGGGCAGCAGAAACAAGTTGACAGCAAACTGTTGTTTATATACATATCCAGCAGTTATGAAGCAATATCAATATTCATTTAGAGTTGTGTTTCTTCTGTAAGTCCAATGTTCACTCTTTCAGCTCTGTTTTTGCTCTCTACCAACTCCTGAGGGAAATATATGGCCATTTAGCTGCTAAATGCTCCATGTTCACCAGCTAGTCGCTAACTGTGTTTGTTTGTTGTTTGGTGCTGAATTGGTAGTGTACAGTGTCTTTTTAGGGTTTTTTTGCTCAAATTTAACGGTATTGAACATTTGCACAAAATATCAAACACCAGTAGCTGAATTTCTGGCCTCTATGAAGTGCTCCCAACCCTACCTCAAAGCACACTTGAGGATGTCCAGTGATCCATAGTACATGCGTCCTCCCAGGATGTATAGTTTGTCCTTGAGGAGGCAGACAGAGTGTCTGAATCGAGCTGGTTCAGGGAGCTTGGCCAATGGCTTCCACTCTATGCTTCTAATTAGACCGGGTCCATGGTGGAGCTGGTGAACATACCACAATGTCTGGTTGGGAACCCTCCTCATGAATTCATCATCGACTGTGTCGCCACCGACCAGAACCAGAACCTCAAACAGGACAGAAGCAGGGATGGGTTGTATTTACTCTACTATATTTCTATTTCTAATTAAACTGTATTTTGATGTGTTTTTATCAACCTAGAAATACAATAATACAATAAAAACAATGTTAAACTGTAAGGTTATTATAATGAGTACGTAGTTTGGGGTGCGAGGTCGGCAATCAGGCCCTCTGTAATCGCCGTTTAGGAGGCTTCGAATAGCCTCTAGTGTTTCTTTGGCCCCAGGGCTTCTGCGAAGAAGGCTACAGCTCAGGGCCTTCTGGAGCTCCGAGTTGCTGAGGAGGGGGAGACGAACTAGGAAGAGCAGGCCTGGCAGAAATGGGAATCTTTCTTTGGGGTTGTCCTCCACCCAGCTCACTACTGCATTGAACACCACGATCTAAGAATGAAGGGGAAATAAAGAAGAAGAGAAATTCATTTCAATTTACAAGGTTCACACATCAGAATTTTTGTCTTCTTTGTTGACATTCAAGGTTTCAAAATTGGCAGGATAAGCCATGGTACTGGTAAAACTTGTTCAGCAATTGACAATCTTGTTGATTTATAAGTCTTTTTTTGTCAAATCTACAAATTTATGACAATTTTCAAGGCCCTAATTAAAGTGGTTAGTAAAAAGTGCAAAATGTCTGTAACATGTCAAAAAATGACAAATGCCCACTACAAATGAGTAAAGTCCAAAGTGATCCCTTCAAATTGCTTATTTTGTCTGAAAAACACTCAGAAATTCAATAAATATTCAGTTTGCAATGATATGAAATGAAAAAAGGAGGCAGGCTAATCCCATTTCAGAAGCTGGACTGGTCATAATTTTATTCATGATACCTTCATACAGGTCATACAAGACTACAAAAAGAAACAACATTTCTAAGTACATACTCACTATGTGATTCAGATTCCCATTGAAAGTTGGTTGGTTGGTTGTTTTTCTCTTATCTGCAAAACTATAGATAGTGGTAATCTTGCATAAATTGTAGGCCTATAAGAGCACATTCTTGTGGCCTGGGGGGTTAGTTTAACATGTTTTCTTTTTTTCTTAAAACATTTAGACTTTATGGTTATGCTGCTGTTTTTTGACCATCATTAGTAAAATAAAAGAAAAAACAGTATTTACCTCACTGTCTACACACAGCGAGTCCTTCTCAAGCAGCCTGTCCAGAAGGGGATAGGGGACATCCTTGAACTTCTCTCCAGCAGAGATGCATTGGAAGTGGGCTAGGATGTACTCCTCTGCAGCCTGCCGCAGCTGTACCAGCCCATAGGTCTCAGCCAGCACCAGCACGTCCAGACAGGTGCTTTCATCCATTCTGTCCCGCAGGAAGTCGATGCACAGAGAGAGTGCATCCTGTAGCTGGAACTGCAGCAGTGCATCTGTAAGCTCCCAAATCTGCCTCCAGCCAAGTCTGAGCTGACCTGTGTAGATGAAGCCGAGTATGGATTCAATAACCCAGGATGACACGCCTCGCAGGCACACAACGTCCTCACTGGATTCCCGTAACCCTCCACAGAGCAGTGCCCGGAAATAGTCCCCACCTGCGGCTAGCACCACACGGTGTGCTAAAAGAAGTGGAGGGAGAATAAAAGAGGGATATACAAGTAGAGAGAGAGAATAAAAGTGTAGAAAATTAGGGAAAAGTAGAGCCACCAGCAAGCAGATACAAGGCTTCCTCACCAAAACTCCTCAATAAATGACTGATGATCTGAAATGTCTACTAAGTCTTTCTTCAGGGCTGGACCAAACCACAGACTATGACAACACCCAATGACAGCCCTCTGAAACATGCATTTACAACTTAATCATCAGCATATCTCAATCGGCAGATGCGATGACACTTTTCTCTGATCTATTTCTGACATAATTCTAGTGTATAACCGGATGTTTTCTGCACTTGCAACAGCATACCATGAGTTAGCATGTGTCATGGAGGAATAATAGTACACAGGTTTGCAGCCTAACTTGAAACATCCATTGTATACATTTGCGTAAAAGGGTGACTCACTATTCATAAGTACGAAAAAACTCACTCGCTTGTTGTAATCACTGTAACTTTCTCCTCCTACCTGCATAGCTAACAGCTGATAGCAACAAGTTTACAACCTATTCTGGGAAAGGGTTACAGGGAAATGTACAAAATCTCTAAATTAGGTGGAAGTACGTGAGAGGTTTACGTGATAATGGTGCACCAAACAAAAATTTGATACTAGCTTGTCAAAATAACTCAACATGGAGAGCATTTAGCAACATGGATTGGTGATAAGAGCATCTGAAGGAGACATTTTCCTTTAAACTGACATTTTTTTCCACCTACTGTAGTTCCTCTCAACTCCAGCTCCATCCAACAAGTCTGCCATACTAAATTGTGCAAGAAATGCTGTGAGATTATTGACTTAAAGAAATATTATAGATGTAAAATGATTATGTAAATATCCCACAGCTTTATAAACATTTATACCGATAATTTATCAAAAGGTTACATTGGAGAGGGGATCTAGACAGGGTTTCCCACTTCTCCCACTCCTTTTTGCTCTAGAAATCAGAGTTGGGCAAAATTCAAAAGGTGTCAGTATAGGTAAACTTAATTTATTTGCTGATGATCTTTTGAGGTATTTAACTATTTTGGAAAAATCAATACTGTCTTTGTTTAAAAAAAAAAATCTGAATATTCAATTGCCTCAGGTTATAAAATGAATATGGAGAAAACAGAAATAATGCCCATAGGAAACATAAAAACAAAACACAGGCCCAACAAATATTGTTCTCATTGCCTCCCAAAATGACCCAGGATGTGACATCACACACTGTTGCCTCTTACCCGGGTATTTCTCTCCATTCTCTGCTTGTATAGTGACATCACACCCTACTCCTCTTTCCCATAAGTCCCTGATGACAGTCAGGCTTTTCTCTATTTCCTCAGCTGCAGAGGTCGCAACCTTTGAAGTACATTTTGACATGAGCCGCTCCATCTCAAGGCATTTGCAAGCATTCAACACCTCCTCCATTATCCCGTCTTTACCCAAGTCCACGGCCACATCTCCACAGTATGAAAAGTCCAGAACAGCCCTTAACCCAACTGGGGTCAAACAACGGGCTATTTCCTCCACTTCAAGCACAGGTTTTTGTTTTAAACCAAAAAACGCGTCTGGCGTTTGACTGGCAGATGCTAGCACAAGTCTGTGAGCTTCGAAGGAGTTGTTTTGGAGAGGAAAGGTGCAGTCTAGGAGCAGTCCTTCCTCCCGAAGGCTCTGTAGGCAAGTGAAGAGACACTTGGAGTGTGAGGGGAGCATGCAAGGCAGGAGATCTGGGTCTTCCTTGGGGAAGGGGGGATGATGCCTCAGTTTTGTGTCTGTGTCACATTTTTGGTTTAGGAGGAGAGTCCCTGGTCTTCCTTTTCCACCAGGACCTGAATCTTTTCTGTTTCCCACCCTTCCTTCTTCACCTCCATCCCTTCTGTCTACCCTTCTTTCTCTCCTAATTCCTGATACTCCTTCTCTTTCTTGCTGTTTGTCTCCAGTCTTTCTCTGAGTCTGGAGTGTCCTTTTGTGGACAGACACGCTTCTGACCTGACCCACTTGCTTGTCACGATGCAGACGTCCAGACATTTCCTGTCAAGAACAGAAGAGCAAAATGGGAGAGATGAGTAAACAAGGAAAGCACAGGGACAGTAGGGAGGAACAGTATGAATGCTGCTTTCCTGGAAATGTCACATACTGTAGTCATTGCACTAATGTACTTTCAGACACACATTGATTTCCCTTATGACCCCTGTGGTGTCTTTTGTGCTTTCTAAACGTAACCTCGCCCACAAAATGAACGATAAACAATGTCAGTATGAGCGACGCTCCCAAGTTCACAGGAGGTTACAAGCATCCTAGTCATTCTCTCTCACAAGCATGTTAGTCACTCACTCTCTTTAGCAATGCTGAGAGAGTTGACTGTGTCAATACCCAAACATCGCTCTCTTGAGCAATCCTGTTTGTGTGCATATCCCTATACTCCACAGAGGTTAATATATGGAAAGTTACAACCGTTTTTCAAAATAAGAATCTCTGAAACACCCAGTATCTCTGGGAGACATGGGATACAGCAGCAGAACACAGTCTTTTCAATTAACTATTGTAAGAAGAGTCTTCACTTTATTACAAATGGTTAATATCTCATTTTAGAACAAGACGCTGCTTAGAAACCTACCTTGTCGTTTCCTCTATCAGTGTGGGTGTAACAAGTGACTTTGACCAGGGCACAATGGCATTGTGAGCATGTGGGGTGCAGGAGGCAATGGAGCAGGTTTAATTATAGCTGGGTGCTGGCACTATGAAGAATACACTGCAAGAAGTTAAAACCTTTAAGAAATCAGGCAGTTTACAGACTAAGAAGTCTGTTTCTTAAACCACGAGGGAAAATGTGTGACTGTTCAATTTTTTCAATGCAAATTTTAAATTAAAGAGATTATATTTTGTTATTAAAGGAGTGGTCGGCTTGAATTTAAGATGTTCTGTTTTCAAAAAAGTACAGCAAGTTAAGGACAAGGGAATTTCACCCACCAGACTGGCAGATACTTTTCTTGTTTATGGACAGTTTTGTTTTTATAATTTAAAGGTATAAAAATGGATTACATGCTTCATTAAAATTCATATTTTTTGTAGTGTGTGACTGTAAACATCAACAATAACACAAGCTTTCTAGACACCCCTCTGTTACTACTGTTGTTTCTAAACAGTACAAATAAATCATACTTGGCTATGTGTAACATACTGTACAATAGTTTCTGTCATATATTTAAAAGTGTAAAAGCTGTGTGTGTGTCTGTGTGAATGAGTGTGTAAATGCGGATGTAAGAAGCCAAATTCTACTTATTGTGCCCTCACTATCTGTTGGGTATTGTTTGGTCATCACATCATGTTTAAAATAAGACAATTATTAGCTAGTTTTTGAATAGACATTGATTGACATTGTTCCATGTCTTTGGAAAGACATTTGGCTAAAAAAGTAGTCTTTTAGAATGACTAAAGTCCATGCTGAAGAGTTGGCAATGGTAAAAAATAGAACAGAGTAAGTAGAATGATTGACCCTTATCCTATTTTTAGTGTGTATCTTATGAAAGCAGAGGAGGATCTGTAGTTCCTTCTTGTGAATTACTGACGTAGTAAACACTATTAGGTCATGTACAGTCAGCATTTCTAAACGTAGGTTGAGTCAGCCAGCAGAAAGTTTTCAGTTCAGCTGTTGCATCATCTCAGAACATCTGAAAATATACACAGTCATCAAGAATTACTGTTCTGTTAAAAATGAATAACAAATGTACAAGTTCTTTTTAAATGAAAAAATCTATTAAAAACATTTCCCTTGGAAAAATAGGCACAATAATAATTTACAAGGATCTCTGGAGTGCCAGAATAAGCAACTGAAAATATCTAATACATTGAAGAAATATCCTTGCATAAATAATGAATAATGATCCAAAAACATTTCAGAAATGTTCATCTTCACATGTAATTTACTGCATGAGTTGAAGAGCTAAAGAGGGAATTATTTTGTTGTTAATATTTTGTCTTGGTAATATTTTTGTGCTGAACGATATTTATGTGGAATTTTTGCTGCCTTCTTCCCAGAAAACCACATTAAAATCAAGGGCGGTATGTGTAGTATTTTGAGTTTGCAGTATATTTGCAGTAGGTGTAACTTTTCCTTTCTAAAATCAGTTATTGAGGCTACCACCAATCACCCGCTTGTTCTTCTGTTTACTCCAAACTCTGCTGTTACTGCTGTCAAAAATCCGAAAGACAACACACCCTGTGTTGTGTGATTTTTTTTTTTCTCAGAGATCGGCTACCAGAAATCATATGAACAGAAAATTTAAAAAAGGTTATCTGGGTATAAGTTGGAGAATATATAGTTATTGTTTATGACTTCATATTTGTAACACAATATGTGAAAATGAAAATGATAATCATGTTTAGATGGTTTTAGTTAGTTTCAATTCAAAGCATATGTTTCAAGGTTTGTTTTGAGACCAAAAGACATTTTGCTGGTCATCAGTTGAATGATCTGCTTTATTTCAACATTATTAACTAAAATGACAAATTAATGTTTAATTTTTTTCAGTGTAGATAAGAAGATGATGTGTGTATGTGCGTGTGTGTGTGTGGGGGAGGGAGGGGGAGGAAGGGGGAGGGACGGAGATGAGAAAGATGGGAGGGGATGTCACCTACCTCATCAAAGGTATAAATTTCGACAAGAGTTGCACTGTGAAATGAAAGAAGGGACATTTTTCATCTGTTGGTAATTATTCATCTGGAAAGCAACTGTGTAAGTACTTAAGACTTCTCTCTGCTTTAAAATAACTAAATATTATAAAAAATTAAATGTTTTTATATGTCAGAATAATTAGAAGGTTTATTAAAATGTGTATAATGATTGGATTACTGTTAGGTTTTTGCTGTGAGTTTCAATAGTGTTTATCACTGTTAAAACTAACAACAGTAAGACTGATCAGTGATACTGAATCTTATGTTCATAGAAGCCAAATGCTGACTTTTATCATGAGTTAGTAAGAGGTTTTTTTATTTTTTTATTTTTTTTTACAGTATCACAGTATGTATAATACTGTATATTCTACTAAAAACAGAGCACAAAATAGAGTAACATTGGCATATCTTGGTCTAACTGGAAAAAACATACATTTACAAGATATTCGCACATAGTAAACCCAAACAATTTATACTTTATAGGTATTACATATGGGAAATATATGTGAACAGAAAACACAATTTTAAGTATGTACATTGTACAAAAACTCATTATTTTTTATAAAAAGGAGACTTGAATGATTGTCATCAGTGTTGAATCAGTATGTCAAATGAGAGTTCTTTTTAACAGCATCAGTCACTATCAGTAAAATCAAACGTTTACCAGCTGTATGGATTCACATAGTTACAGTGGAGGACATTTACAGTGTATTTAAAGCTGCACTGATCTTTTATTTTTAAATCAACAATGAATCAAAATACTATTTGTAATGTGAAAAGGGTTGCTAGTAGTGACAAACCCACAGAGAATTATCACCCGACTCAGCAGCTGGAGCGTTTCAGCCTCTATTAGCTAATTGTTTTGGTTTTCCAACTCACATGGTTGGTTCAGTCTCACTGCTCTCATCAACCTTGTGTCTAGCCTTGTCTGAGGAAGAAAAATAGCCCTAATTTTTCCACACTGTTACACAGGAATCAGTAAAACTTGCCGATGGGGCAACTCACATCTAAACGTGCCGGGTCGGTCCACGGTGCTCTCCCTCATGTCGGCAACAACCAACAACAAGATGGTAGCCTCCAGATTCCTCCAATCATTGTTGTCTCAGACATGGATTCAAGGTTTGCATCTATTTTCACTTTCTAAAAACTTTTTCTTCCAAATATGGCCTACTTTGCCAATTTAAAAAGCAGATCTATCCTTTACTTAATCTTTTGGAATCAGTCATAGTTTTTTATGTATCATGGATTCAATTAAAATGTAAAAATACCTCATAATAGACATTTTACAGCCCCCCTTAAAGGTGCAATATGTACGAATTATGTAAGAATTTTAGTTTAAAACATTAAAAAATTATCTAAAATTACCAACAGAATGTGAAGAAATAATAAAATGAGACCTTCCCCAACTCTCGGTTGCCTATAACAGCCTGTGGACTGATTTCTATATGAAGGACTCGGGACTGTTTCGCCGGGAAGACCCAAAGGATGTGACGTTTATGCACACTCAGATGCCTTGCCTGTCTCCCATTCCTCTACAGTGCCAAAAGCGTACAACACTTGCTAACGTTAGCTTAGAAACAGAGTCTGCTAACGTCCGATCCTGAGCTTGCTTTCTTCCTATTGGACAGGTAAGTTAACATTACTGCAAAGCATGTGAAATATATTGTGATATTGTGGTTTTCCCTGGCCATTCTACTACTCGCCCGCACTGACGGAATGTGAGCACATATGCGAGCATGAGCAACAGGATGCTGACCGCAGCTCACTTAACAGTGTTGTCATTGATGAGAAGGAATTTCTGATTCTTACATATTGCACCTTTAACCCTTACAGATGCCATGTTGAATTTGATGGCACAGTAGTTCGAGAGAAAAGGTTTTATCTATCACATCACAATGGTAGATTTTTCAGTGTTATTTGAGCTTATTTTTTCTGTTTATTTAAAATAACCCTTTTTGCTTGGACCTCCTGTCTAACAGTGCATCAGAGTGCCGGGACTCGCAGACAGGGCTGCGGAGATCTTCCTTCTACAGCACATTAGACCTGGTGCCACAGCTGGAGCACTATGCCAGTACACTGCCGCGCAAGCAGGCCAAGAGCCGACCTTCTCTGGGGACTCTCCGTAGGGCCTTTGAGGTAGGTTTCTCATGCTTGGGAACCACATTTCAAAGGGGTAAATGCTAGGATGGATCAGGTGGAGGGACGAACTCTCGTGAGTACGGTTAGGGTTAGGTTAAGGTTAATCTTGTGAGAGTTTGCAAATCATCCCTCTGGCTGATCCAATCTAGCACCAACAATTTCAAAGCACCTTACATCACCAAACTTAGTAGACCCTAGCCTATTTAACCCTGAATAATTATGGAGTACATTATTAATTATCTGTAACAAATGTTACACTTTTGTGCTGCAAATGAGCAGTTGGTATAGATCACTGTAAAAAGTGGGTACTTTGAAATTGTAAGTTTCTTAAAATAGCTGTTAATATAAAGGGTAAAAGGTCATTAGTTGTTAAAAGTGATTCGTAAAAAAATCCCATGGTGATCAGTCACTATATGTGTAGTCAATATTTGGGGTAGGGACTAAATTGGATTAAATATTATTATTATTATTATTATTATTATTATTATTATTATTATTATTATTATTATTATATTGAAGTATTATTATATGTGTATGATGTATATACATATACCTAAATCTGACTTGTAACTTTATCCAAACAAAATGAGGAATGATTGTAAACTTAAACTCTGTCTTCTGTTTGCTAACAATATTTTTAATTGATGTTCATTAATTTTGTACCCTATGAAACTGTTATTATGAAATGAAACTGACAAACACATCTGCTGAATTTCCACAGTTTTTACTATTAAATTAATCAGACATTTGTACATTTTTACATTGCAGTTTAAAATTATAAAAGTTAATGTCTATGTTTCCCTTTTTTGTATAAAATGTGTTATTTTCCTCAGGAGGTGGAGGCAGGTATGGAGGTAACAAACAGCACAACAGACTCAGGTGTTAGCACTCTACCAGTCACAGACAGTGGAGATGAAGAATCACAAGCTCCACCCAATGAGAAAGGTCCTGTGAGATTTGGCTGGGTGACTGGAGTCATGGTAAGTGAAGTTGTATTTGAATGAAAAACAAAGACAACAGCATACACTGCTTATTTTCTGATATACATATAAAACAATCTTTCAAACATCACAACAAAAATCACTTAGTGACCTTTTTTTATTGATTTTTTTGTCACAGGTTCGATGCATGCTGAATATTTGGGGAGTCATCCTGTTTCTCCGCTTCTCCTGGATCGTCTCTCAGGCAGGCATCTGTGAGTTATCACTTTATTCATCCCTCATTCGGTTCCTTTCATCCCTGTTTTGTTGCTTTAACCCTTAGAAATCCACTGTGTTTTTAGGAGGGGCAGGGGATCTTTAGGGGGAGATAGAAGATCAACAATGTATGTCACATAAAATACATCATCTCAAAACTGGGAACCTAAAAATTAATTTGAGATTCAGCTCAGCACTGTGTGTAGAGTTTTTCTAGTCATACATCTGTAATGAACATTGTGTTTTGGTTTGAAATTTTGAAAGTTTAGATTGTATAAGGACTGGAAGTATATGATGACCATTCCCATGCTAAATTATGTCTCATAAATTGTTGCAGCAATTTTTGGGTTACCATGTGTTACACAGATTTGGTGAAAGATTTTATCATTTTTGACCACTAAGTTATTGATAAAAAAAAAAAAATTGTCAAAAATCCCTCCAAATTAAGACACCCGACATTGAGGAACACCATAGAAAAATTCATGTTATGATTTGGTATCAAAAACTTTTGACATTTGGAGATTTCTGTAAGAATTGCATTTTCAGCAATTGGATAGCGAGCAGTTCTGTTCTGGAAATTGCTCAGAAACCCCCTTACTGTCAATATACCTAGGAAAGCCAAACATCCTCTGAAAGCCCTAGGTCACAATAGGTCATTTTATAGAGTGAGGTCAAGTTTCATAAATGGTCTCACTACAATGGAATTAGCTTAAAGGGGGCATAAATGTAAAGGGGAGACTTGTGGGTAACCATAGAACCCATTTTCATTCAGATATCTTGAGGTAAGAGGTCAAGGGACCCCTTTGATAATGGCCATGCCAGTTTTTCCCTAGCCAAAATTAAGCCTAATTTTGGAGTGTTATTCAGCTCCTTTCTCAACAAGTGAGCATGACATGGTTGGTACCAATGGAAGCCTTAGGTCATATGATACAAGTATCTTCTAGCTTTAAAACTGAGCCTGCGCCAGCCTCTGAAAGACAGTAATGTTCACCAAGGGCACATACGCCCCCGCTGGTCTCTGAGAGTTAAAGCTCCCTTGCTCTACTCTCGCACTCTTATCTAAGAATGTTAAAGATTTTCATTACACATTAAGTTGCATGAGAATAGTGTGTGCACATAGAAAATTTTGAGCTTTATCTTTAGGTACTGAGGAAAGGAAAAAGAAAAAGACCATTCTTTAAAAAAGATATTGGGTTGAAACCAATGCCAAAAAAATGTGTACCTTTCGATACTGAAGGTAACTTTTTCGATACCTTTGGGGTTGAAAAAAATACTTCCTTTGTGGAGTGCATAATGCATTTAACCTGCATTATACTGCCATTGTCCTTGTTCTCTCTGTGTTTCTCTGTGACAACCATATGAAAATTGATAAAAAATCATATAAAAGACAGCATCCTAGAAATAATCTAAATGGCACCTTAAAGACAACCCAAGAATGAGTTGTAAGAATGAGTCCTAAGAATGGAAGGCATAGCTATTTAGATATTTTTGATGCATACATTTACATAAATGGATAATGCAGCTGTAGCCAAAGAATGGCTTTATATTCTAGATTTTAGATAAATCTGTGCCAGTGCCTTATATGGGAAGCAACAGAGCACCAACCAATCTAAATGTACCAGATATGTGAATCCACACAGTCAAACACAGCCAAATACATAAATAATGAAGAACTTATTGTCTCCTCTCAGTGCTGACCTGTCTAATTATCCTGATGTCTGTGACGGTGACCTCAGTAACTGCCCTCTCCATCTCTGCCATCGCTACCAATGGGAGGGTGATCTCAGGTCAGTCATGGATGGCTACAATAATGTATTACTTTTACTAGGTATGGAAATGTAAGGAAATCAGTGGTTTTGTGGCATACATTATATGATAACAACCTTGTTTCTGTGTCTAATAATCTTCAGGTGGGGCCTATTTTATGATCTCCCGCTCACTGGGCCCTGAGATTGGTGGGCCAATTGGGATGGTGTTCTCCTTTGCCAATGCTCTGGCCTGTGCCCTCAACACTCTTGGCTTTGCAGAGGTGGTCCGTAATCTACTTCAGGTAATTATTAAGCTTTAACACTCTTAAAATAAATACATTTGTTTTACGTTATTATTGAGGATATAGATACTTGACAAGGCTAGAATCCCTGATAACACACATGTTTTCACTTAATTATTTAATCTCTTCACTGAGCTTTTGTTTTCTGAAGATTTATCATTTCAGATCATGAAATTTATTTTCAACTTGCGTAGAATTGGGCAGAACAAAGCAGATTTCTTTCTTTATAAACTGTGTAGAAGAATTTGACAACCTGAAAAAAGTAAATCAGCATTGTAAAGGCATATATTAATATAACTGTGAACTTTAAAAACATTCAAACTACATTTGAATGACTCCTGGCTTTCTCTAATTATAGATTTTAGGAGTCATTTTGAAACCAAAGGATTTTTTTAGCCTCACCAGTATGTCATGCAGCTGAGCACTATGTTTGGTTTCCTATATGGTTGATGTATGTAGGAGTTTGATGTCGTCATGGTCGATGCAGTCAACGATATCCGTATTGTGGGTGTGATCACGGTGACTATACTTCTGTTCATTTCATTGGCCGGGATGGAGTGGGAGTCCAAGGTTAGCACATCCTGACACATTTCATTTCCTTTGCTGGAGTTGGCCCAAACATTTCTTTATCTCTTATTAACTTTTACTCTTCATAATTTGTTTTTCCTTTTTTTCTCCTTTCCCCATTTGTCTCTGTCTCTCAGGCCCAGATTTTGTTCTTTGTAGTTCTCATGGTCTCATTTTCCAACTACTTGGTGGGCACAGTGATCCCTCCCAGTCTAGAGAAACAGGCCCAGGGCATCTTTGGATACCACAGTGAGTTTATGCTTCTTAGGACAAAAAACTGCCTTTGATACAGTAGTCTGTGTGTAATTAAAAAATAGTTCATCAACATTTATTTGGAATATTAAAATGAAAATGTGCTGATAATCTGGTCGTTTATCAGATTACCATCTAATGCATTTAACCACTTACCAGGCATCTCCTATTTTTGTGCCCAAAAACAATGTACCCAAAATAACAAGATTAGTGTTCTTCAACCCATTTGATCACAGTCATAACCCTGGTTTCATTTGAAAGGTAAATCTTTATATTGTACAACCAAAAAATCAGAATGAGCATAAGTGACCCTGAAAATAATGCCATCACGGCTAAAGTGTCTTATGGAGGGGACAGGTTAACAGGTTAATCCTGTTTTTGTTGTCTCAGTTTTTATAAATAGAAGCATATTTGATTTAAAGAAAACCAAAGTGTTTTATTGCACGAAAACAAAATATGTTAAAACTTATCTACTCAGAATCAGAGTAAAAAATCAGAGTATTTTTGGTAATATGTGAAAAAGGCTATTACTGCAAATGTACATGCAATAAGTAACAAGAAAAAAGGTTTTCTATAAGGGAACCTAAAATGTATCTCTAACTAAACTAATTGATTCATTGTCCACAGCAAATTAATTTTCTGAATTCAAAATTATTGACAAAATAAAAAACATTCTTTCAAATCTTTTCAGTCCCTTTCTACGGGTTGTATTATCATTAGTATATTTTAAATTTATCAGAGGACCAAGTGTTTTTTTCTTTGCCCATCATCAGGTGAGATCTTCATAGCAAACCTGAAACCAGACTGGAGAGGAGCAGAGGCCGACTTTTTCCATATGTTTGCCATTTTCTTCCCCTCTGCCATCGGCATCCTGTCTGGAGCCAACATCTCTGGAGACCTAAAAGTACGACAAGAAAGAAGGCAGAGAGAAAGTTCTTTCACAGCTGAGAACTAAATGAATGCTGACTTGATGTATGTTAATTCCTTTTCAGGACCCTGCTACTGCCATCCCCAAAGGCACCCTCATGGCCATTTTCTGGACTACAATCAGTTATCTAGTTCTTGCTGTAACTGTTGGTAAGCTACTTGTTAAACATGCTTTTTTAATTAATTTGCTTCTGATTTGGTTATTGGTTTATTTATTTGAACTCGTTGGGAGTATATGATGTTCTATGTAGTTTGAGAGGAGAGATAGTAAGTATAGGGCCTAAGGATTTATCATTCACATAAAGAGCAGTGTCATCAGCATATTGCATGAGTGTTAGAGGGTTGGCAGGCTTGAAATAGGTAGAAAAAGAAGAAATGAGGCAGACTTTGTGACATCAACATTTCATAACTTTACACATGATCCTTTAAAGGACCAGTGTGTAGGATTTAGTGGCATCTAGTGCTGAGGTTGTAGATTGCAACGGAATCTCCTTCACCTCAACTTCCCCTTCCAAGCATTTAGGAGAACCTACATTAGCCACGAAAAATGCAAAAGGCCCTCTCTAGAGCCAGTGTATGGTTTGTCCATTCTGGGCTACTGTGCAAACATGGTGGTGCAACATGGTGGCCTCAATGTAAGAGGACCCACTTCCTATGTAGACATAAAGGGCTCATTCTAAAGTAATGAAAACATGATTCTTATTTTCAAGTGATTATACACTAATTAAAACATACTTTCTGCCAAGTCTGTTCTGTTAGATGCCACTAAATTCTACCCATTGCACATTAACCTCCGATCTTAGTCTTGTTAGACCTCAAATCTTGGTCTTAGCACTTTTTTTGTTGTTGGCATGAAGAAAGAATCATTCGAGATAAGAGGGCCAACTACAAAAAAAGAGGTTAAAACAAAAAATCTAAAAAACAAAACAAAACAAAACAAACAAACAAACAAATTAATATTTTAAATACACATTACTCATTAATTTAAAATGTTTTCTGTGGGGCAGCCATCTCATCTTGGTTGTCAGAGTTTGTAAAAAAGTTTTGGAAATCAGACTTTCTCACACCACATTAACTGTTGATAATGTTTACTTCCTGTGAAAAAATCCTGTTGATACTGTAATTGATTGAAGAAAGTTTCATGCATCTGTAGACTGATTTGCATACAGAGGTATAGCACGAGGTTAGGAAATCAGTCAAAAAGGTGTTGTCTCTTTGCTGAACTTCTGAAACAGTCTGAAATATCATGTTACATCATGACTATAATATTTGCACCTTTATTCTCTTCCAGGGGCGTGTGTAGTGCGTGATGCCTCTGGTAACATAACTGACATTCTGACTGGGAACATCACTGAGGGCTGTGTGGGTCTGGGATGTGGCCTGGGTTGGAACTTCACAGAGTGCATCCAGACACAGACATGTAAATATGGTCTGGCCAACAACTTTGAGGTACTATTCAAACTAGCATCTTTTACTCAAAAAATCCTTACACTGGGTTGGTACAAATGAGCCAGTTTTTCCCCCTGAGTTCATAAACCTGTATTCATAACTGTTATATGAATTATAACATTTCTAATGATGGCTTTTCCAACTAGGTAATGGGCCAAATTTCAGGTTTCACCTATCTTATCACTGCTGGTGTCTTTGCGGCCAGCTTGTCATCTGCTCTCGGCTTCCTCGTCTCTGCCCCTAAAGTCTTTCAGGTGAGAAACCCCAGCCACACTCCGATGTTAAGATGCCTGATACATCTATCGAAACTGCACTTTTATTAACAAAAATGTACAATTCTATAAAGGAAAAACTCGCAAATGTCAGTCTTTAGGCACATAACTGAACACCTCAACAAAGTAAAGAAAGAGGACAATATGAAGCATTTAATGGACTGAAGTGTGTTTAAATGTAATAAAGTATATGTGTTCTTAAGATTATATTTTCCACCTTATCTGCCAGTGTCTGTGCAGAGACAACATATACCCATACATTGGATTCTTTGCAAAGGGTTATGGAAAAAACGATGAGCCACTCCGGGCCTATCTACTCTGCTACATCATTGCTGTGGCCTTCATTATGATTGGTGGGTGTGATATAACCCTATTTTACTATTAGAAATAATTAATGCACTTATGGATATATATTTGTTTTTATGAGAGAATATCTTTGCAATAAGGCATTGTTTTTCATTCTTTTTATGATGATGATTAACATGTTTTCACAAGTTTGTGATTATCTTTTTTCAGCTCTGGATGTGTGATGTGTTTGATTTCTGTCTCCTGTATCATTACAGCTGACGTGAACACCATCGCTGTCTTGATCTCCAACTTCTTCCTATGTTCCTACAGCCTCATCAACTTCAGCTGCTTTCACGCTTCCATCACCAATTCACCTGGTGAGTTACCAGCTCACACACTACGTAACACACAAGTCCCCCAAACAAAACGGCAAAATATTTAATTATCTCTGCTCGGCGTAAGCCTGGAGGGGATTTGTGTCCATGTGTGTCTGTTTGCAGCTACTCTCACATAGGCTACTATTGAACCCATCAGCCTAATATTTTTGTGCACATTTATGACTCAATGTTCAAGGACCTCTCTTGGTTGCAGTGATTCACAATTTTTGAAAAAAACTATTTTATAACGCCTTTGAATGCTCTGTTTTATACTGCCATTGATTGCTGACTCCTGACTCCTCTTAGAGCAGGCCGTGTTGTGAATTCTAATAAATATCAATAAGATTCCTTATGAGCCTATCGTAAAGCTTAGACATTCACCTTTTTAGCAGTCCTCGCCATTTTACGATATGCCTCACGACATAGCAAAAAGCATTTCTGGCAGATAACTAGGCTAAAAACGAGGCTTATCTAGTCTTTTGAAGCCCACATTTTGGTCTTTGTTGTGGCTAAAAAACTGACATCCATAGACAAGTTTGGTCTCATCTTGAACCGGAGCATCTGCAAATTAATTCCATACCGAATATGTTATGATCCACTAAAGTTAGGCGTGATACAAGATGAATAAATCCTCATTATTGTTATCTTTGCCGCCATCTTGACTGTATACATCTGGTGGAGATCTGCAGTCTGAGTACACTCTTCTAGTTTGTTATTAAAGATAACTGCTCTTAACTGCTGCCCCCTTCAGGTTGGAGGCCGTCATTTCACTACTACAGTAAATGGACAGCTTTGTTCGGAGCGGTGATCTCGGTAGTGCTGATGTTCCTGTTTAAGTGGTGGGCTGCTCTCATCACCTTCTGTATCATCTTCTTCTTGTTTGGATATGTCATCTACAACAAGCCGAGTAAGTCCAAAAATGATTTTTCCTCTTGCAAATCAGTTGTGTTCGGATTAGGCTAGACAAGAGACTGGAATAAGTCAGAATTTCATGATTTTTTTTTTCTTCTTGTATCTTGTTTCACTTGTGTGTGTGTGTGTGTGTGTGTGTGTGTGTGTGTGTGTGTGTGTGTGTGTGTGTGTGAAATCCACAGAGGTAAACTGGGGATCATCAGTCCAGGCCGGTACATACAACATGGCTTTGTCATACTCTGTCTCTCTGTCTGGTGTGGAGGATCATGTCAAGAACTTTAGGTGAGAGACCAAATATCTCCATTATATATTGCAGTAATAGACCTCAAATGACTGTACCTGTCAGTCAATCTTTGTGCGAGTGTGTTATGTGTGAGTTTTGAGAGGATTTTTAAGAATGTGTTCTCTGATGTGTCATCTGTCTTGTCTTCTTACCAGACCCCAGTGTCTCGTCCTGACTGGGCCTCCAAATCAGCGACCAGCCCTGGTGGACTTTGTTGGATCCTTCACCAAGCATATAAGTCTCATGATCTGTGGAGACATCATCACGGTCAGTCAGTTTTAACATTCAGTTTTGCTCCATTAAGAGATTGACGATTTAAATTTTTAACTTTTCCTTGTGTTAAAGAAACTATATATTTTTGAATTTCTGCCTCCTTCAGGAGCAGGACAGCCACACTCGGCCGCAGGATGCTACCGATGGGTTAGTGAAGTGGATGAACAAGAGGAAGGTGCGCTCGTTTTATACTCCTTTCACGGCAGACAGCCTCAGAGTTGGAGCTCGACATTTGTTGCAGGTAAAACAACCTTTATTTGAGAAGTAAATAGAAAATACCTATAACTTTAATCACACAAAGCTAAAAAATATATATATCTTTTTCAAGGCGTCTGGTCTTGGCAAACTGAAGCCCAACACGCTGGTCCTGGGCTTCAAGGCAAACTGGAGGGATTGTTCTCCTGACAGCATTGAAGATTATATCAACACCATATAGTAAGTTTCGTCATAGTACAGTGTTAGTGGTGTATTTTAAAGGGATAGTATAGCCTCAAAGCAGAAAAGTTTTCTTGAAAGATTGCTTCAATAGGGTGAGTAAATTTAGTAAAATTGTGACTGTGAGCTATTTCCATATCACAGATTGAAATTATATTTGCATAACATAACTCTACAGCCCAGTATCATGCCAAGGCCTGTAATAGACCCACTGATTTACTAGAGGATACCGTGTCAGTGTTATGTTTTGCCTCGCCTAGGCGTGAAAAGTCTGTGTATTGCACGCTTTGGCATGATACTGGGTTGAACTCTCAGCGCTGTGACATAAAGTTACATAATGCTTCCCCAGTTGAAAAAGTAATATTAAGACCAAGAGAGAGACATACAAAAAAGCACTTGTAAGTTAAGAGTAACTATAGCAAGCATTTCTCTAGAACCTTCTCTTTAAAACTTACCTCTCAACTTATAACTCATCTTATTCTCTTGCTGTTCTTCTCTCTAGTGATACTTTTGACTCCAACCACTGTTTGTGCATCTTGAGGATGATGGATGGGCTGGATATCTCTGAGCAGTTTGAGTTTGGAGGTTAGAAATCCCTACTTCATAATTTAGAATTTTCCATGTGTGCTTTCCTACAACATGGCATACTTGTATGCCATTAAACAAAAAAAGGGGGAAAATAACGATATACATTATAAAAATAACTATTCAATAGCATATGAATGATAACAATAGTAAAATATGCTTGGTAAGGAATGTAATGTGTGTCCTCCAGTGAACCATGGCTTTGAGCCTGATGATTCTGTGGAAAATGGCGATCAGCAGTCACCTGAGAGGGAATCAGGTGAGCATACACACATACACATTTAATTAGCATGTTTTTGACATACACCCATAAACCAGATCCATGATGAACATTTAAAGCATAATGTGATGACAGGACACATGTTTAACTGTAAAACTTTATACTGTAAAACTTGGCTGTGTGTTTTGAAATGTTACAAGAGCCAATGACGTGTCTGATGTCCATTATTTTCTTATACCAGAACACCTAAGAGTACATTATTGCTTCCTTCCTTAATAAACATATTTATTTCCCACTCGCTCACTTCCTCAAACAAGTTGCTTATCAAATTTTTTTCTATTACAGTTGACAATATCAGTGGCAGCAGTGATCAAATCAAGACAGTGTTTCAGAACGACCAGGGAAAAAAGACCATTGATGTCTACTGGATAGCTGATGATGGAGGTGAGCACAACGACAGGTCTGATCTGACAAAATCAGTACGATACACTAGTTTTATGATGAGTTTTTAAAAAGATATTGTGGTATTGTTTTAATTGATGTAATTTATTACAATAATGGCCAAGTGACACAAGGGGGATTTATTTAGGTGGTGTTATCATTCCCTCAACTCCTCCTGGGGAGAGTTTTTTCACCGTCTACTGTCAGTTATGTCCTCTTTTATTTTGAAGAAAGGAAAGTCTCCACCCATCCCCTCCTGAGATACAAAAACTTGAGTTGGCTCCTCTTTCTTAGCTGCGGTGTTTCTGTTCTTCTCTTCTGAGGTCTGACACTGCTGGTGCCTTACCTGCTCACCAGGAGGAAACGTTGGCACCACAGTAAGGTCAGGGTCTTCATCGTAGGTGACGAACACAACATGGAGGAAGGCCGCAATGAGTACGTTTCTACTGTTTTACCCTCTGGAATAAGTGTTGGTATTGTATTGTCAACATTAGCATTTTCCAAATGGAACAAATCTATCGCACGTGCTGTACCTGACTTTTAAGTTTCTGGTGATCACCAGAAGTTCCTATCCTTGTGCATATCAGATACTTGAAAAGAAAAAGTTTTGCCCATGTCCTGTCAGGGGCTATGTACTTTTTGCATGATTATTATCATTATTCATTTATAATTTGACCTCCCTCTTCTTTTAAAATATATTTTCATATTTTTACTTGTTTAAAGTGTTTAAAGTGTCTTCTTCTATCTTCAAAAATAAAAAAGTGTATAAAAATGCTATATAAATCAAGTTTTACTCTATTATTATTATAATTTAATTTGGAGTTGAATTAGATCTACACATATTATGTACATATATTGAACTACATTTAAACAATTTTGTCTTTTCTAACCATATAGTTTTATCTTATTCCCTCATGCATATAGTAATCTGTTAGATGTATTCTGGAGTATTAAGTGGAAAACACACTTTTATGTTGCAGTATATAACAGGATACATTGTCAGTGCACTCTAATCTTCTCTAAGTATATAAGTATGGAAACTGATGTACTGAGACGTTGATTGTTGTTTGTTTTAGGATGATAGCTCTGCTGAAGAGGTTCCGTCTGGATTTTAATGACGTTATAGTCATGACGGACAGCGAGAAGCGTCCACATCCCAAAAAGTAAGTCCAGAAAATCTTGGCATTCACTTTCAAAGTCACACTGAATATTGAAGAATAATGCTTAAAGATTTAGGAAGGATACAATCTAGATTAATAGATCAGTATGATTACAGGAAGTCATTTTCACTGCCTTGCACAAACCCAAATTTTAAGTGCTTTAATTCTGAACAAACACAAATCCACCCCCTCAAACTTTTCTACACAAACAATTCTACTGTCAGAATTATAATAGATGCTATATTCACAAAAATGTATCAAAAATAAACACACTGGGTTAACCTTCCACAGACAGCCATTGGAATTTTATGGAAACTGGTCCATCAAAAGTGGCCAACTTAGTGAAATTCCCATTTTTAAAATATTTAAATTAAAGAATTACTTCATAAATGTTTACTTTTATAAACTACAAAGACTATACTCCTGTAGTTTTTGTAATTTCTGTAGATTTCATCTCTGTTTATGTCTCTCTTCCTCAACACACTCACTTCTATGCCCTTTGTGTTTTTGCTGCCTCTCAGCCTAAGCAGATTTGTGGACAGTGTCGCCCCCTTCCGACTATATGATGAACAACAGGAAGGTGTCTCAGTTCAGGAACTGAGACAAAGCACCCCGTGGAAAATAACTGACAAAGAGTTTGAAGCCTTCAAACTTAAGGTGTGTGCATGTAAACTTTGCATGTCCACTAAATGTCTCTATGTATAAGGTTGTATGTATGTTCCTGTCCTTTATGCCAACAAATTGTGATTTTTTTAAAGTCAGTTTTCTTACTTTTATGTCTTCCCTTCACAGGCTGAGAGAAAAGTGAGGCTGAATGAAATCATCCGGAGGAATTCACAAAACGCTGCTCTCGTGCTTGTGTGAGTACCGTTTACATAATCGGTTCAGTTTATAACATGACAGGTAAATGAAAAGGCTACAGGAAACTTCATCAGAATTACTGCAAATTAAGCATATTTAATACACATGAGATATTGCAGAAGGTTGGATTTTTCTAGGGTGTTCAGTATCTTTTGATAGTTTTGATATTTTGATGAGTTACACCATCATGTTCTCCCATTCACCTTCTGTCTCAAAATTTGGTCTGTTCTTTTCTTTCTTTCTTTTTTTTTCTGTTCCCACAAAGTTGGAACCACACTATTGTCTAAAATATCATATACTGTATGCCGTAGAACAATTGCAACTAAGGGATTTACCATATATTATAATGATAATTTAAATAATTCAGAGTATGTAAATCACAAGAGAAAAGGATTATTTAACTTAGGCGATATTTCTGACATGTCAGTGTGAATATTGTTTTACAGTGGGGCTGCTTTTTAACCCCGTCAACACCAGTCTCTGTATTAAACACAGTTAAAATGTAACTTGTGAGTGGTCTTGATCTTTTTCACTTTCATAGATATAATATAGGTCCAACATGTACAGTAAATAGGGATCTCTATCAGTATCACAAGATAAAAATACAATGGCTAATGTCCACATGGGTGCAAAATTATATGCAAATCACACCGCCTGTGAGAGACGGGAGAGATTAGATCTGATGTTGTTTGTGGCTGTCACACAAATGGGAAGTGTACAAGATGTTAGCACGAACTAATTTGACTGTAATATTTTTGTCGTAGATCAAGTAAGAGCAGCATTGTTTTGCTATTTTGGTTTGTTCATGTAAATGTGTTGGTTTTTCCAGGAGCCTTCCTGTGCCACGCAGCGACTGCCCCAGTGCTCTGTACATGGCCTGGTTGGATACGCTGACGTGTGGCCTCCACTGCCCTGCGGTGCTCATACGAGGGAACCAGCAGAATGTCCTCACTTTCTACTGCCAGTGAATCCTCACTTGGATATTCTGAGACAGCAAGTTAATGCACTACCCTGGGACAAAATGAGAAAACACACAGACTCAATAAGTGAATTAAGTAAAAAAAAAAATGAAGGAAGATCAGGCCTTTATCAAGTATGCAGAATAAGAGTACTTGTAGATCAGCTCATAATGCTCACCGACAGTCTACGCGAGAGGGAAAGAAGAAAGGTCGAGGACACTGCTGCACCCTGCAATGGAAAGTGAAGCACCCACACGCAAAGCTTTTGAGTTTAAGTCAAATGGTAAGGTAGTCAGAGATGCATGGTGGTCTTGCAGACTGGGTCACTCAGAGGTACGAGCCTTGCAACAGCCAGTAAGTGGGTGCAACTGCAGTGGTCCTTGGCATATGTTCTCCAAGTCTCTGGAAGTCAACCGGAGGGATGAACACATATTTTCCAAAAGATATTCCCTGCTGTGGGTGTTCAATTTGGCTGAGAGCTGGTGTGAGTGTGTATGTATGTATATATAAATCTGATGAAATTAAACATAGTCCCTCAAACCTAGTATTGACATCACACTGGTGCCATTTTTGTTTTAGATATGTAATGTTAGCCTATACTGCACTTTGACTCACTTCCTCAGATCATAAACTGTATATAAAGATGGACGTAGCGAGGTGTGACGTCACCCATTGGTTTGCATTGGAGCTGGTTTGAAGCCCAGAGTTGAAGCTTATGGTCAGTAGCTTCTTTTACCTTTGGAGCCATGACCTTCCACATAAGGAGTGTGGTGTGTTGCCTTTCATGCTCTGGAAACACAATTCGCTACCACGGACTGAAGCTTGTGAAGCATGTGCTAATATGGAAGATCTCGTAATCAAGTAACATTAATCTTACCAATATATTGCGGGACAGCATCCTGTAAAGGTCTTGCTAGTGTAACTCCTTCACTACAAAGACAGTAGAACATAAAAATCACTGTTTATTTTTTAAACAGAAGCTCCAAAAGCCGGACTCAGTGCGAGTCCTGGAGCTGGGACTCACACCAAATCCTACTAAGTCTTCAAATCTTGTAAACAAAGCAATAATTTCCAAAATGACCACCAGCACACTTATTAGAGGGCCTGAATTTAAAGATTGAGGCCATAATGACTTGTTGAAAAAAAAAAAAAAAGATTGACTTAGTATGTATAGAGAGAAGTTGATGCTTGGAAGTCAATTGGAACCAGGGATTTTTGGAGACAGCATCTAGTGGCCGTTGGTGGCATTGCACCTTAAAGTACTTAAAGCACTGACTTTAGCTTTAAGCCGTGGTAGCTACCTACAACCTGTGTGGTACGTGAGTGTGATGTCATCATTGGGTTTGAGTGAACATGTTTCATTCTGAGTTCTGCTCTTACAGTACTTTACAGTACAGTGTTTGATATTTGCATGAATATGTCATTGTAATATAATGTAATTGTTCACGTTGCCTATGAGTATATGTTGTTTCCACTAAATCCATATGATGTCATTCAGCATGCTTGTCGGGCAGTCAACAGTCAAGTGAGACAAAAACATTGAACAGTTCAGTTTCACATTTTAAAATCAATAATCATATTTCAAGCTTGATTAACATGCTAATTATTTGGCCCCATTTTGTGTAATGTTCATCTTAAATGCTTAATACTGTGATATGTTTGCTGTCCATGACTGTATATTAAACTGCCTCTCTCCTAAAACACATAGACTTATTCTTGTCAGCAATGAAAACTTTCCAGGCAGTGATAAAGATCTGAAACCTTGATATTTTAATATTCAAATTCTTGCTTCAGTGGAACTACTTGAAAGTATGTAATGGGTTATTGTGAGCAATCTTGGTCGGCACATTCAAGAGAGACATCAGAGCAGAGTGAACCTGAAGAAAGACAAACTCAGGCAATATAAGTTAAGACTGTGTCATTTGAATATAAAATGTAATTTATTTTTACTTTCGGCAGTTTTGCAACATTTTTGTGGGATTTTAAAAAATCTTTTAGGACATAATAACACAAACACCAGTAAATATTACCTTTGTGAGTATTTGTTGTGTCAGAGGGATGTTATGAATTCTTACTAACTAGAACTATATATAACTTGCTGTTATTACAGTTTTTTCTACCTGAGAAATACTTCCTAAAACATTCTGAAAATTATTGCAATTTAGAATGCTTTTATTAATGTTTATAGATTAGTGAATGCCCTCTATCCACAAGGCTTACATTTGTATTTTTAAAGTCACAAAATCTGCTAAATAAACAGCAAAACACATGCTTCCTTTGCAATTTTTATTGTTCTTGTTCATTTAATTACATTGTTAAGTCTATACATGAACTATCAACTGTCCTGACAACTCCTGTACAGAGGCTCAAAGTGTTTGAAATGAAATAAATAAGACATTATAACCTCCCAAGAAAAACTATCCTATCGGTCATAAATTCAGTCACCAAAAACGGCCTGTACTTATATTTGAGTGACAGTCACCATATAGCGCCCGTAGTTATTATGTTCAGATGCCTGCATAAGGTGACTTCCTTATTAGGAGGAAGCGGGTTGGGTGGATTGCTATAGTTAGCCAGATGGCAAGCAGGAGACTGCTGTTTTCTTCCCATTTCCAACTACAAGTCAGGACATTAAAAAAAAAGGTAACATGATGTTTACTGTTGCCATGACGACGAAGGTTGCTTTAAGGAACTTTTTAAGGAACTTTTAAGGTTACTACTTCCTTAAAGGAACTTTGTCACAGGGGAACAAGACGAACTGGAACAGAGGGAAGGGAACACTAAGACTATATACTCTAGGGGAGGGGAGATAATGGCCCAATCCCAATGTCCCCCCTAAACCCTAAGCCCTGAACCCTCACAGACTTAATTGATGTCACCTGGTAAGTGCTTGAGTGTGAGAGGGTACAAGGGCTCAAAATGGTTTAAGTACAAGTCTTGTGGAGAACAGGTTTTACCTGATGTCCACAGGGATGCAAATTGTACACAAACATAGACAGTGTAAACTCTGTCTGGGGTTTGAATATTATAATAATAATGAGAATATTCAATATAAATGGGGCAAAATCATTGCTGACGTTGTAATACTAACTCAGGGTGTAAAAAGTATTTTACAATAAGCTTCACAAATTCAATTTTTGAGGATACAAACATATGTGTGTTTAAAATGTAGCTAAATTATTGAATAATTCAGTTTATTCTCCTCATACTGTGAGTGGATATAGCCTTTTGTAATTACATCTTCTGCTTTTTGGACAGTCAAAAATCTGTCATGTCTGTTTGTTTTGCGTTACAGTAAATGACCCCTCTCACATATGGACTTTTTCCTCATCATCAGCAGGCCCATTTGTGATAACAAAAACTTTTGCATTTTAATATTTAAATGCTGACATTCAGGTGACTACAAGAGATCACAGTCTTAGTAGAGAGTGCAATATGTTATTGAGAGCAGTCTACAACAGCAGATCAAGCAGAGACATCTGAGTGAAGCGAGGAGAAAAGAAATCACCAGATGTAAGTTACATCTTTTGAGATTTCATGTTTGTGTGTATTTTACTTCTATCCAACAGTATATAAAATTTAGATCGCTAATTTAGATTTTTAATTCTTTCTAATTTAAATTAGATATTTTGGAAAATTTGATATTTTAAATCTTTACATGTTCACCATTTTACTAAGTACACACAGTAATAGGAACGCTTGGCATTATAAGGTAATCACACACACACACACACAACTCCAAGAATAAATATGACCTTTGCTTATTTTGTTGACATGGTGTCCAAAGGTTGTTATGAATAATCTCTGGTTAATTTTCAGGATTGATTACATTACAGTATAATTGTATAAATATGTCCCCTTCACTTTTCAAAATCACTGTTTTAAGGCACAACAGAACCTCTGTTCTTTTTTTATGTTATCCATTGTTTTTATTTTATTTCTTGTGGTTAAAGATTTCTTCTAGTGATACAATCTAATCTTTTTTTTATCACTTATGAAACCAAATGTGGCTGTGATCACAATTTACATACAGTAACATGTGTTCCATTCATTTAATCTTTCACCTGCACATGCAGGAGAGGAAAATTGGAGAACTTGTGTTTTTGTTAGTGTCCAGTGCATTTTAATACCTTTATTTACTATATAAGACATTCTCATTGGCATTGGCATTTCTGAATTTTAATCACTGTTAGTTCTGTTTTATTATAATTAGCATATTTGCTACTATCCTTATTTACCCTTCCTTAATCCTTTTTAACTGGGAATACAGTAGATGTTTAAGTGTGTCCCCTTTAATTGAGACAAGCCGCTCAAATTACTGTGTTTGGTTCACTGCACGCTAAAATATCAGTTTCATCTAACAGAGCAAAGATGCAGCGGAGTCTGTTTCTACTCATTCTGATGGGTAAGTGGATCATTATGTCGAAAGATGAATGGAGAATATGGAGAAGATTAAAGCTCACAAATTGTATAATTGTTATCTGGGTGTTGATGATAATATATAAGCTCTTTTCATCACATTCATTAAACAAACAACAGTTTTATTCTTATTGAATGTACATGCATGGACACTAACATCCCCATTTAGATTCAGGGGCATGATGGAGGTAGATAGTAGGTGTGACATTGATTTAATAAAGAGATGTTTGCTATGCTATCAGCTCCAACACTGCAGTATTTTCTCTGTTTTTAGGTCAGTGTTCCTTCTTCACATGTCATCTGTATGAGTACCGCTTTATTGATGAGAAAAAGACCTGGTTAGAAGCTCAGAACTATTGCAAACAGAGATACACAGACCTGGCCACCGTGTCTAACATGACAGACATGATGAGACTCCATAAACTTGCAGGGAATCAAAAGAAAGCCTGGATTGGGCTGTACAGCCTAGCAAACACTGAAGACAACAGAATGTGGCACTGGTCTCTGCCAGGGGTGGAGTTCAATGAAAGTGAGACAAACTGGAGCAAGGGAGAACCGAATGATGCGATATCTCTTGAGAACTGTGGGTTTATAAACAAAAATCGTTTATGGGGAGATATATCTTGTGAACAAGCTGGTTCTCTCCTCTGCTACAATGGTGAGAATATAATAAACCCATTATGTACTTTCTGCATTTATCCCTGTCTAAAGTCATTTTTGGATGTCAAATACCTCATCTCCTTACAAGGTATTTAGTAAAAAAAAACAAAAAAACAACTATGTGCTTTTAGTCAGTAACATAAACTGGTATGTGTGGTGGGAATTTTTGTGATTGTGTGATCCACCATATTATACCACTGTCATTAGTTTTGTAGGAATTTGTTCATAAACCAAAATATTAAACAAATTAAAATGTTGACTTGATGATGGTACTCGATGAAATGCCATCATTATAGTTAATACAATTCCTCCCGAGGTAACAAGAATGTCTGTACCAGATGTCATAGCAACCCATCCAATAGTTGTCAGTGATGAGAGAGATTTAAATAGTGGTTATCATTTGATGCATTTCTTGTATATATTATATATTTTACAAATATTGTTCTCAAACTAAGTGGTCAGTATTAGTCATTCAGCATCTGTTTTACATACGTAAATGCTGTGTCTATTTTAAACTTAGCTCCTTGCTGTGTAAAATGAGATAACTGACTTTAGAGAACAGTGTTGTTTATTCATTAATTCAATGTGATAGCAACGTTGCTTTGTTAACCCTTGCTGCTTTGGTCCACACCTGTGTGCTGTCATCCTGGCATACATGGTTGGGAAGAAATCTTACTCTTAGACTAGTTGAACTCTTGACCCTTGTTTCTATGAGAGGGTTGTTAACTAACCTTTAAGGTTAGTTATTTTTGATTCTGCACAGGTGTACTTGAGAACTGGCTGAGTGCCGACTCACCAGAGAGAGAAAATGTAATTCTAGGTGATATGCTCTCTCTATCTCACAGAAATATGTTGCATTGTACTTCTGATTGTATTATTTGATTACATTCTCTCAAAACCTGACAATGCTCTCTTTGTATTTATTGAGTGATCAAGTAATTTTCCACTACAGTATACCTCAAACTCAACCTCATGGTGAGGCTGGCAGGAAAAGTTAGAGGGTTGCATTGCTAAAAATAGGAATTTATGAAACTGAATGAGCTGTAAAGATATGTATTAACACAAAAACACATAAAGTGATTCATTGTGTGTTAAGTGAACATTAAGTGTAACACAAACAAATATAAAGTGATACAAGGTTGTCTGTCTAATCCACAGAAAAATCCAACGAAAAGTTCAATTTGACTGAAAAAAAGATGAAGTGGCTAGATGCTCAGAGCTACTGCAGAGAACATCACACAGACCTGGTCAGTGGACTTAATCAGTTAGAAGACGATGAGCTAATCAATAAGATAAAGTCTGAAGAGAGCTTGGTAATGATCGGACTGTTCAGAGACACCTGGAGGTGGTCTGATGGAAGCAGTTTCTCTTTCAGACACTGGAATCAGGGGTTTAACAGTCAGTCAGGTGAAGGGGAATGTGCCATGTTGGATGAAAAAGGCAGATGGAAGAATAATAACTGTTATGACGCTAAACCCTTCTTCTGTTATGACGGTGAGTTCTTTTTAAAGATCCACAAACGTAACGTAACATTTCCATAGTTAGTAGAGTAGTTTCATCCACATTCTGTCTGTATTGTCTGAGTCAACACACAGACTCCTAAACTAGTAGTACACAACAATAATATTTAGCCTATTTAGTGAGGTAACTCGTACATATTGCATATCCATTTGCATTGTACTTTTCACAGTCCACTCCTAAGTCTTATTTACATCAGAGACCTTGTGTTTATCAGAGATGCTGCTAGCTCTAAAATAATTTATGTACTTATACACATCATTTTATTAAATTCAAAGATATTTAACTTTAATACCAAACATAAATTCAGTGACTACAACCTACTTTTTTAATATTAGCTTTTGAAAATCTTTATTAGAGTCCAGAGTCCTCACAATGAACCAAACAAAGCTACAAGTATGATCCTGTGTTTGTCTCAATTTCTTCCATGACAGATAAAGTGATCCTGATCAACGAAAGCAAGACCTGGGAGGAGGCCTTGTATTACTGCAGAGAGAACCACCGTGACCTGGTCTCCATCACTAACCTTGACGAGCAGAGATGGATCCAAAAGAAAGCCAAGAAGGCTGATAGTCCCTACATCTGGCTTGGACTGCGCTACACCTGCACTCTGGATTTCTGGTTCTGGGTCAGTGATGAGGTCGTCTCCTATAAGAACTGGGCCTCAGATGGACTGATCAATGAGTGTGACATGTCTGGAGCCATGAAGAGAGAAGGACAACATAATTGGTTCAGTGTGCGTGATAATGAGAAATATAACTTCATATGTGCTAGATGGTAAATTTTTAAACCCACCTTAGCTCACTGGTGACAGATTTTATATTTCTGATGTTAGTTATTGAGAGAAAGTGACTTAATTAAAGTAACTCAGTAAACTATTTTTCTGTCCTCCTTGTCTGGATTCAGGAACATCGAAACAACTTTTTTCATCATCACTGGATGCCACATAGTCATTTATAGCTGTTGTTGTAGTTGATATATTTTTTCTCTTTAAGTGTGGATCATTTAATAATCTTTCAAAGTTTTTGTATCCTATTGTATGTTTTTTGAAAGGATAAGAAAAAAAATCAGTCTATACTATTTTGTTTCTTACACTTAAAAATATTCAACTTTTTAGTTAAGATCTGATGATGGTTAAATGTAAAACCATATTTTTGTCATGATTACACTTGGAGTTTTATGTAAATGGATAATTGATTCCTGAATAAACTGTTAAACAGTGATGTTGTCCCCTTAATTAATACCTACCATAATGTGTAAAAGAACCCTTCAAAGAAAAATATCAGTTATGACATTGGATGTCTATGTTAAACACAGTAAAAGGTCCAAGTTTTGGACAACTTATGTAAAAATGTGGCCTTCAAGGGTTAGAGGCCACAATAGGCCTGCACACCTTCATATGTGTTTTCAGTTATTTTGGATAATTAGACTTCTGCTCATGTTGACGGTGGTCAGAGGTCACAGGACTCCATGTACTGTGCAAGTTGGAGTGAGTAAACACTAAAAGAACAATAGTGTATTGGTAAACAACAGCAATGATACATACACACACATGCACAGTGATACAATAACAATTATGACTAATGTGAGGACTGAGGACTGGAGGACAATGACTGTCAGAGGCTCTCGGATGCATGTATGTCGGTGGGGGAGTATTAGTATAAAGCTGTAGCCCTTCTGTTAGCATAGTTATTGGCGGGTTCATGTGTTGTGTTTATTACCACAGAAAAAGAATAAATCTCCCATTTACGTACTACATCGTCTCTCCATCGTCTCTTATCAGGCTTGTCAAAACTACCAGTGTGAGAGGCACAAACTGAGGCCATTTATATTCAACATGACTACTGAACAAATAAGCTGATTTTGAGCAGAAAGGAAGTTTTTACACACAATATCTGTACTGTTGGAAGAATCTCCTGTGTTAACATCATATGTCAACATAAGTCTATGTGATTATGTGTACAGCATAAAAAATTATTTGGCATGTAGTCACCCTTTAACCGACATTTAACATTGAGGTCCAGGCTAACTGACTCCTTTGAGCATAATTGTATCTTATAATAATAATAATAATAATAATAAACTTTTTTGTATAGCACCTTTTATACAAAATGCAGCTCAAAGTGCTTCACATTAAAAAGATATTAAAAAAACAAACAAACAAACAAACAAACAAAAATAAATAAATACTCGAGAACATTAACAGGAAGAATAAAAGGAGGCAAACAAGAAAAATGAGAGATAGTGCATTACTTTAAAACAAAGGAGACACAGCTAAAAAGTAAAAGACATAATCATTCATGAATAAGAATACAAATGCCTTAAAATGGATTAAAATGTTTAAGTATATGATAGGTGTAAAAGTCATACTATAGAAAGGCTAGGTTAAAAAGATATGTTTTTAAGTGTCATTTAAAGCTTTCAACAGGGACTGCTTCTCTAACGTCTTTAGGTAAGGCATTCCAGAGTTTGGGAGCATAATTGAAAAAAGCTGCATCTCCAATTTTCTTTTGGATAGCCTTGTGGATCTCAAGCAGTCCTGCAGAGGAAGATCTAAGGGCTCGTGAGGAAGCATAAGGTATCAGGGAGTCTGATGTAGCCGCGATCCATTGAGAGCTTTATAAATGAGTAACATTATGTTAAAATTGGTTGAGACTGGGTCTTTACAGATTGCAGAGGCACAGCGCTGTAGGTAACTCTCCTCTTTAGTAGCCAATAACTAAAGAACAGTGATACCTTTTCTTTCTGCTTGTTAACAGTCAACAACCTCAAGTGAGACCAACACAATAAACAGTTCAATTTGTGAATGAAATGTCTGAAAGAGAGGGTCACTGAAAATAATTCATGTTTTAAGCAGTTTGTTCAGGTAGTATTTTGTGTAATGTACATTTTATCTGCTTGTGATATCTTTGTTTTCCATTACATTAGAATACTTCTGTCCACAAGGACAAGGACTTACTGTTGTTAACAATGGACACATTCCTGGCAGTGATAAAGATCTGACACCTCCACATTTTAATATTCAAAAGCTGATGTTAATGTAGCAACCAGAGAATATTAACAGGACTAATACTATTGTATACATAATAGTCTATGTCAGCACAGAGGGGAGAGACATCAGAGCAGAGTGAATCTGAGAGCAGGAATCAGAAAATGTAAGTTAAGACTCTGTATCATGTCAAATCTAAGTCTTCTTTGAGTTATTCTGAATTTTGTGTTTTCAAGTGATTTGAACAACTTTTTTTTTTCTTTTAAATTATGTGATGTTCAGTATTTTTGCCTCAGGTAGACTCAAAGACAAAAATTCAGTAAATATGTGAAGCTTATTGCGTAATGTTAAGATTTGGTTGACACGGTGCCAGAGGGGTATTTTGAATTAAATGTAATATAACTCAATGTTTTAATTGAATTTTCACTTTAAAAAATGTCTTATGAAACTCAAAGTAATAAAAACTAACATACATCACTAAATGTGCCAATTATAAAAAATACATTTTCTTAAACAGGTAATGAAATTTTAAAAGGGAATTGCAAAATTTAAATTTAAAAGGTTTATAAATTTAACTTCTTGGTTCCTCAGATCATCAAGCATGTGTCTTTTAAATGTATCTAGAATTAAATCAGGTGAAGTTGCATTTAGTCACTATGGTGCTGTTCTCTGGAACAAACCTGATGCCTGAGATCTGCTACAACTGTATCTTCTTTTAAAATCAGTCTTAAAATATTGCTTTTTTTCTCAGACTTTTGTGAGTGTGTGTGTGTGTGTGTGTGTGTGTGTGTGTGTGTGTGTGTGTGTGTGTGTTTGTGTGTGTGTGTGTGTGTTTGTCTTTGTGCATGTCTGCTGTAGTCCATGAGTGAGTGCTGTTGTAGGAATAGGACAAAGCTTGTAAAGCTAAAAACAAAGCTACTAGTATGATCCTGTGTTTGTCAAAATGTCTTCTATGACAGATAAAGTGATCCTGATCAAACAAAATAAGACCTGGGAGGAGGCCTTGTATTACTGCAGAGAGAACCATCGTGACCTGGTCTCCATCACTAACCGTCACCAGCAGAGATGGGTCGAAGAGAGAGCCAAGAAGGCTGACAGTCCTTTCGTCTGGCTGGGACTACGCTACACCTGCACTCTGGATTTCTGGTTCTGGGTCAGTGAAGAGGTCGTCTCCCATGAGAACTGGGCCTCAGATGGACAGAAGGATGAGTGTGACATGTCTGGAGCCATAAAGAGAGAAGGACAACATCAGTGGATCAGTCAGCATGATAATAAGAAGTATAATTTCATCTGTTCCAAGTTTTAAAACCTTTGATTTTCATTTACTCACTTTCTTTGGTTGTGTATTTTTCTTGAACAATTTTATATTATTACTGTTCCATTGCTTCATTCAGTTTTAGAGAAAGTACAACACTAAAGTCAATTACAAGTACTGCAGGGTTACTAAACTTCATCTGTGCTCTATAGTAAGTTGTGAAATGAAATGTAAAACAACAAATTAGATGTTGCACTGCATGACTACTGAGAATGTTCACATTTCAGCAGCTGCCTGGACAATTATTATTAATATGAATATATATTTTTCTGTCTCCTTGTCCTGATTCAGGAACATCTGAGCTCTCTTTGTCATGCTGGATGACATATAACTACTTTGTTTATCCATGAGGATTTTATTACATTTTTCTTTTAAAGTGTGGGCTTTTTATTCATCTTTTGAGGCTATATTTTCCATCCCATCAGGGTGGTAGTATGTATACAAGAGGAAATAGAAATAAATGTACCAGTCCATACTGGTGTGCTATAGAAAATCTCTCATATACTCACTCTGGAATATTTTATCTTAATTTTTAAAGTTTTGGTTAAGATCTGAAATGTAAAATCATATTTCTTTGAGTTTTATGTAAACAGATCATTGATTTATTTGATGCTCAATAAACTGTTAAACTACGTAGTGTTTTTTTCTTTTTTTATGTTCAACCAGTAATGCCTGATTTTAGAATGAAAATGCAGACCATAATGTACAGTGTGAAAACACTTGTTAAAGAAAACCATCACAATAGAACTTAGCAAAGAGTAACATTAATGACTGCAAAACAAAACAAAAAAAAAACAACAACCCCAAATATGTCTGAACATAGGAAGGAAGTTTTTACACACAGTATCTCCTGTGTTAACATCATATGCCAACATAAGCCTATGTGATTATATGTACAGCATAAAAAAAGATTTAGTGTGTAGTCACCTTTTAACTGGCATATAACATTGACATCCAGGTGAACTGACTCCTTTGAGCATAATTGTATCTAAAAACAGTGACACCTTTTCTTTCTGCTTAACAGTCAACATTTCAGTTTAGATCAACACAATAAACAGTTCAATTTGTAAAATCTAAATGAAATGTCTGCAAGAGAGGGTCACTGAAAATAATTCATGTTGAAACAGGTAGTTCAGGTAGTATTTTGTGTAATGTACATTTTATCTGCTTGTGATATCTTTGTTTTCCATTACATTAGAATACCTCTGTCCACAAGGACAAGGACTTACTCTTTTTAACATTGGACACATTCCCGGCAGTGATAAAGATCAGACGCCTCCACATTTTCATATTCAAAAGCAAAAAACAACAATGTAGCAACCAGAGAATATGTACAGGATTAATACTGTTGTACAACAGTCTCCACCAGCACAGAAGGGAGAGACACCAGAGCAGAGTGAATCTGAGGAGAGCAGGAATCAGAAAAAGTAAGTTAAGACTCTGTATCATGTCAAATCTAAGTCTTCTTTGAGTTATTCTGAATTTTGTCTTTTCACGTGATTTGAACAACTTTTTTTTTTAAATCATGTGGTGTTCAGTATTTTACCTCAAGTAGACTCAAAGACAAAAACACCTGTTACTATATTGCAATCAAGTACAATCTCCCTTCAGTGAATATGTGAAGCTTACTGCATAATGTTAAGTTTTGGCTGACATGGTGCCAGAGGGGTATTTTGAATTAATTGTAATATAACTCAATGTATTAATTGAATTTTTATTTTAAATGATGTCTTATGAAACTCAAAGTAATAAAAAATGATATAGATCATTAAATGTGCCAATTATAATAATTCAATTTTCTTATTTTATCTTTAAGGTGGCAACTGAATTTTAAAAGGGAATTGTAAAATTTAAATTCAAAATGTTAATAAATTTAACTTTTTGGTTCGTCAGATCATCAAGCAACACTGCTCTTTTTCTCAAGATTTTGGTAGTTAATTAGTTAGTGTGTGTGTGTGTGTGTGGGAGGGGGGGGGGTTCTGTCATAGGCTACTTTTGGGGACAAATTTCAGACTTAGGACTAGTAAATTGGGACAAAGTTCAGTGATGGGTCAGTGGTTAAGGTTAAGGTAAGTATCCAGGAAATGAATGTACTTTTATGTAATGTCCCCCAATATTGATCATTTTATGTGTGTTCATTGTATGGATGGCTGAAAGGTTATTTTATTTATATGGAGTATTTTATTATATATGTGTTTTCTATCTCATCTGTTTATTGTTTTCTGTCTTTTACTGTAAAGCATGTTGAGCTTACCTGTGTGTGAAATGTGCTTTATGAATACAATTGATTTGACTTGACTTTTCATCATTCCATTTACCAAATTGCCTGCCGATCATATTCTGTCTCACAATTCATTCGTCTCCTGCTTTAACATTTACAGTTTCCATTTAAAGATGTTGAAGCAATGTGCCACCTGAACATTACAGTAACTTAACCCACAGAACAACAGCTGCAGCATCCTCACCATTACCACTACCATCATCTTATTCATTACTAACATCCTTTATATTATATCTATATTTGTACATCAAATCTTACACTTTGATGGGTTTTGATGGGGTTTCTGAATGCGAAGCACTGTTGTATCTGGTTTGATTATGATTTGCACATTTTCCACTGTATTCCTCTTTCTTATTAGACTTCTGCACAAGCCATGCGTGAGCGGAGCACTACAGTTTATTTAGCCTGAGCTTACAGTGTGTATTTATGCAAATGGAGACAAGCTGTTAAACTCACTGTGCTAAAATATCAGTTTCATCTAACAGGGCAAAGATGCAGTGGAGTCTGTTTCTGCTCATTCTGATGGGTAAGTGGATCATTGTAAAATGTAAATGTAAAACAGACAAAACAGACACTGTTACTGACCCTTCCCACCCTCACCCACACAAAGAAAACACACACACACACACACACACACACACACACACACACACACACACACACACACACACACACACACACACAAGTAAATGAGCTCAGTCCCATTAAATTAAAAGGATGGTGTAAGTAGTGGGTGTGAGCTGGGATTTTGTTTTATTTATGAAATGCTTGAAATTATTCAGCTCCAACAATGCAGTATTTTCTCTGGTTTTAGGTTCCTTCTTAACATGTCAACTATATGAGTACCACTTTATTGAAGAGAAAAAGACCTGGTATGATGCCCGGAAGTACTGCAGAGAGAAGTATACAGACCTGGCCACAGTGTATAACATGGTAGATGTGAGGAGACTCCTTAACTCTACAAAGGATCAAGAGGAAGCCTGGATTGGGCTGCACAACATGTCAGGCACAGGAACTGCCATGTGGCACTGGTCTCTGCCAGGGGTGGAGTACAATGCAACTGAGGCAAAATGGTGTCATGAAGAGTCACGTTTTATAAATTATGAGAGCTGTGGGTATATGACGTCGAATTGCGACCTCAAATGGAAGGTTTGCTCTCGTACTTGGATAAAAATGAAATTTATCTGCTATGATGGTGAGAATACTTTTGAGCCTATTTTGTACATTTTGGTTTTCTAACAGTTGCGCTATATATGGATGTGTCTGTTTGGATGAAAATGATTTAAAACTACATCTACCTGAGCTTGTGTGTCTAAAAAATCATTCCAAAGCCACATGTATGTGACTTTTTTGGTCGAGAATGTAAGATTAATTAGTAAGTTTGCTGAGATACTGCCACTTGCTTCATAAACTTTGGACAAAGGTATTCTAATGTAATGGAAAACAAAGATATCACAAACATAAAATGTACATAACACAAAATATTACCTGAGCAAACTGCTTAAATTATTTTAAGTGACCCTCTCTTGCTGTGTAGAACCGTGTTCTAATCAATTTCACTTGTGATTGAAAGAATAATGGGATCAAAATAACCACTCTAATGTTTGTACAATAAATACAAAGCAGCCAGTTAGCTCAGCTTTACTTAGCTTAGCAAGACTGGAAACAGTGAGAAACAGCTATTCTGGCTCTGTCCAAAGGTAACAAAATCCACCTACCAGCACATCTAAAGCTCAATAATTAACATGTTATGTCTCACTTGTTTAATTTGTACAAAACTGAAGTGTAAAAACAATCATTTGTTCTTTCATGAAGGGTTATGTGCTCAAGAAGTAGCCTGGCCCATAACGTCCCCACAAAAAAGCATGGATTAAACAAACAAGATATAAAATGTTAATTAGTGAGCTTTAGATGTGCTAGTAGGCAGATTTAGTTACTGTTTCCAGTCTTTTACTAAGCTAAGCTAACTAGCTGCTGACAGTAGCTTTACATTCACCAAACAAACATGAGAGTGATATCAGCAATAAAGCAAAGAAACGTGTTTCCCAAAATGTTTAACTATTCCTTTAAGTAATCCATCATTTTGTACCTCTCACACACTTTTCACTAATTTCTAGAAAATCTCTGAACTGAACTAATGAAGTAAATTGAATCCATTATTTTGCTTTACATTACTAAATAAATGTGTATTTCATAAAAAAGACTATTGAAAGAATTTTAGATGATGCAAGTTTTTCTGTTTGCTCCACAGAAAAGAAGCCACACAAAAAATTCAATTTGATTAAAGAAAAGAAGACGTGGCCAGAGGCTCAGAGCTACTGCAGAGAACATCACACGGACCTGGTCAGTGGACTCAACCAGTTAGAAGACGAAGAGCTAAAGGAAGAGATAAAAAACACTAATTCCAGAAAATATTGGATCGGCCTGTTCAGAGATAATTGGAGGTGGTCAGATGGGAGTCTGTCCTCTTTCAGACACTGGGATCACATTGGTAATCAGCAAACCATACGGAAATGTGCAATGACCATGTTGGATAAAACAGGCAGATGGAAGACTGATGACTGTTGTGAAAAAAAATCCTTCTTCTGCTATGACGGTGGGTTTTCATAGTTTGCTCCATGGGAACAGCACTGGAAACAGTCTGAAGGTCAAGCTGGATTAATTGATTTATTAATTCATTTTACATCTAGATTCTGTAGCCTATGTATTCTTACCTCACAGCTACATGTACATGAACTAAGTCTGTTCTTTTGTTTTTTTTACAGTGATTAGTTTCTTAAATTGTGCAGCTTTCAGTTTGTCAAGTCTTGTTTACATCAGAGACCTTGTGTTTATCAGAGATGCCACAAGCTCTAAAATAATTTTCATACTTTTCATACATTTTTTTTTTTTTTGGATGAAAAAGGTCAAATTTAAAGATATTTAACTTTGACATCAAACATAATATCAGTGACTACAACCTACTTTTTTAATATTAGCTTTTGAAAATCCTTATTGGAGCCCAGAGTCCTCAACAATGAACCAAACAAAGCTACTAGTATGATCCTGTGTTTGTCTCAATTTCTTCCATGACAGATAAAGTGATCCTGATCAGAGAAAACAAGACCTGGGAGGAGGCCTTGTATTACTGCAGAGAGAACCACCGTGACCTGGTCTCCATCACTAACCTTCACCAGCAGAGATGGGTCAAAGAGAGAGCCAAGAAGGCTGACAGTCCCTACATCTGGCTGGGACTACGCTACACTTGCACTCTGGATTTCTGGTTCTGGGTCAGTGACGAGGTCGTCTCCTATAAGAACTGGGCCTCACCTGGACAGAAGGATGAGTGTGACATGTCTGGAGCCATGGACAGAGGAGGAAAACATAAGTGGTTCAGTCAGCATGATAATAAGAAGTATAATTTCATCTGTTCCAAGTTTTAAAACCTTTGATTTTCATTTACTCACTTTCTTTGGTTGTGTATTTTTCTTGAACAATTTTATATTATTACTGTTCCATTGCTTCATTCAGTTTTAGAGAAAGTACAACACTAAAGTCAATTACAAGTACTGCAGGATTACTAAACTTCATCTGTGCTCTTTAGTAAATAGTGAAATGAAATGTAAAATTACAAATTAGATGTTGCACTGCATGACTACTAAGAATGTTCACATTTCAGCAGCTGCCTGGACAATTATTATTAATATGAATATATATTTTTCTGTCTCTTTGTCCTGATTCAGGAACATCTGAACTCTCTTTGTCATGCTGGATGACATATCACTACATTGTTTATCCATGATGATTTTGTTACATTTTTCTTTTAAAGTGTGGGCTTTTTGTTCATCTTTTGAGGCTATATTTTCCATCCCATCAGGGTGGTAGTATGTATACAAGAGGAAATAGAAATAAATATACCAGTCCATACTGGTGTGCTATAGAAAATATCTCATATACTCACTCTGGAATATTTTATCTTCATTTTTAAAGTTTTGGTTAAGATCTGGTGATGGTGACGAAATGTAAAATCATATTTCTTTGAGTTTTATGTAAACAGATAATTGATTTATTTGATGCTCAATAAACTGTTAAACTACGTAGTGTTTTTTTCTTTTTTTATGTTCAACCAGTGATGCCTGATTTTAGAATGAAAATGCAGACCATAATGTACAGTGTGAAAGCACTTGTTAAAGAATACCATCACAATAGAACTTAGCAAAGAGTAACATTAATGACTGCAAAACAAAACAAAACAAAAACAACAACAACCCCAAATATGTCTGAACATAGGAAGGAAGTTTTTACACACAGTATCTCCTGTGTTAACATCATATGCCAACATAAGCCTATGTGATTATATGTACAGCATAAAAAAAGATTTAGTGTGTAGTCACCTTTTAACTGGCATATAACATTGACATCCAGATGAACTGACTCCTTTGAGCATAATTGTATCTAAAAACAGTGACACCTTTTCTTTCTGCTTAACAGTCAACATTTCAGTTTAGATCAACACAATAAACAGTTCAATTTGTAAAATCTAAATGAAATGTCTGCAAGAGAGGGTCACTGAAAATAATTCATGTTGAAACAGGTAGTTCAGGTAGTATTTTGTGTAATGTACATTTTATCTGCTTGTGATATCTTTGTTTTCCATTACATTAGAATACCTCTGTCCACAAGGACAAGGACTTACTCTTTTTAACATTGGACACATTCCCGGCAGTGACAAAGATCAGACGCCTCCACATTTTCATATTCAAAAGCAAAAAACATCAATGTAGCAACCAGAGAATATGTACAGGATTAATACTGTTGTACAACAGTCTCCACCAGCACAGAAGGGAGAGACATCAGAGCAGAGTGGATCTGAGGAGAGCAGGAATCAGAAAAAGTAAGTTAAGACTCTGTATCATGACAAATCTAAGTCTTCTTTGAGTTATTCTGAATTTTGTCTTTTCACGTGATTTGAACAACTTTTTTTTTTAAATCATGTGGTGTTCAGTATTTTACCTCAAGTAGACTCAAAGACCAAAACACCTGTTACTATGTCGCAGTCAAGTACAATCTCCCTTCAGTAAATATGTGAAGCTTACTGCATAATGTTAAGTTTTGGTTGACATGGTGCCAGAGGGGTATTTTGAATTAATTGTAATATAACTCAATGTATTAATTGAATTTTTATTTTAAATGATGTCTTATGAAACTCAAAGTAATAAAAAATGATATAGATCATTAAATGTGCCAATTATAATAATTCAATTTTCTTATTTTATCTTTAAGGTGGGAACTGAATTTTAAAAGGGAATTGTAAAATTTAATTTCAAAATGTTTATAAATTTAACTTTTTGGTTCCTCAGATCATCAAGCAACACTGCTCTTTTTCTCAAGATTTTGGTAGTTAATTAGTTAGTGTGTGTGTGTGTGGGGGGGAATGTACGTTTATGTAATGTCCCCCAATATTGATCATTTTATGTGTGTTCATTGTATGGGTGGCTGAAAGGTTATTTTATTTATATGGAGTATTTTCTTATATATGTGTTTTCTATCTCATCTGTTTATTGTTTTCTGTCTTTTACTGTAAAGCATGTTGAGCTTACCTGTGTGTGAAATGTGCTTTATAAATACAATTGATTTGACTTGACTTTTCATCATTCCATTTACCAAAGTGCCTGCCGATCATATTCTGTCTCACAATTCATTCATCTCCTGCTTTAACATTTACAGTTTCTATTTAAAGATGTTGAAGCAATGTGCCACCTAAACATTACATAGCTTAACCCACAGAACAACAGCTGCAGCATCCTCACCATTACCACTACCGTCATCCTATTCATTACTAACATCTTTTATATTATATCTATATTTGTACATCAAATCTTACACTTTGATGGGGTTTCTGAATGCGAAGCACTGTTGTATCTGGTTTGTTTATGATTTGCACATTTTCCACTGTATTCCTCTTTCTTATTAGACTTCTGCACAAGCCATGCGTGAGCGGAGCACTACAGTTTATTTAGCCTGAGCTTACAGTGTGTATTTATGCAAATGGAGACAAGCTGTTAAACTCACTGTGTTAAAATATCAGTTTCATCTAACAGGGCAAAGATGCAGTGGAGTCTGTTTCTGCTCATTCTGATGGGTAAGTGGATCATTGTAAAATGTAAATGTAAAACAGACAAAACAGACACTGTTACTGACCCTTCCCACCCTCACCCACACAAAGAAAACACACACACACACACACACACACACACACACACACACACACACATACACATACACACACAAGTAAATGAGCTCAATCCCATTAAATTAAAAGGATGGTGTAAGTAGTGGGTGTGAGCTGGGATTTTGTTTTATTTATGAAATGCTTGCTATTCTTCAGCTCCAACAATGCAGTATTTTCTCTGGTTTTAGGTTCCTTTTTAACTTGTCAACTATATGAGTACCACTTTATTGAAAAGCAAAAGACCTGGGATGACGCCCAGAAGTACTGCAAAGAGAAATATACAGATCTGGCCACAGTGTATGACATGACAGATGTGAGGAGACTCCTTAACTCTAGAAAGGATCAACAGGAAGCCTGGATTGGACTGTACAACCTGCCGGGCACAGAAAACACCAAGAGGCACCGGTCTCTGCCACGGCTGGATTATGATGCAACTAAGACAAAATTGCTTCGTGGACAACTAAGGGTTGAGAAATGTTTTCTGATACTTGTCAAGTTTATTCAGTTATACTGGAGTCCTACCCCTTGTACTGAGAAACATGGATTTATCTGCTATGATGGTGAGAATAGTTTTGAGCCTATTTTGTACATTTTGGTTTTCTAACAATTTTGGGTGAAAATGATTTAAAACTACATAACTACCTGACTTTGTGTGTTTCAAAAATCATTCCAAAGCCACATGTATGTGACTTTTTTTTTTTTTTTGTCAAGAACGTAAGATTAATTGGTAAGTTTGGTGAGATACTTCCACTTTTTTAACTGTATTCTAATCAATTTTATTTGTGATTGAAAGAACCACTTTCATGTTTGTACAATATATACAAAGCAGCCAGCTATCTCAGCTTAGCTTAGCAAGACTGGAAACAGTGAGAAACAGCTATTCTGGCTCTGTCCAAAGGTAATAAAATCCACCTACCAGCACATCTAAAGCTCACTAATTAAAACGTTATATCTCATTTGGATTAAACAAACAAGATATAAAATGTTATTTGGCGAGGTTTAGGTGTGCTAGTAGGCAGATTTTGTTACTGTTTCCAGTCTTTTGCTAAACTAAGCTAACTAGCTGCTGACAGTAGCTTTACATTCACCAAACAAACATGAGAGTGATATCAGACATAAAGCAAAGAAACATGTGTCTCAAAATGTTTATCTGTTCCTTTAAGTAATTTATCATTCTGTACCTCACACACTTCTAGAAAATCTCTGAACTGCACTAATCAAGTAAATTGAATCCATTACTTTGCTTTACATTACTGAATAAATGTGCATTTCATAAAAAAGACAGAATATTAGATGATGCAAGTTTTTCTGTTTACTCCACAGGAAAGAAGACAAACAAAAAATTCCATTTGATTGAAGAAAAGAAGACGTGGCAAAAGGCTCAGAGCTACTGCAGAGAAAAATCACACGGACCTTGTCAGTGGACTCAACCAGTTAAAAGAGCTAATAAGAGAGATACAAAAAGATCCTTTCCGTAGGTATTGGGTCGGAGATACGTGGATGTGGTCAGATCAGAGTCCTTTCTCCTTCAGACACTGGGATCACAGCTGGGCTGACATTTTGAGACCTAACCCAGACAAAAAGAAATGTGCAATGACCACGTTGGATGAAACAGGCAGATGGAAGACTGATGACTGTGGTGAAAAAAAATCCTTTTTCTGCTATGACGGTGAGTTTTCATAGTTTGCTCCTTGGGAACAGCACTGGAAACAGTCTGAAGATCAATCTGGATTCATTGATTTATTAATTCATTTTACATCTAGATTCTGTAGCCTATGTATTCTTACCTCACAGCAACATGTACATAAACTAAATCTGTTTTGTTTTTGTTCTTTTTTTTTAATTTTTTTTACAATGATTGGTTTCTTAAATTGCACAGCTTTCATTTTATTAAGTCTTGTTTATGTTGGGTCGTGGCTACAAGTTTGGCTATCAGCAATAATTATTATCAAAGATAATTGTTAATTATTAAAATCAATAAAATTATTAATCAGAATTAATAATAATAATAAAATAATAAAAGATAGCCAATTCAGTCTCAAAGTGTACTGATCTATGAATTTGGGACGTTGATAAATAATTAATTTAATAACTGTAAACAAAATCACCATATCAGTAGTAAGTTATGGTTGAAGGATTTGGAGTTCTTTACAGAGCAAAACTCATTCTTGTGCAACATTAAAACAGACAACAGGTATATCCAAAAGCATTTATTTAACAAAGGGTAAAAGCAACACACAATACTAATCTAGCTAAGTGTACCTATATACAAGTGTGAGTGTGTATGTGTGTATTTGTGTGTGTGTGTGTGTGTGTGTGTAGGGAAGACAATAGCAAGATGGCTGCAGTCACCTGGTGACTGAGCACCATGGATGTATAAAGAGAACTGGATACAGCGTCGGAGGCGTGGCCCCGTTCATTCTTATGAAAGTTGCTCAGTGGCGCATGAAGCCAAAAAAAAATCGACTTCCCGGTATAAAAGTACCCGGATCTTCCGCATTGTGCGGCCCATAGAGCATGCGCACTAGTGACTTTCGCTGGCTACTTCTGGTTTAGCCCTCCGGCTAACTTGAATGGGGATAAAACAATTAAATCATTCGGCTCTTCAAAGCTTTTGAAATGTGATCGGACCGAACGGATTTAATTCTGATGGTGAGACAACTCATTTCACGGGGGTTGTGACGCTCAGAAAAATGTATTTGCTGATTTACAGACGTCTCTTTCACAATGTAAATCTATGGGAAAAAGTCTTTTTCGGCCAGTGTGCATCACGTGACGTTGTAATTACACGGTTTGGCCGCTATGTCAAATTGGCTTCAAAGCCTGGCACTCTTCCTGTATCCAGTTCTCTTTATACATCTATGCTGAGTACATGGCAGGCTGACAATTTGGCTGATAAAGGGAACTACAGAGATAGACCATGTGGTGTCTTGAACCACATGTGCTGCCTGAACCAAAGTTTGCCAAACTAAGTTTTAACCTCTTAACTGTGTGGTTCTCTATTCAAGGCCAATTGGTGTATGCTAAAGGTGCCAAGTTAAAATGAGGTTAGTTGCATGCAAGGCCTAGTTACTGGATGTAACATGTGTTAAGCATGCTAACATTAACCTAGCGGTGTGGCTATGCGGTAACCTGACTATAAGCAACAAGGACATCACAACAACAGTTCAATGTATAACCTTAAGCAAATCAATGCACGTACAGCACATTTTTTGAGTTAAACATTCTTGCTTAGCCGTACTATGCTTCGCTGTGTTGCTAGGCTATTCCCAGTTGTTACCAGTCCATGAAGGAAGAGATGCTTTGTGGCGTTCTGCTTTGTAGCCAGTGAATCTGTGGGTGAGTCAGGCTGAGAAGGCTTTGGCTCTGAAGCTGAAAGATGCAGGCGTTGCTGGGCAGACAGCACTCCAGTCGTGCAGAGGGCCCAGGTCACTCCTTTGTGTAGAGTTAGCGGCAAGCTAACTCCATTTCGCAGCCCCTGTACTTGTTAAACTGGCCAGCAGACTTGTGTGTTAGCTGCTGGCACAAGGAAACTTAGTTTCTGAGTCTGAGGCTCTTGTGTCTTCTGCTGTAAAGAAGACTGTGTGTGTCTGCTGTGAGCAGGCCACACAAGAGAGCAGAGAGCTGCTCCAGCAGCTGCTGGAGGTGTGAAAGAGCAAGCAGCTGCTCCTGCAGCTGAAGGAGAAAGAGAGCAAGGAGCTGCTCCTGCTGCAGCTCGGGGAGAAAAGAGAAAGATAAGAGGGGAATCTCTAGTTCTGATAACCTGGATCTATGGATGGAGCTTCACACTTTGGGTGCGAACCCCCAGGGCTCAGGTTTCTTGGAGTCTTGAAACATGTGGTAAACTGTGGTCCACATGGAGTCCCAACATTTACATCAGTGACCTTGTGTTTATCAGAGATGCTGCTAGCTCTAAAATAATTCACATACAATCATTTTTTTTAGGATTAAAATAGTCAAAATTAAAGATATTTAACTTTGAAACCAAACATAATATCAGTGACTACAACCTACTTTTTTAAAATTAGCTTTTGAAAATCCTTATTGGAGCCCAGAGTCCTCAACAATGAACCAAACAAAACTACTAGTATGATCCTGTGTTTGTCTCAATTTCTTCCATGACAGATGAAGTGATCCTGATCAGAGAAAATAAGACCTGGGAGGAGGCCTTGTATTACTGCAGAGAGAAATACCGTGACCTGGTCTCCATCACTAACCTTCACCAGCAGAGATGGGTCGAAGAGAGAGCCAAGATCGCTGACAGTCCCTTCGTCTGGCTGGGACTACGCTACACCTGCACTCTGGATTTCTGGTTCTGGGTCAGTGATGAGGTCGTCTCCTATAAGAACTGGGACTCAGATGGACAGAAGGACGAGTGTGACATGTCTGGAGCCATGAAGAGAGAAGGACATAAGTGGTTCAGTCGGCATGATAATGAGAAGTATAATTTCATCTGTGCTCTTTAGTAAATAGTGAAATGAAATGTAAAATTACAAATTAGATGTTGCACTGCATGACTACTAAGAATGTTCACATTTCAGTAGCTGCCTGGACAATTATTAATATGAATATATATTTTTCTGTCTCCTTGCCCTGATTCAGGAACATCTGAACTCTCTTTGTCATGCTGGATGACATATAACTACATTGTTTATCCATTAGGATTTGGTTACATTTTTCTTTTAAAGTGTGGGCTTTTTATTCATCTTTTGAGGCTATATTTTCCATCCCATCAGAATGGTAGTATGTATACAAGAGGAAATAGAAATAAATATACCAATCCATACTGGTGTGCTGTAGTAAATATCTCATATACTCACTCTGGAATATTTTATCTTAATTTTTAAAGTTTTGGTTAAGATCTGGTGACGGTGACAAAATGTAAAATCATATTTCTTTGAGTTTTATGTAAACAGATACTTGATTTATTTGATGCTCAATAAACTGTTAAACTACATAGTGTTTTTTTCTTTTTTATGTTCAACCAGTGATGCCTGATTTTAGAATGAAAATGCAGACCATAATGTACAGTGTGAAAGCACTTGTTAAAGAAAACCATCACAATAGAACTTAGCAAAGAGTAACAATAATGACTGCAAAACAAAAAAAAAACAATCCCAAATCTGAAACTGATTTACACATAATTCAGTTGTTTTCAAATCTTTCTGGGTGTCATTCTTAAATGACAGTCGATTAAGAGAAGTGGTGGAAGACCTACACAGATCCTTTATTTAAGTAAAAGCACCAGTACCAAATAAAAACACTCCATTAGCAGTAAAAGTTCTTCATTAGTAAAGGTATGAACAAAATGTACTTAAATTATCAAAAGTAAAAGTTTGTTCAAAATAATGGCTCTGGCGGTGACTGATACAATATATTATTATAGATTGTTTTTACTAATGCATCAGTGTTAATGCAGGTGGTAGCACCACCTAGTGGAAAAGTCATGCCGCACCACTGGTCACAACTCAGTCAAATATGTCCGAGGGGGGGCACATAGTAAATTGGAAAATTTCTAAAGATACCAAAGCATAAAACTGAACTAAATAGCTAAATAACGGAGCTGCTGTAAACAACTTCATGCTATCAGCTGCTAATTGAAGCCAGACTAGTGTATCCCAATTGTCTTTTGCCTACTACTTCAACAGCAGAACTTCACTGGACTCTTGTTTCTTAACTTTGACATTCGCATAAAGCGAGTCAGCAACAGTCGACTACTGTACGTTAACCTAATTTGTATAGCAGCAGTCATTTCAACCTGGATTTTTTGACATCAGTATTAGCCTTTTTGGAGGGATTGCACTACACCTGCACTCTGGATTTCTGGTTCTGGGTCAGTGAAAAGTTAGTGTGCTATGAGAACTGGGCCTCAGAGGGAGAGGTGTGACATGTCTGGAGCCATGGAGAGAGGACGGCATCAGTGGTTCAAAAATATGATAATGAGAAGTTTAATTTCATCAAGTTGTTGTAATCCCAGTTGTAAAACCCACTCTTCACTGGTGACAGACTTTATATTCACCTACCCAGCTTGCTGTTTAGTGGTGTGTTTTTCTCGAATGAGAAAAGCTTGCAGCACTGTATGTGTGTTCTCTGGCATAGTCAATGGTATTCAGGGAAATGTATGAATCAGAATATGAGGAGGAGACAAACAAAATTACTATGAGATTTGCTAACTGCAGATTGTAGGGTCAGGAAAAGGTCACCTGGAAAACTTAGTGTTCTGTCTCGTTTTGTCTTGTTTTGATTCAGCAACATCTGAATGAGCCTCTGTTATTCCCTGAGGTTGATGCTATATTTTTCCTTTCATTTGATGTTATATTTTGCATCCTATATAACGTTAAATACGTACTTATCTCTCCAATCTCTGTGGTATATAGTATATTAATATATACAGGCGAAAAACTGGTACAGGCCTGAATGCTCGACCCCTACAGTGAGGGGATCTGGTGGCTCTGTTATGCTGTGGGAAGCATTTTGCTGGCATAGTTTGGGTCCACTTGTCCCCTTAGAGGGAAGGGTCACTGCAAATCAATACAAAGTTGTTCTGAGTGATCACCTTTATCCTATGATGAAACATTTCTATCCTGATGGGAGTGGTCTCTTTCAGGATGACAAGGCCCCAATTCACAGGGCACGAGAGGTCACTGAATGGTTTGATGAGTATGAAAATTATGTAAATCATATGCTATGGCCTTCACAGTCACCAGATCTCAACCCAACTGAACACATATGGGAGATTTTGTGTTAGACAGCGCTCTCCACCACCATCATCAAAACACCAAATGAGAGAATATCTTTTTTAAAAAAAATGGTATTCATCCCTCCAGAAGAGTTCAGAGACTGTAGAATCAATGCCAAGGCTGAAGAACACCATTTTTGAAAAAAGATATTCCCAGATATTGAGCAGAAAAGGCAGTTTTTACACACAGTATCTGTATTGTTGGAGAAATCTCCTGTGTTAACATCATATGCCAACATAACATGTGATTATGCTTACAGCATAAAATAAATAAAATGATTTGGCATGTAGTCACCCTTTAACTGATATTTAACATTGACATCCAGGTTAACTGACTCCTTTGAGCATAATTGTATCTTATGTTGAAATTCTCACACTAAAGAAACTGAGACGGTTGCAGTGCAAGAGAAAATTCTAAATTAAAAAAAACCTGTGTTGGTTGAAACTGGATCTTTACAGATTACAGGGGCACAGTGCTGTAGGTAACTCTCCTCTTTAGTAGCCAGTAACTAAAGAACAGTGATACCTTTTCTTTCTGCTTGTTAACAGTCAACAACCTCAAGTGAGACCAACACAATAAATAGTTCAATTTGTGAGTGAAATGTCTGCAAGAGAGGGTCACTGAAAATAATTCATGTTTTAAACAGTTTGTTCAGGTAGTGTTTTGTGTAATGTACATTTTATCTGCTCTGTCCACAAGGACAAGGACTTACTCTTGTTAACAATGGACAATTCCTGGAAGTAATTAAGATGTGACATTTCCATATTCAAAAGCAGACATCAATGTAGCAACCAGAGAATATGTACAGGATTAACATTATCGTACAACAGTCTCCACCAGCACAGAAGGGAGAGACATCAGAGCAGAGTGAATCTGAGGAGAGCAGGAATCAGAAAAAGTAAGTTAAGACTCTGTATCATGTCAAATCTAAGTCTTCTTTTAGGTATTCTGAATTTTGTCTTTTCAAGTGATTTGAACAACTTTTTTTAAATTATGTAGTGTTCAGTATTTTACCTCAGGTAGACTCAAAGACAAAAACACCTGTTACTATATTGCAATCAAGTACAATCTCCCTTCAGTAAATATGTGAAGCTTACTGCGTAATGTTAAGTTTTGGTTGACACGGTGCCAGAGGGGTATTTTGAATTAAATGTAATATAATTTAATGTATTAACTGAATTTTCACTTTCAAACATGTCTTATGAAACTCAAAGTAATAAGAACTAACATAGATCACTAAATGTGCCAATTATAATAAATATATTTTCTTAAATAGGTAATCGAATTTTAAAAGGGAATTGTAAAATTTAAATTTAAAAGGTTTATACATTTAACTTTTTCGTTCCTCAGATCATCAAGCATGTGTCTCTTAAATGTACCGACAGTTAAATCAGGTGAAGGTGCATTAAGTCACTATGATGCTGTTCTCTGAAACAAACCTGATGCCTAATGACCTGATATCTGCTACAACTGTATCTTCTTTTGAAAGCAGTCTCGACACATTGCTTTTTGTGTGTGTGTGTGTGTGTGTGTGTGTGTGTGTGTGTGTGTGTGTCTTTGTGCACGTATGCTGTCGTCCATGAGTGAGTGCTGTTGTAGGAATAGGACAAAGCTTGTAAAAAGCTGTACTTTATATGTGTGTTCATTGTATGGATGGCTGAAAGGTTATTTTATTTATATGGAGTATTTTATTATATATGTGTTTTCTATCTCATCTGTTTATTGTTTTCTGTCTTTTACTGTAAAGTATATTGAGCTTACCTGTGTGTGAAATGTGCTTTATAAATACAATTGATTTGACTTGACTTTTCATCATTCCATTTACCAAAGTGCCTGCTGATCATATTCTGTCTCACAATTCATTTGTCTCCTGCTTTAACATTTACAGCTGGAGTATTCTCACCATTACCACTACCATCATCCTATTCATCACTAACATCCTTTATATTATATCTATATTTGTACATCAAATCTTACACTTTGATGGGTTTTGATGGGGTTTCTGAATGTGAACCACTGTTGTATCTGGTTTGATTATGATTTGCACATTTTCCACTGTATTCCTCTTTCTTATTAGACTTCTGCACAAGCCATGCGTGAGGGGAGAACTACAGTTTATTTAGCCTGAGCATACAGTGTGTATTTATGCAAATGGAGACAAGCTGTTAAACTCACTGTGCTAAAATATCAGTTTCATCTAACAGGGCAAAGATGCAGTGGAGTCTGTTTCTGCTCATTCTGATGGGTAAGTGGATCATTGTAAAATGTAAATGTAAAACAGACAAAACAGACATTGTTACTGACCCTTCTCATCCTCACACACACAAAGAAAACACACACATACACACATGCACACACACACAAAGGAGACCCACTAACATGAAGAGACACTGCAAAAAGAGGTTTTCAAAGTAAAGATGCATTTTTATAACAATTTTACAACCAATGCATACAACGTGTTGATGTAATCCAAATAATGTTCCTTTCTAAGACTATGTGTGATTTCATACTGTAGATACAACTCACTAGCTTGATTCATAAAATAGTTGGACTGCTCACTCTGCTTATCACATAAAATAACCAAGTAGGTGAGCTCAGTCTCATTAAATTAAAAGGATGGTGTAAGTAGTGGGTGTGAGCTGGGATTTTGTTTTATTTATGAAGTGCTTGAACTTCTTCAGCTCCAACAATGCAGTATTTTCTCTGTTTTTAGGTTCCTTCTTAACATGTCAACAATATGAGTACCACTTTATTGAAGAGCAAAAGACCTGGGATGATGCCCGGAAGTACTGCAGAGAGAACTATACAGACCTGGCCACAGTGTATAACTTGACAGACATGAGGAGACTCTGTAAGTCTAAAGAGAATCAACAGGAAGCCTGGATTGGACTGTACAACCCACTGGGCACAGGAAACATAGAGTGGTACCCGTCTTTTCCATGGATGGAGTACAATGAACCTGGTCCAATAGGGAGTTATGGACAACAAAATGATGAGAAATGTTTGCTGATAGATAAACCTTATCGTCACTTACACTGGAAATTAACCACTTGTACTAAGACACATGGATTTATCTGCTATGATGGTGAGAATAGTTGTGATCCTATTTTGTACATTTTGGTTTTCTAACAGTTGCACTATATATGGATTTATCTCTTTGGATGAAAATGATTTAAAACTAAATGACTACCTGAGCTTGTGTGTTTCAAAAATCATTCTAAAGCCACATCTATGTGACTTTTGTTTTGACAACAATGTAAGATTAATTAGTAAGTTTGGTGAGATACTTCCACTTGCTTCTTTAACTGTATTCTAATCAATTTCACTTGTGATTGAAAGAATAATGAGATCAAAAGAACCACTCTCATGTTTGTACAATAAATACAAAGCAGCCAGTTAGCTCAGCTTAGCTTAGCAAGACTGGAACCATTGAGAAACAGCTATTCTGGCTCTGTTCAAAGGTAACAAAATCCACCTACCAGCACCTCTAAAGCCCAATAATTAACATGTTATATCTCTTTTGTTTAATTCGTACAAAACTGACGTGTAAAAACAATATTTGTTCTTTTATGAGGGGTTATGTGCTGGACTGTTTCTTGACTGAGAGCAGTTGCCAGGTAACCAGCAGGGACTCCAGGAAGTCAATGCTCAAGAAATAGTCTGACCCATAACGTACCCGCAAAAAACCCTCAGTGTCACTCTAACACTGCGGCTCTTGTATGAATTAAACAAACAAGATATAACATGTTAATTGGTGAGGGTTAGATGTGCTAGTATGCAGATTTTGTTACTGTTTCCAGTCTTTTGCTAAACTAAGCTAACCAGGTGCTGACAGTAGCTTTACATTCACCGAACAAATATGAGAGTGATATCAGACATAAAGCAAAGAAACATGTTTCTCAAAATTTTTAACTATTCTCTTATGTAATCCACCATTTTGTATCTCTCACACACTTCTTCAAGATGTCTGAACTGAACTAAGTAAATTCAATCCATTCTTTTGCTTTACATCACCAAATAAATGTCTATTTCATAAAAATTGATCATCTAATATTAGATGATGCAAGTTTTTCTGTTTACTTCATAGGAAAGAATCCATCCAAAAAATTCCTTTTGTTTGAAGAAAAGAAGACGTGGCAAGAGGCTCAGAGCTACTGCAGAGAACATCACACAGACCTGGTCAGTAAACTCAACCAGCTACAAGACAAAGAGCTAATAAGAGAGATACAAAAATATCCTTCCAGTTGGTATTGGGTCAGAGATGCCTGGATGTGGTCAGATAGGAGTCCTTTCTCCTTCAGCTATTCTGACATTTTGAGACCTAAGCCAGTCGAAAAGAAATGTGCAGTGACCATGATGGATGAAACATGCAGATGGAAGACTGACAACTGTGATGAAGAAAAATCCTTTTTCTGCTATGACGGTGGGTTTTCATAGTTTGCTCCATGGGAAAAGCACTAAAAACAGTCTGAAGATCAATCTGGATTTATTGACTTATTCATTCATTTTACATCTAGATTCTGTAGCCTATGTATTCTTACCTGACAGCTACATGTACATAAACTAAATCTGTTTTGTTTTTGTTTTTTGTTTTTTTTACAATGATTGGTTTCTTAAATTGTACAGCTTTCATTTTATTAAGTCTTGTTTATGTTGGGTCGTGGCTACAAGTTTGACTATCAGCAATAATTAATGATTATCAAAGATAATTGTTAATTATTAAAATCAATAAAATTATTAATCAGAATTAATAATAATGGGGCACCACCCTGGACTCAGGGAAAAAGATTCAGTCTCAAAGTGTACTGATCTATGAATTTGGGACTTTGATAAATAATTAATTTAATAACTATAAACAAAATCACCATATCAGTAGTTAGTTATGGTTGAAGGATTTGGAGTTCTTTACAGAGCAAAACTCATTCTTGTGCAACATTAAAACAGACAACAGGTATATCCAAAAGCATTTATTTAACAAAGGGTAAAAGCAACACACAATACTAATCTAGCTAAGTATACCTATATACAAGTGTGAGTGTGTATGTGTGTGTGTGTGTGTGTGTGTGTGTGTGTGTGTGTGTGTGTGTAGGGGAGACAATAGCAAGATGGCTGCAGTCACCTGGTGACTGAGCACCATGGATGTATAAAGAGAACTGGATACAGCGTCGGAGGCGGGGCCCCGTTCATTCTTATGAAAGTTGCTCAGTGGCGCATGAAGCCAAAAAAAATCGACTTCCCGGTATAAAAGTACCCGGATCTTCCGCATTGTGCGGCCCATAGAGCATGCGCACTAGTGACTTTCGCTGGCTGAGTCGGCTACTTCCGGTTTAGCCCTCCGGCTAACTTGAATGGGGATAAAACAATTCAATCATTCGGCTCTTCAAAGCTTTTGAAATGTAATCGGACCGAATGGATTTAATTCTGATTGTGAGACAAGTCATTTCACGGGGGTTGTGACGCTCAGAAAAATTTATCCGCTGATTTACAGACGTCTCTTTCACAATGTAAATCTATGGGGAAAAGTCTTTTTGGGCCAGTGTGCATCACGTGACGTTGTAATTACACGGTTTGGCCGCTATGTCAAATTGGCTTCAAAGCCTGGCACTCTCCCTGTATCCAGTTCTCTTTATACATCTATGCTGAGTACATGGCATGCTGACAATTTGGCTGATAAAGGGAACTACAGAGATAGACCATGTGGTGTCTTGAACCACATGTGCTGCCTGAACCAAAGTTTGCCAAACTAAGTTTTAACCTCTTAACTGTGTGGTTCTCTATTCAAGGCCAATTGGTGTATGCTAAAGGTGCCAAGTTAAAATGAGGTTAGTTGCATGCAAGGCCTAGTTACTGGATGTAACATGTGTTAAGCATGCTAACATTAACCTAGCGGTGTGGCTATGTGGTAACCTGACTATAAGCAACAAGGACATCACAACAACAGTTCAATGTATAACCTTAACCAAATCAATGCACGTACAGTACATTGTTTGAGTTAAACATTCTTGCTTAGCCGTACTATGCTTCGCTGTGTTGGTAGGCTATGCCCAGTTGTTACCAGTCCATGAAGGAAGAGATGCTTTGTGGCGTTCTGCTTTGTAGCCAGTGAATCTGTGGGTGAGTCAGGCTGAGAAGGCTTTGGCTCTGAAGCTGAAAGATGCAGGCGTTGCTGGGGAGACAGCACTCCAGTCGTGCAGAGGGCCCAGGTCACTCCTTTGTGTAGAGTTAGCGGCAAGCTAACTCCATTTCGCGGCTCCTGTACTTGTTAAACTGGCCAGCAGACTTGTGTGTTAGCTGCTGGCACAAGGTAACTTAGTTTCTGAGTCTGAGGCTCTTGTGTCTTCTGCCGTAAAGAAGACTGTGTGTGTCTGCTGTGAGCAGGCCCCACAAGAGAGCAGAGAGCTGCTCCAGCAGCTGCTGGAGGTGTGAAAGAGCAAGCAGCTGCTCCTGCAGCTGAAGGAGAAAGAGAGCAAGGAGCTGCTCCTGCTGCAGCTCGGGGAGAAAAGAGAAAGATAAGAGGGGAATCTCTAGTTTTGATAACCTGGATCCATGGATGGAGCTTCACACTTTGGGTGCGAACCCCCTGGGCTCAGGTCTCTTGGAGTCTTGAAACATGTGGTAAACTGTGGTCCACATGTAGTCCCAACATTTACATCAGAGACCTTGTGTTTATCAGAGATGCTGCTAGCTCTAAAATAATTCACATACAATCATTTTTTTTAGGATTAAAATAGTCAAATTTAAAGATATTTAACTTTGACACCAAACATAATATCAGTGACTACAACCTACTTTTTTAAAATTAGCTTTTGAAAATCCTTATTGGAGCCCAGAGTCCTCAACAATGAACCAAACAAAGCTACTAGTATGATCCTGTGTTTGTCTCAATTTCTTCCATGACAGATGAAGTGATCCTGATCAGAGAAAACAAGACCTGGGAGGAGGCCTTGTATTACTGCAGAGAGAAATACCGTGACCTGATCTCCATCACTAACCTTCACCAGCAGAGATGGGTCGAAGAGAGAGCCAAGAAGGCTGATAGTCTCTACATCTGGCTGGGACTACGCTACACCTGCACTCTGGTTTTCTGGTTCTGGGTCAGTGATGAGGTCGTCTCCCATGAGAACTGGGACTCAGATGGACAGATCAATGAGTGTGACATGTCTGGAGCCATAAAGAGAGGAGAACATAAGTGGTTCAGTCGGCATGATAATGAGAAGTTTAATTTCATCTGTACTCTTTAGTAAATTGTGAAATGAAATGTAAAATTACAAATTAGATGTAGCACTGAAAGACTACTAAGAATGTTCACATTTCAGTAGCTGCCTGGACAATTATTATTAATATGAATATATATTTTTCTGTCTCCTTGTCCTGATTCAGGAACATCTGAACTCTCTTTGTCATGCTGGATGACATATCACTACTTTGTTTATCCATGAGAATTTTGTTACATTTTTCTTTTAAAGTGTGGGCTTTTTATTCATTTTTTGAGGCTATATTTTCCATCCCATCGGGGTGGTAGTATGTATACAAGACGAAATAGAAATAAAAATACCAATCAATACTGGTGTGCTGTAGTAAATCTCTCATATACTCACTCTGGAATATTTTATCTTCATTTTTAAAGTTTTGGTTAAGATCTGGTGACGGTGACAAAATGTAAAATCATATTTCTTTGAGTTTTATGTAAACAGATACTTGATTTATTTGATGCTCAATAAACTGTTAAACTACGTAGTGTTTTTTCTTTTTTATGTTCAACCAGTGATGCCTGATTTTAGAATGAAAATGCAGACCATAATGTACAGTGTGAAAGCACTTGTTAAAGAAAACCATCACAATAGAACTTAGCAAAGAGTAACATTAATGACTGCAAACAAAAAAAAACAATCCCAAATCTGAAACTGATTTACATATAATTCAGTTGTTTTTAAATCTTTCTGGGTGTCATTCTTAAATGACAGTCGATTAAGAGAAGTGGTGGAAGACCTACTCAGATCCTTTATTTAAGTAAAAGCACAAGTACCAAATAAAAACACTCCATTAGCAGTAAAAGTTCTTCATTAGTAAAGGTATGAACAAAATGTACTTAAATTATCAAAAGTAAAAGTTTGTTCAACAGAATAATGGCTCTGGCTGTTACTGATACAATATATTATTATAGATTGTTTTTACTGATGCACCAGTGTTTATGCAGCATTTTATTGTTGTAACTAGTTGAACTATTTTTTATGTCAATGTGTATGTTTTAGTTCAATGGCTCCAGGTAGTGAGATGAATAACTAGCATAAGAAATAAGAATGACAAAGTTCTGCTATGTCTGTTCAACTGTTTGGACTTTCTACTAATTGTTACTGTTTCTGTGAAATATTGGAAAATTACACCTCTATTGGCCTCAAACAATTATTTAAATTTCTGAAGTTTAGAACAGCTAACTACACCTGAAATGTGTCAAGGGCCCCAACAAGATGCTGTTTTTTAAGCCATAAAGGTTAGAAACAACCTGTTTAATCTGTAACAATGTATTGTGTTTTATAAGCTTATCATACAGCATGTTTTTTTATGTGAAAGTTTTATATGCAAAGTAGCCTAACAGCTGTCACATAAATGTGGTGGTTAAAAGTACAATATTTCCCTCTGCAGTGTAGTGAAGTACAAGTAGGCTATGGGAATGCTCAAGGAAGCAGGAAGTCATGTTGTTGTTGTTGTTGTTGTTGTTGTCCTTTTAGTTACTGTAAGTTAGGTTTGTTTTTGTTGGTGACACCTTGGGGTATTTATTAAATTTGATAGAGGGCGCACCCAGGCTGGTATTGGCACAACATCAGCAACAACCATCAGCAGCTGCCAGCAGCGCTTCACTCTAACATGTTCAGACTTGTATTTGTTTATTAAATCTGTCAAGGGTTTACACAATGGATGATCCTTACAAGTATCCTGGGTTAGGGTTAGTCTATGTAATGTCCCCCAGATGGCCATTTTATGTGTGTTCATTGTATGGGTAGCTGAAAGGTTATTTTATTTATTTGGAGTATTTCATATATGTGTTTTCTATCTCATATGTTTATTGTTTTCTGTCTTTTACTGTAAAGCATATTGAGCTCACCTGTGTATCAAATGTGCTTTAGAAATACAATTGATTTGACTTGAATTTTCATCATTCCATTTACCAAAGTGTCTGTGTGACAAAGTGGGTGATTTGTCCCTGTTTTTACCATCAATGCCATATAGCTTATTTATTTAACCATGCTTGTTAATTGTTTGTTTAGCCATAGGCCCAGCATTACTCTGCAACTTGCAGACACACACTATCCCGGGTATGTTTGTGATTTGCATTATGTTTGGAAACACTTCACATACCAGCAACATTTTTGGTTAAAGTAAAACACAGACAAGTATTGTTAAGTTTAGTTATTGTTTATTGGTTAAGTTCTGCATTCCATAAGTTAATCATTTTCTTTGTTACTTACCATACCCACCATGTGCTCTACAAACAAAAGGAGGAGGCACTCAACTATTTCCTGTATTTACACACTGGGTGACATCATCAGTGATGTTATTGGGTTAGACCAAGTATGGGGGATTTATGTTACTTAGTTAAATAATTGGTTTAGTATCGGTATGATTTGTACTTGTTTTGGCTCAAGTTGAGGTTTAATGCTGTGGATGTGTTTTGTGCAAACAATGTTGACTGATACAAGTAACATTGTTATATGCCAGGTGGCATAAGGGAAAGGACATCCCTGCAATATATTTGGTTCTGTCTGGTAGATTGGAGGGCCTATTTAAGGGGAGAGATGTAGGTTTAGGGGGAGCAGAAATTGGAGGATGACAGTGCCTTAGTGCCTTAGTTTGCTTTATCCTGAGTTAAGCTAGTTAACTTTGATTTTGCTTGTGTTCATTTCATTTTTTGAGACACTTTTTGTTTTTGGGGTTTTTTTTTTTGGTACACTGGACTGAATAAATCAGTTTTTACTCATTCAACAAGAGTTTGAGTCTGCCTCCTACCACCTTCCTAGCCACTATGATCAGGCTTCCTCACAGTCTGCCTATCATATTCCATCTTCGTCTCCTGCTTTAACATTTACAGTTTCCATTTAAAGATGCTTAAACAATGTGCCACTTAAACATTACAGTAACTTAACCCACAGAACAACAGCTGGAACATCCTCACCATTACCACTACCATCATCCTATTCATTACTAACATCCTTTATATTATATCTATATATGTAAATCAAATCATACACTTTGATGGGCTTTGCTGGGGTTTCTGAATGAGAAGCACTGTTGTATCTGGTTTCATTATACAGCATTTCAATAGTTACACTGCTGTATAAGATGCACTCCTATATAAGATGTCTCCTACCTCACTGTAAAGTCCATTCTCAGTGTTTGTGCACTGCAAGTTGAATACTGGACCACCAAAGTAGTTGTGATGTCACAAAATCCTGCTCATAGGCCCACCCCTTAAAGTCAGCACAGAGAAATTTTCCACTTTTAAGCAGATGAATGTGAAAACAGCCTCCTAGTGACAAACTCTGCACATACATCATTATGCACAATGAAGCTCAAACATCCAACTGTAGGAACAGGAAGAAAAACACATTTTTGAGTGAACAGCGACTTTAAGTTATTTGGAAGTCTCCAACACCACCAGTGTCTTCATATAACACAGCTAGACTCTAAAATGTGATTGGTGTCGATCCTGTTCTCCTCTAGTGTTGTCTTGGTCTTTTCCAAAGGTAATAAAGGTAAAACGTGTACAGATCTCTCTATCAGTATTAGAAGTTAAAGATAACACACTCCTGATGTCCACAGGGATGCAAACTGTACACAAACACAGACACAGGATAAAGAGGGATATTAGAGAGAGATTTTAAAATGTGAATGTCTTTGTTCACTGTTATGTGACCATGCAAATGTTTATGTGTAATGTTATATAGGTGTGTATAGGAATTACAGAATTTATTGTAACAAAGTAAACAGATACTGGGTTAATATGACCTTTGACCCAACATTTTCTTACTGTTCCGACTTCCAGGGAGCAGATTCATAACCTGTGGAATATGATCAGTGAATACCTTAAAATCATGTAATTGTTTTCATTCCCATGAAGTATACATATTTTCATTTATGGTGCCCATTGACTGTGTAAGCTCTGTCTGGGGTTTGAATATTATAATAATAATGGGAATAATCAATAGTAATGAGTCAAAATCACTGTTCAGACTGTTCAGAGACACCTGGAGGTGGTCAGATGGAAGCAGTTTCTCTTTCAGACACTGAGATCAGGAGTTTAACAATGAGCCAGATGAAAAAGGCAGATGGAAGAATTATGACTGTGATGACGATAAACCCTTCTTCTGTTATGGCGGTGAGTTTTTTGAAGATCCACAAAAATAATATAACATTTCCATAGTTTACTCCAGCTTGAAACAGTCTGCAGATCCAGCTGAATTTATTATTTTACAGTATTTATGTATTAATTTACATCTATGTGTATTTATGTCTGTCTGTATTCTCACACACATAAGCTGCATCTGCATATTTGCTGTTGCAATTTAGTAATATATTAACACAATTTCTCAGAGACACGGTTGCCATAACTGAATCAACACACAAACACCTAAATTAGTAGTACACAACAACAACATTTTTCACTGGTATTTGTTGGGAATTCATTTGCATTGTTTTTCACGGTCCACTCTCTCTAACTTCCTGAAAGCAACAGGACGTTTGTTACTGTAGTTTGAACTGCTGATTTAGCCCGCTTGCCCACATGGTCAAAAGTTACAGCAACAGTGTCTGTGTCAAGTGTTAAGTGACTCTTAGCCCTCACCCTAACCCTCTTTTCGGAGTCACAACCATTAAGGGTGCTGAGGCGCACCCTTAATGGATCATACATAACTACAGAAACGTGCAATGACTAATGAAAAAGCGCTGCCTACAATCTTTGTCTGTGTGCCAAAGGGCATACTTTTGTCTGCCCCATGGTGGTATGTGTTTGATATATTTGTTTTTTCCTGGTGGCCCCTGATTAGTTGACACCACACAGTGAAATAACTGGATCTGAATTTTCTACTAGATAACATTTACCCCTTGAAACTGGCAAAATGTACATGGATCATTGGGGGACTGTTGTGATAATTGTAAAGTGAAAGCAGTTGCTAAGTGGCCACCCCGAGTTACTTTTTTAAACTTTTTTGCTGGCATGGTTTGGGTCCACTTATCCCCTTAGAGGGAAGGGTCACTGCAAATCAATACAAAGTTGTTCTGAGTGATCACCTTTATCCTATGATGAAACATTTCTATCCTGATGGGAGTGGTTTCTTCCAGGATGACAAGGCCCCAATTCACAGGGCACGAGGGGTCACTGAATGGTTTGATGAGTATGAAAATGATGTGAATCATATGCTATGGCCTTCACAGTCACCAGATCTCAACCCAAATGAAAATCTAAATGAAATGTCTGCAAGAGAGGGTCACTGAAAATAATTCATATTTTAAACAGTTTGCTCAGGTAGTATTTTGTGTCATGTACATTTTATCTGCTTGTGATATCTTTGTTTTCCATTACATTAGAATACGTCAGTCCTAAAGGACAAGGACTTCCTGCTTTTAACAGTGGACACATTCCTGGTAGTGATAAAGATCTGATGCCTCCACATTTTAATATTCAAAAGCAGACATCAACATAGTACGCAGAGAATATGTACAGGATTAATACTGTTGTACAACAGTCTCCGCCAGCACAGAAGGGAGAGACATCAGAGCAGAGTGAATCTGAGGAGAGCAGGAATCAGAAAAAGTAAGTTAAGACTCTGTATCATGTCAAATCTAAGTCTTCTTTGAGTTATTCTGAATTTTGTCTTTTCACATGATTTGAACAACTTTTTTTTAAAATCATGTGGTGTTCAGTATTTTACCTTAGGTAGACTCTAAGACCAAAACACCTGTTACTATGTCGCAGTCAAGTACAATCTCCCTTCAGTAAATATGTGAAGCTTACTGCATAATGTTAAGTTATGGTTGACATGGTGCCAGAGGGGTATTTTGAATTAAATGTAATATAACTCAATTTACTAAATGGATTTTTATTTTAAACGATGTCTTACGAAACTAATAAATAATAAAATAATAAAAACTAACATAGATCATTAAATGTGCCAATTATAATAATGTTATTTTCTTATTTTATCTTTAAGTTGGGAACTGAATTTTAAAAGGGAATTGTAAAATTTAAATTCAAAAGGTTTATAAATTTAACTTTTTGGTTACTCAGATCATCAAGCATGTGTCTCTTAAATGTATCTAGAATTAAATCATGTGAAGGTGCATTTAGTCACTATGATGCTGATCTCTGGAACAAACATGATGCCTAATGACCCGAGATCTGCTACAACTGTCTCTTCTTTTAAAAAAGTCTCAAAACATTGCTTTTTTCCTCAAGATTTTGGTAGTTAATTAGTTAGTGTGTGTGTGTGTGTGTGTGTGTGTGTGTGTGTGTGTGTGTGTGTGTGTGTGTGGTCTGTCATAGGCTACTTTTGGGGACGAATTTAAGACTTAGGACTAGTAAATTGGGACAGCTTGTCCAACTGGGGACAAAAGCCGTGTCCCCAAATGGAAAAAAAGTTCAGGGGTGGGTCAGTGGTTAAGGTTAAGGTAAGTATCCAGGAAATTAATGTACGTTTATGTAATGTCCCCCAAAATTGATCATTATATGTGTGTTCATTGTATGGATGGCTGAAAGGTTATTTTATTTATATGGAGTATTTTATTATATATGTGTTTTCTATCTCATCTGTTTATTGTTTTCTGTCTTTTACTGTAAAGCATATTGAGCTTACCTGTGTGTGAAATGTGCTTTATGAATACAATTGATTTGACTTGACTTTTCATCATTCCATTTACCAAAGTGCCTGCTGATCATATTCTGTCTCACAATTCATTTGTCTCCTACTTTAACATTTACAGTTTCCATTTAAAGATGTTTAAGCAATGTGCCACCTGAACATTACAGTAACTTAACCCACAGAACAACAGCTGGAGTATTCTCACCATTACCACTACCGTCATACTATTCATTACTAACATCCTTTATATTATATCTATATTTGTACATCAAATCTTACACTTTGATGGGCTTTGATGGGGTTTCTGAATGTGAACAACTGTTGTATCTGGTTTGATTATGATTTGCACATTTTCCACTGTATTCCTCTTTCTTATTAGACTTCTGCACAAGCCATGCGTGAGGGGAGAACTACAGTTTATTTAGCCTGAGCTTACAGTGTGTATTTATGCAAATGGAGACAAGCTGTTAAACTCACTGTGTTAAAATATCAGTTTCATCTAACAGGGCAAAGATGCAGTGGAGTCTGTTTCTGCTCATTCTGATGGGTAAGTGGATCATTGTAAAATATAAATGTAAAACAGACAAAACAGACACTGTTACTGACCCTTCCCACCCTCGCCCACACAAAGAAAACACACACACACACACACACACACACACACACACACACACACACACAAAGAAGTCCCACTCACATGAAGAGACAATGCAAAAAGAGATTTCTAAGTAAGGATGGATGTTAATGACAATTTTACAACCAATGCATGCAACATGTTGATGTAGTCCAAATAATGCTCCTCTCTAAGACTGTGTGATTTCATACTGTAGCTACAACTCACTAGCTTGATTCATAAAACAGTTGGTCTGCTCACTCTGTTTATCACATAAAATAACCAAGTAGGTGAGCTCAGTCTCATTAAATTAAAAGGATGGTGTAAGTAGTGGGTGGGATTTTGTTTTATTTATAAAATGCTTGCTATTTTTCAGCTCCAACAATATTTTCTCTGTTTTTAGGTTCCTCCTTAACATGTCAACAATATGAGTACCACTTTATTGAAGAGAAAAAGACCTGGTATGCCGCCCAGAAGTACTGCAGAGAGAACTATACAGATCTGGCCACAGTGTATAACATGACGGATGTGAGGAGACTCTGTTATTCTACAGAGAATCAAGAGGAAGCCTGGATTGGGCTGCGCAACCCACAGGACACAGGAGATGCCATGTGGCACTGGTCTCTGCCAGGGGTGGAGTACAATGCAACTGAGGCAAAATGGTGTCTTGGAGAACCAAGTGTTAGAAATTATGAGAGCTGTGGGTATATGACGTGGTATTTAAACTGCGAATATGATTTACTTTGTACTCAGAGACTCATGGGATTTATCTGCTATGATGGTGAGAATAATTTTGAGCCTATTTTGTACATTTTGGTTTTCTAACAGTTGCACTATATATAGATGTATCTTTTTGGAAGAAAATGATTTAAAACTACATCTACCTGAGCTTGTGTGTCTCAAAAATCATTCCAAAGCCACATGTATGTGACTTTTTTGGTCAAGAATGTAAGATTAATTAATAAGTTTGCTGAGATACTGCCACTTGCTTCATAAACTTTGGACAAAGGTATTCTAATGTAATGGAAAACACACAAACATAAAATGTACATAACACAAAATATAACCTGAGCAAACTGCTTAAATTATTTTAAGTGACCCTCTCTTGCTGTGTAGAACCGTGTTCTAACCAATTTCACTTGTGATTGAAAGAATAATGAGATCAAAATAACCACTCTAATGTTTGTACAATAAATACAAAGCAGCCAGTTAGCTCAGCTTTACTTAGCTTAGCAAGACTGGAAACAGTGAGAAACAGCTATTCTGGCTCTGTCCAAAGGTAACAAAATCCACCTACCAGCACATCTAAAGCTCACTAATTAAAACGTTATATCTCATTTGGATTAAACAAACAAGATATAAAATGTTAATTAGTGAGCTTTAGATGTGCTAGTAGGCAGATTTAGTTACTGTTTCCAGTCTTTTACTAAGCTAAGCTAACTAGCTGCTGACAGTAGATTTACATTCACCAAACAAACATGAGAGTGATATCAGCAATAAAGCAAAGAAACGTGTTTCCCAAAATGTTTAACTATTCCTTTAAGTAATCCATCATTTTGTACCTCTCACACACTTTTCACTAATTTCTAGAAAATCTCTGAACTGAACTAATGAAGTAAATTGAATCCATTATTTTGCTTTACATTACTAAATAAATGTGTATTTCATAAAAAAGACTATTGAAAGAATTTTAGATGATGCAAGTTTTTCTGTTTGCTCCACAGAAAAGAAGCCACACAAAAAATTCAATTTGATTAAAGAAAAGAAGACGTGGCAAAAGGCTCAGAGCTACTGCAGAGAACATCACACGGACCTGGTCAGCGGGCTCAACCAGTTAGAAGACGAAAAGCTAAAGGAAGAGATAAAAAACACTTATTTCAGATATTGGGTCGGCTTGTTCAGAGATAATTGGAGGTGGTCAGATGGGAGTCTGTCCTCTTTCAGACACTGGGATCACATTGGTAATCAGCAAACCATACGGAAATGTGCAATGACCACGTTGGATGAAACAGGCAGATGGAAGACTGATGACTGTCGTGAAAAAAAATCCTTCTTCTGCTATGACGGTGGGTTTTCATAGTTTGCTCCATGGGAACAGCACTGGAAACAGTCTGAAGGTCAAGCTGGATTTATTGATTTATTCATTCATTTTACATCTAGATTCTGTAGCCTATGTATTCTTACCTCACAGCTACATGTACATGAACTAACTAACTGTTTTTTTGTTTTTTTTACAGTGATTAGTTTCTTAAATTGTGCAGCTTTCAGTTTGTTAAGTCTTGTTTACATCAGAGACCTTGTGTTTATCAGAGATGCCACAAGCTCTAAAATAATTTTCATACTTTTCATACATTTTTTTTTTTTTGGATGAAAAAGGTCAAATTTAAAGATATTTAACTTTGACACCAAACATAATATCCGTGACTACAACCTACTTTTTTAATATTAGCTTTTGAAAATCCTTATTGGAGTCCAGAGTCCTCAACAATGAACCAAACAAAGCTACTAGTATGATCCTGTGTTTGTCTCAATTTTATTCCATGACAGATAAAGTGATCCTGATCAACAAAAACAAGACCTGGGAGGAGGCCTTGTATTACTGCAGAGAGAAATACCGTGACCTGGTCTCCATCACTAACCGTCACCAGCAGAGATGGGTCAAAGAGAGAGCCAAGAAGGCTGACAGTCCCTACATCTGGCTGGGACTACGCTACACCTGCACTCTGGATTTCTGGTTCTGGGTCAGTGATGAGGTCGTCTCCTATAAGAACTGGGCCTCACCTGGACAGAAGGATGAGTGTGACATGTCTGGAGCCATGGACAGAGGAGGACAACATCAGTGGATCAGTCAGCATGATAATGAGAAGTATAATTTCATCTGTTCCAAGTTTTAAAACCTTTGATTTTCATTTACTCACTTTGTTTGGTTGTGTATTTTTCTTGAACAATTTTATATTATTACTGTTCCATTGCTTCATTCAGTTTTAGAGAAAGTACGACACTAAAGGCAATTACAAGTACTGCAGGATTACTAAACTTCATCTGTGCTCTTTAGTAAGTTGTGAAATGAAATGTAAAACAAAAAATTAGATGTTGCACTGAATGACTACTAAGAATGTTCACATTTCAGTAGCTGCCTGGACAATTATTATTAATATGAATATATATTTTTCTGTCTCTTTGTCCTGATTCAGGGACATCTGAGCTCTCTTTGTCATGCTGGATGACATATCACTACTTTGTTTATCCATGAGGATTTTGTTACATTTTTCTTTTAAAGTGTGGGCTTTTTGTTCATCTTTTGAGGCTATATTTTCCATCCCATCAGGGTGGTAGTATGTATACAAGAGGAAATAGAAATAAATATACCAATCCATACTGGTGTGCTGTAGTAAATATCTCATATACTCACTCTGGAATATTTTATCTTAATTTTTAAAGTTTTGGTTAAGATCTGGTGATGGTGACGAAATGTAAAATCATATTTCTTTGAGTTTTATGTAAACAGATCATTGATTTATTTGATGCTCAATAAACTGTTAAACTACATAGTGTATTTTTCTTTTTTATGTTCAACCAGTGATGCCTGATTTTAGAATGAAAATGCAGACCATAATGTACAGTGTGAAAGCACTTGTTAAAGAATACCATCACAATAGAACTTAGCAAAGAGTAACATTAATGACTGCAAAACAAAGCAAAAACAACAACAACAATCCCAAACATGTCTGGACATGTTCTGAAACTGATTTACATATAATTGTTGTTTTTAAATCTTTCTGGGTGTCATTCTTAAATGACAGTCGATTAAGAGAAGTGGTGGAAGACCTACACAGATCCTATTTAAGTAAAAGCACCAGGACCAAATAAAAACACTCCATTAGCAGTAAAAGTTCTTCATTAGTAAAGGTATGAACAAAATGTACTTAAATTATCAAAAGTAAAAGTTTGCTCAACAGAATAATGGCCCTGGCTGTTACTGATACAATATATTATTATAGATCAGTGTTTATGCATCAGTGTTTACCCACCACATAAATGTGGTGGGTAAAAGTACAATATTTCCCTCTGCAGTGTAGTGAAGTACAAGTAGACTATGGGAATGCTCAAGAAAGTAGGAAGTCATGTTTTTGTTGTTGTTGTCCTTTTAGTTACTGTAAGTTAGGTTTGTTTTTGTTGGTGACACCTTGGGCTATTTATTAAATATGACAGGGCGCACCAAGGCACAACATCAGCAACAACCATCAGCAGCTGCCAGCAGCGCTTCACTCTAACATGTTAAGACTTGTATTTGTTTGCCCGAATAAAAATACATTATTCTGCAAAGCACAAATAGTGTTTTTTTTTTTCAAATAGTTCTTGCATACAAATAAAAGAAAAAACATGTCAAATATCACCACGCAGGTCGGTTACATCGTTATCTCAGTCTCTCTCCTCTGCTCCGCGGTTACGTCTATCAGCAGGTCTCAACGAGGGGAGTCACATCCACCTGCTGCATGAGGCACATTTCCTAAATTGGACATCACTCCCGGAGTTGGGGGTGTTGCCTAGAGATAAAGTTGAGTTACTGACATAGGTGCCCTGCTCCAAAGGGACTTTCCATAACCTGTTGTTCCCCTTCTCCTTTTCACAAAGTTAGGTTGTAAAAAGTAAACAAAAAATAAAAAGTAGAAAGCAATAATGGGCTTTGAAGTTCTTCCTTACATGTTACACGCTGTGCTGTATCTGTGTTATGGATGTATAAATAGGTCGTCTATGATCTGGGAGACTCTAGTTTGAGGACTCCCACTCACATGAAGAGACAATGCAAAAAGAGGTTTTTAAAGTAAAGATGCATTTTTATGACAATTTTACAACCAATGCATGCAACGTGTTGATGTAGTACAAATAATGCTCCTTTCTAAGACTGTGTGTGATTTCATACTGTAGATACAACTCACTAGTTTGATTCATAAAACAGTTGGTCTGCTCACTCTGCTTATCACTTGAAATAACCAAGTTAGTGAGCTCAGTCTCATTAAATTAAAAGGATGGTGTAAGTAGTGGGTGTGACTTTGGATTTTGCTTTATTTATGATATGCTTGAAATTCTTCAACTCCAACAATGCAGTATCTTCTCTGGTTTTAGGTTCCTTCTTCATTTGTCTATGTATATTATATTATATGAGTACCACTTTATTAGAGAGGAAAAGACCTGGAATGACGCCCAGATGTAATGCAGAGAGAACTATACAGACCTGGCCACAGTGTATAACATGACAGACGTGAGGAGACTCCGTAACTCTACAGAGAATCCACAGGAAGCCTGGATTGGGCTGCACAACCCACCGGGCACAAGAAACTGGCACCAGTCTCTGCCAGGGCTGAAGTACAATGCAAGTGAGGCAATCATTTGTTGGAAATTATGAGAGCTATGTGCTGATAATTAAACATAATAGTCACTTATACTTGGTGGTTATCCCTTGTACTGAGAAACATGGACTTATCTGCTATGATGGTGAGAATAGTTATGGGCCTCTTATGTACATTTTGGTTTTCTAACAGTTGCCCTATATATGGATGTATCTCTTTGGATGAAAATGATTTAAAACTACATAACTACCTGAGCTTGTGTGTCTCAAAAATCATTCCAAAGCCACATGTATGTGACTTTTGTTTTGTCAAGAACATGAGATTGATTGGTAAGTTTGGTGAGATACTTCCACTTGCTTCTTTAACTGTATTTTAATCAATTTCACTTGTGATTGAAAGAATAATGAGATCAAAAGAACCACTCTCATGTTTGTACAATAAATACAAAGCAGCCAGTTAGCTCAGCTTAGCTTAGCAAGACTGGAACCATTGAGAAACAGCTATTCTGGCTCTGTTCAAAGGTAACAATTAAAATGTTACATCTCATTTGTTTAATCCGTACAAAACTGAAGTGTAAAACCAATAATTTGTTCTTTTATGAGGGGTTATGTGCTGGACTGTTTCTTTACTGGGAGCAGTTGCCAGGCAACCAGCAGAGACTCCAGGAAGTTAATGCTCAAGAAATAGTCTGGCCCATAACATCCCCACAAAAAACCCTCAGTGTCACTCTGAGAGAAGTATCACTTCTCAGTGTTTTTGTATGGGATAAACAAACAAGATATAAAATATTAATTAGTGAGCTTTAGATGTGCTAGTAGGCAGATTTTGTTACTGTTTCCAGTCTTTAGTTTGTGTACCTAAAACTGTGGAAGTGTCTATGTGGCCAGATAAAACTTAATATTTGCACCTGTCTAAAAAAGCCTGTTTTTGAAACAAACTGAACTGTTTTTTTTAAACCAGCGAAATTATTAGAGTATGTCAACATATATTTTTTCACATGGTTCAAAAAGGTTAGGACCACATGACTCCGTACATCTCAGTAGGTTGTTAAGACTTGGAGATCCAGATCTGACTCTCAATCTGGAATTCATTTTGTCCCACATTTCCAGTGTATTTGCTTCAAATAATCATAATATGTATAAGGGATACAAAAATACTCTGCTTGGAACAATAATGTTTGTCAGAAAAAAGTATAATTACAATGTTAAAATCCTTAAAATGGCATCTCCTCCTTCTCCCTCATTAAAATTTCCTGAATCTATGAATATGCAAATTAAATGTTTTTCAATAGTTTAACTGCTGTATACAATATATCTCCTACCTCACTGTAAAGTCCATTCTCAGTGTTTGTGCACTGCAAGTTGAATACTGGACCATAGTTGTCTTCCAAAGTAGTTGTGATGTCACAAAATCCTGCTCATAGGCCCACCCCTTAAAGTCAGCACAGAGAAACTTTCCACTTTTAAGCAGATGAATGTGAAAACAGCCTCCTAGTGACAAACTCTGCACATACGTCATTATGCACAGTAAAGCTCAAACATCCAACTGTAGGAACAGGAAGAAAAACACATTTTTGAGTGAAGGGGGACTTTAATTTATTTGGAAGTCTCCAACTCCACCAGTGTCTTCATCAGTGGGGGCTGGTGACGCAAAAGATTGGAGATTTTTTTGAGAAAAACCAACATGTAGTCTTACAACAAACTGCATCATACTATATCATTGTCCCCCACCTGATGAAATCGGAGGGGTGGGGGACAATTTTATATGACAATAAAACAATTTGCTACGCTATCAGTTTCTCTATATTTTACCGCTCTTCTTCTCTTACCAGTTTGTCACACTCACGTACGTTACGGTGGTAGAGAATTGGAGATAAAATCTGGAAACTGTCATTGAACCAACGCCATGTCAATATTGCATTCTGGTTGTCGATTGGTTAGTGAGGACGTCCTCCCTTGGAACGTCATTTTACGTGTCTTGGCCAATCATAGATTAGCATGAAAATAAATGAAGTACACTAAATTGATGTAAGTGATCCCACCCTAAGGAGGACAGCAGGAGCACGTCCCCCTCTGACTCCCACTCCTCACCCACTGCCCCCCACCACCACTTCACACCAGTCTGTGTGAAGTGGTGGTGGTGGTTTATTTCAACCAAATACTCTGTTTTATATTTTGATCTCCCTCTTGCTTCCCAAAAAATAGAGGGGCAACCTCCTCTGCCTCTATGGACCCGCCTCCTCTGGTCTTCATATAACACAGCTACACTCTAACATGTGACTGGTGTTGATCCTGTTCTCCTCTAGTGTTGTCTTGGTCTTTTCTAAAGATAATAAAGCTAAAACGTGTACAGATCTCTCTATCAGTATTAGAGGCTGAAGATAACCCATGCCTGATGTCCACAGGGATGCAAATTGTACACAAACACAGACACAGGAAGATAAAGAGGGATATTAGAAAGAGATTATAAAATGTCTGAATGTGAATGTCTTTGTTCACTGTTATGTGACCATGCAAATGTTTATGTGTAATGTTATATAGGTGTGTATAGGAATTACAGAATTTATGGTAACAAAGTAAACAGATACTGGGCTAATATGACCTTTGACCCAACATTTTCTTACTGTTCCAACTTGCAGGGAGCAGATTCATAACCAGTGGAATATTATCAGTGAATACCTTAAAATCATGTTATTGTTTTCATTCCCTTGAAGTATTCATATTTTTTATTCATGGTGCCCATTGACTGTGTAAACTCTGTCTGGGGTTTGAATATTATAATAATAATACGAATCATCAACAAAAATTGGTCAAAATCATTGTTCAGTTTGTTCAGAGACACCTGGAGGTGGTCAGATGGAAGCAGTTTCTCTTTCAGACACTGGGATCAAGACTTTAATAATCAAAGGGGAATGTGTCATGTTGGATGAAAAAGGCAGATGGAAGAATTATAACTGTGATGACGATAAACGCTTCTTCTGTTATGACGGTGGGTTATAAGATCCACAAAGATAATATAACATTTCCATATTTTGCTCCGGCTGGAAACAGTCTGAAGATCCAGCTGAATTGATTATTTTACAGTATTTATGTATTAATTTACATATACATGTATGTCTGTCTGTCTGTATCGTCACACACATAAGCTGCATCTGTATATTTGCTGTTGCATTTATATTAACACAATTTCTCAGAGACACAGTTGCCATAACTGAATCAACACACAAAAACCTAAAGTAGTAGTACACAACAACAACAACATTGAACTGGAATATATTGCAAATTCATTTTCATTGTTTTTCATGATCCACTCTCTCTCACTTCCTGAAAGCAACAGGATGTTTGTTACTGTAGTTTGGCCTGCTGATTTGCCCACTTGCCCACACGGTCAACAGTTGCAGCAACATTGTCTGTGTCAAGTGTTAAGTGACTCTGAGCGCTAACCTTAACCCTCTTCTTGGAGTCACAACCAGGGGTGTGTGGTCATACATAACTACAGAAATGTGCAGTGACTAATGAAAAGCGCCGCCTGCCAAATTTGTCTGTGTGCCAAAGGGCGTACTTTTGTCTGCCAGACGGCAGTATGTGTGTGATATATTTGGTTTTTCCTGGTGGCCCCTGATTGGTTGACACCACACACTGAAAATAACTGGATCTGGGGCAGAAAGTTTTGCGCCCAAGAAATGTGCCAGACTAGGTGATTTTCTACTAGACAACATTTACCCCCTGAAAGCAGGCAAAATGTACATGGATCATTGGGGTACTGTTGTGATAATTGTAAGGTGAAAGCAGCTGCTAAGTGGCCACCAAAAGATACTTTTTTTAAACTTTTAGAAACCATTTGCCTAGTTGCTGGCCACCAGTAGCTGGCTCCCCGCCACACTGTATGGCTCATGCTGCCGTAATTCTGCCATGTCTCCACCATTTTTCCTCTGGCTTCCTCACACTTCTGCATTTTGGACCCACAGAGCATTCTCAGTAGAGTCTTTCTACAGCTCGTCCGAGACTTCTGCTGGCTGAACCAGCTGACTTCCGGTGGTTCCTACTTCACTTGAATGGAGAACACAGACATGCGCAGAGATACAGGCAAACAACTATGACTAATGAATTAAATTACAAATAAATAAACATTACATTACAGTATAGATGCTGAACAATGCTGATAATTGATCAATTGCTGAAGTCGTTTTTCAAGCAAGAATGTCAAACATTCACTTATCCCAGCCTTTATAGTGTAAGGATTTGTTGCTTTTTGCACAGCTTCTTTGATAATTGGCCTGTTAGTTGATGGCCTCCTGTAGAGCTCAGTAAAAGATATGAAACACTTTATTGTTTTACTGTGGAATGTTTGAGAAATTGGTGTTTGGAGTGAAATGGTTAAATAGCTGGGATACCATTCACAACAGTAGGGAGCTTGGTCTTTCCTCAGAACAAGAGCGCCAAGAGTTGATGAACAGCATTCCTTTGGTTATCCAAGAAACAAGGACTAAGACACACATACCTTGTGTAGTGGCTACGTTTGTAAGCAGTACTAGAGAAATACACTTCCTTTTAATAACTTGGACTAATGTTACTCATGTAATATGTGTAAACGCTAGCTTATCAGGATGGCTAATTTTAGCTAGCATTAATGTTAGCCAAGCTAACAAGCTAAGCTCGTACCATATAGTGCTTGGTGACCCGCCTAGTTTATAATTAATGTTTACATTACAGAGAGCTTGAAACTTTTTTTTTTTAACTTTTAATATTAGTTAAGTTAGGTAGTTAAGCTAACTAATTTGTGAGGTAACAGCCTTAAAGGGTAACTACCATGAATTTATTATAAGAACTGGATACCGGACTCAAAGATGGCGCCTATTTAATCGAGTGAGATTTGCTTGCCTGGCACATGAGCTAAAAAAGTTTCTACCTTCCAAGTTTACCTCCACGTTGTGCATCCCACTGAATATGCACAGTAGTGTTTCTCTTGCTGGTCCCACCCTTGACTTCCGACTTGGCCCATAAACTTTACATTGATGACGTCACAGATTTTAAAAACGCTTTTCTGGGCTCTAGGAAAGTTTTACAAATATAAAACCTTAATGGATCAAAATTTCATGATAGAGTCATAATTGACCTTATTTACAGTTCGAGGTGTCCTATCAACAGTTTTATAGAGGTCTCTTTTATAATGACGGTCTATGGGGAAAATGCTTTTTGGGCCACAAATGGCCACTAAGCAAAACTGGCAGCTAGGCTTAGTGGTAGTGCTGTATCCAGTTCTCTTAATACATCCATGGTAACTTACACTCAAATTCTGCTAGCTCCCTCCATCCCAGCATATTCAAAAAATGCAATAGAGGACTGGAGGACACTGTAGGGGGCGTGGGCTCCTGGCTATGTAGTGTGTGACTCAGGGGTTTCATGGGACACTGACTGACCACCGCTGGGCTAGCGGGTCTATTATGAGAGGCTCTCCGGTGCATGTATGTCTGTGGGGGAGTATTAGTATAAAGCCATAGCCCTGCTGTTAGCACAGTTATTGTTGGGCTCATGTGTTGTGTTTACTGCCACAGAAAAAGAATACATCTCTTATATCTTATGTTGAAATTATCACGCTAAAGAAACCAAGACAGTTGCAGTGCGAGAGAAATGTCAAAATAAAAACAAACCTGTGCTGGTTGAGACTGGGTCTTTACAGATTGCAGAGGCACAGTGCTGTAGGTAACTCTCCTCTTTAGTAGCCAGTAACTAATAAGTGATACCTTTTCTTTCTGCTTGTTAACAGTCAACGCTGCAAGTGAGACCAACACAATAAACAGTTCAATTTATGAATGAAATGTCTGCAAGAGAGGGTCACTGTAAATAATTCATGTTTTAAGCAGTTTGCTCAGGTACTATTTTGTGTAATATACATTTTATCTGCGTGTGATATCTTTGTTTTCCATTACATTAGAATATGTCTGTCAACAAGGACAAGGACTTACTGTTGTTAACAATGGACAATTCCTGGAAGTAATAAAGATCTTATGTCTCCACATTTCCATATTCAAAAGCAGACGTCAATGTGGCAACCAGAGAATACTAAGAGGACTAATACTATTGTATGCATAATAGTCTATGTCAGTTCAGAAAGGGAGAGACATCAGAGCAGAGTGGATCTGAGGAGAGCAGGAATCAGAAAATGTAAGTTAAGACTCTGTATCATGTCAAATCTAAGTCTTCTTTGAGTTATTCTGAATTTTGTCTTCTCAAGTGATTTGAACATTTTTTTTTTCTGTTTAAATCATGTGGTGTTCAATATTTTACCTCATGTAGACTCAAAAACAAAAACACCTGTTACTATATTGCAATCAAGTACAATCTCCCTTCAGTAAATATGTGAAGCTTACTGCATAATGTTAAGTTTTGGTTGACATGGTGCCAGAGGGGTATTTTGAATTAAATATAATATAACTCAATGTAGTAATTGAATTTTCATTTTAGAAAATGTCTTATGTAACTCAAAGTATGTATACTAATATAATATATACAAAGTAAAGTAAGTAATGCATAATCAAATTTTCTTAAATAAGTAATCAAATTTTAAAAGGGAATTGCAAAGTTAAATTTAAAAGGTTTATAAATTTAACTTCTTGGTTCCTCAGATCATCAAGCATGTGTCTTTTAAATGTATCTAGAATTAAATCAGGTGAAGGTGCATTTAGTCACTATGATGCTGTTCTTTGGAACAAACCTGATGCCTGAGATCTGCTACAACTATATCTTCTTTTAAAGCAGTCTTAAAATATTTCTCAGACTTTTGGAGTGTGAGTGTGTGTGTGTGTGTGTGTGTGTGTGTGTGTGTGTGTTTGTGTGTGTGCCTTTGTGCACCTCTGCTGTAGTCCATGAATGAGTGCGGTTGTAGTAATAGGACAAAGCTTGTAAAAAATAATTTGTCTCCTGCTTTAACATTTACAGTTTCCATTTAAAGATGTTGAAGCACTGTGCCACCTAAATATGATAGTATCTTAACCCACAGAACAACAGCTGCAGCATCCTCACCATTACCACTACCATCATCCTATTCATCACTAACATCATTTATATTATATTTATAGTTATACATCAAATCTTACACTTTGATGGGGTTTCTGAAAGCGAACCACTGTTGTATCTGATTTGATTATGATTTGCACATTTTCCACTGTATTCCTCTTTCTTATTAGACTTCTGCACAAGCCATGTGTGAGGGGAGAACTACAGTTTATTTAACCTGAGTTTACAGTGTGTATTTATGCAAATGGAGACAAGCTGTTAAACTCACTGTGTTAAAATATCAGTTTCATCTAACAGGGCAAAGATGCAGTGGAGTCTGTTTCTGCTCATTCTGATGGGTAAGTAGATCATTGTAAAATGTAAATGTAAAACAGACAAAACAGACACTGTTATTGAAATTTACCACCCTCACCCACACAAAGAAAAACACACACACACACACATGCATACACACACACACACAGGCACAAATAGTGTTTTTTTTTTAATCAATATTAGTTCCATACAAATATTTTTAAAATTTGTTTTCAGGAAGAAAAAAAAAACAATACCAGAGGCAGGTCACTTACATCGCTATCTCAGTCTCTCTCCCCTGCTCCGCTATTACGTCTATCAGCAGGTCTCAGTGAGGGGAGTCACATCCAACTGCTACATGATGCACATTTCCTAATTTGGGCATCACTCCTGGAGTTGGGGATGTTGTAAAAAAATAAGCAATAAATGAAAAGTGCAAAGCAATAATTGCCCTTTTAAGTTCTTCCCTACACGTTACATGCTGTGCTGTCTCTGTGTTATGGGTGTATAAATAGGTCGTCTATGATCTGGGAGACTCCAGTTCGAGACCTGGTGTGGGGACCTCCTTAGTAAGGTAGTTTATTCGTGAACACTTATTTTAACACTTTAATTTTTTATGATGAAAAGCGTAATAAAAACAAAAACTCTTTCCACTTTCATTCGAATACAAATACAAATAATTTTGCTGCCTCAACAAAAACAGATACAACTACAAATACTGGGCCCTCCGCACATCCCTAAACACACACACACACACACAAACAAATGCACACAAACAAAGGAATCTCACTCATATGAGGAGACACTGCAAAAAAGATTTTTTCTCTGGTTTTAGGTTCCTTCTTAACATGTCAACAATATGAGTACCACTTTATTGAAGAGGAAAAGACCTGGGATGACGCCCAGACATACTGCAGAGAGAAATATACAGACCTGGCCACACTGTATGACATGACAGACGTGAGAAGACTCCGTAACTTTGCAGAGAATCAAGACGAAGCCTGGATTGGGCTGTACAACCCAGGAAACACCAGTCAGGTGGCAAATTACTGTCATGGACAACCAAGTGTTAGAAATAATGAGAACTGTGTGCTGATAACTGAATACAATATTCAGTTATACTGGGTGGATACCCCTTGTACTGAGAAACATGAATTTATCTGCTATGATGGTGAGAATAGTTTTGCACTATATATGGATGTATCTTTTTGGATGTAAATGATTTAAAACTACATGACTAAAGCTTGTGTGTTTCAAAAATCATCCCAAAGCCACATGACTTTTTGTTCTCAAGAATGTAAGATTAATTGGTAAGTTTGGTGAGATACTGCCACCTGCTTATTTAACTGTATTTTAATCAATTTCACTTGTGATTGAAAGAATAATGAGATCAAAAGAACCACTCTCATGTTTGCACAACAAATACAAAGAAGCCAGTTAGCGCAGTTTAGCTGGCTCTGTCCAAAGGTAACAAAATCCACCTACCAGCACCTCTAAAGCTCAATAATTAACATGTTATGTCTTATTTGTTAAATTTGTACAAAACCGAAGTGTAAAAACAATAATTTATTCTTTTATTAGGGGATATGTGCTGGACTGTTTATTGACTGGGAGCAGTTGCCAGGCAACCAGCAGAGACTCCGCAAAGTCAATTCTCAAGAAATAGTCTGGCCCATAACATCCCCACAAAAAAACCTCAATGTCATTCTTACACTGCAGATTTTGTATGGATTAAACAAACAAGAAATAAAATGTCAATTAGTGAGCTTTAGATGTGCTAGTAGGCAGATTGTTACTGTTTCTAATCTTTTACTAAGCTAAGCTAACCAGCTGCTGACAATAGTTTTACATTCACCGAACAAACATGAGAATAATATCAGCAATAAAGCAATGTGCCTCTCAAAATGTTTAACTATTCCTTTAAGTAATCCACCATTTTGTATCTCTCACACACTTCTAGAAAATATCTGAACTGAACTAATGAAGTAAATTGAATCCATTATTTTGCCTTACATCACTAAATAAATGTGTATTTCATAAAGAAGACAGAATATTAGATAATGCAAGTTTTTCTGTTTACTCCACAGAAAAGAATTCATACGACAAATTCCATTTGATTGATGAAAAGAAGACATGGCCAGAGGCTCAGAGCCACTGTAGAGAACTTCAAACGGACCTGGTCTGCAGACTCAACCAGTTAGAAAACAAAAAGCTAATAGAAAAGATTAATGACAATCCTAATATGTATTGGATCAGCCTGTTCAGAGATAACTGGAGGTGGTCAGATGGGAATACTTCCTATTTCAGAAACTGGAATAACAGCTATTCTGACATTTTGATACCAGGCAAAGAGAAATGCGCAATGACCATGTTGGATGAAACAGGCAGATGGAAGACTGAAGACTGTAATAAAACCAAATCCTTCTTCTGCTATGACGGTGGGTTTTCATAGTTTGCTCCATGGGAACAGCACTGGAAACAGTCTGAAGATGAAGCTGGATTTATTGATTTATTAATTTATTTTACATCTAGATTCTGTAGTCTATGCATTCTTACCTCACAGCTACATGTACATGAACTAAATCTGTTTTGCTTTTGTTTTTTTACAGTGATTGGTTTCTTAAATTGTGCAGCTTTCATTTTGTTTAGTCTTGTTTACATCAGAGACCTTGTGTTTATCAGAGATGTTGCTAGCTCTAAAATAATTCACATACTGTATTTTTTTTAGGATTAAAATGGTCAAATTTAAAGATATTTAACTTTGACACCAAACATAATATCAGTGACTACAACCTACTTCTTTAATATTAGCTTTTGAAAATCCTTATTGGAGCCCAGAGTCCTCAAGTCCAGATCCTGTGTTTGTCTCAGTTTCTTCCATGACAGATAAAGTGATCCTGATCAAACAAAACAAGACCTGGGAGGAGGCCTTGTATTACTGCAGAGAGAACCACCGTGACCTGGTCTCCATCACTAACCGTCACCAGCAGAGTTGGGTCGAAGAGAAAGCCAAGATCGCTGACAGTCCCTTCGTCTGGCTGGGACTGCGCTATACCTGCACTCTGGATTTCTGGTTCTGGGTCAGTGATGAGGTTGTCTCTTATAAGAACTGGGCCTCACCTGGACAGAAGGATGAGTGTGACATGTCTGGAGCCATGGACAGAGGAGGACAACATCAGTGGATCATTCAGCATGATAATGAGAAGTATAATTTCATCTGTTCCAAGTTTTAAAACCTTTGATTTTCATTTACTCACTTTGTTTGGTTGTGTATTTTTCTTGAACAATTTTATATTATTACTGTTCCATTGCTTCATTCAGTTTTAGAGGAAGTACAACACTAAAGTCAATTATAAGTACTGCAGGATTACTAAACTTCATCTGTGCTCTTTAGTAAGTTGTGAAATGAAATGTAAAACAAAAAATTAGATGTTGCACTGAATGACTACTAAGAATGTTCACATTTCAGTAGCTGCCTGGACAATTATTATTAATATGAATATATATTTTTCTGTCTCTTTGTCCTGATTTAGGAACATCTGAACTCTCTTTGTCATGCTGGATGACATATCGCTACATTCTTTATCCATGAGGAGTTTGTTACATTTTTCTTTTAAAGTGTGGGCTTTTTATTCATCTTTTGAGGCTATATTTTCCATCCCATCAGGGTGGCAGTATGTATACAAGAGGAAATAGAAATAAATATACCAGTCCATACTGGTGTGCTGTAGTAAATATCTCATATACTCACTCTGGAATATTTTATCTTAATTTTTAAAGCTTTGGTTAAGATCTGGTGATGGTGACGAAATAAAATCATATTTCTTTGAGTTTTATGTAAACAGATAATTGATCTTTTGATGCTATAAATAAATAAACAATAAACTATGGAGTTTTTTTTATGTTCAACCAGTGATGCCTGATTTTAGAATGAAAATGCAGACCATAATGTACAGTGTGAAAGCACTTGTTAAAGAAAACCATCACAATAGAACTTAGCAAAGAGTAACATTAATGACTGCAAAACAAAAAAAAACAATCCCAAATCTGAAGTTGAAATAAGAACAAAGTTCTGCTATGTCTGTTAATCTGTTTGGACTTTCTACTAATTGTTACTGTTTCTGTGAAATATTGGAAAAATACACCTCTATTGGCCTCAAATAATTATTTGAATCTTTGAAGTTTAGAACAGCTAACTACACTTGAAATGTGACTAAGGCCCCAACAAGGTGCTGTTTTTTAAGACGTAAAGTTTAGCAACAACTTGTTTAATCTGTAACAATGTATTGTGTTTTATAAGCTTATCATACAGCATGTTTTTTTAATGTAAAAGTTTTATATGCAAAGTAGCCTAACAGCTGTCAGATAAATGTGGTGGGTAAAAGTACAATATTTCTCTCTGCAATGTAGTGAAGTACAAGTAGGCTATGGGAATGCTCAAGGAAGTAGGAAATCATGTTTTTGTTGTTGTCGTCCTTTTAGTTACTGTAAGTTAGGTTTGTTTTTGTTGATCACACCTTGGGCTATTTATTAAATTGATAGAGGGCGCACCAAGGCACAACATCAGCAACCACCATCAGCAGGTGCCAGCAGCGCTTCACTCTAACATGTTCAGACTCGTATTTGTTTATTAAATCTGTCAAGCGTTTACACAATGGATGATCCTTATGAAACCTGATGAGGGTTAGTCTAAAAACTCAAGTTAGACTATGTTAAAAATCTGACAACGCCATCCTGGGAATTCCACCCAGGGAATACATCAAATGAATTCCTACTTCGATCACACAGGTAAGTTTCACAAAAAGAATTAACAGAGACGTGGCTTTTAAGGTATTAAAAAGAGTTGTTTTTAAATATTCTTCAATGATGCAGCATATAGTAAATGGCAGTAAAAATAGAGGATGTAAAAAAAAAAAAAAAAAAATCAAACTGAAGAACATTGGTAAGTGTCTGTGCTTCAGTGATCCTAAAATAATTTAAAAAAACAAACAAAAAAAAAAAAACATACTAAAAGAGATAAATAAAAAAAAAAAAAAAAAAAAAAAAAACATAAAATAGGGAGATGGAGGAATTGACTAAAAAGGGAAACGTACAAAGGTGTTACAGTTTAGGTTGGCGTTAACACTACAAACAAATCACAAAATATATAAGCACACAGGAGGTATAAATAAATAAAAGCACAAAGCCACCTTTTAAATGTTAGCACCACCTCTGTATGAATCAGCTAGTTAAAAAAAACAATAAATAAGTTACACCAAGTAAACTTCACAACCACCACAAAATGTAAAACAAATTAGGAATATCCTAAAAAAAAAAAAAAAAAACATAAATACACTAAGATCACTGAATAAAACCTAGCACTTAAAACTCAATAAAAGAAATTAAAAATCAAGTAAGTGTCAGGTATAACAAAGCAGCAGTAGCAGTCACAGCTGCAGAGACAAAAAAAAGCACAGGTTAGTCCAATCTTCTTTTTTTTTTTTTTTTTTTACATTTACTGATACACCAAATGATAAAATAAGGTTACCTTGGCTGTATAACTCCAATCAATACCATCAGGCCGTGGGGGACACAAAGCGTGAGAGTATGGCACCAAACAGAGCAGCAGCAGCAAGAGGAAGACAATGGATAACAGTGCTACTCCCTGTGTTTATGTGCCACTGATTGGGGAAACTTGTTTCAGGTGTGTGGGACAGGAAGGGACTGGGATACTACAGCTATGTAGCGACCCCAAATGGTGGGGAAAACTCAACCTGTCGGTTACACTTACTCATATTGTCTTCAAGGGTCCCTGTCTGGATGATGGGAAAAGGAGGAGAATATAAAACTATTTCTACATTCACCGCAAATCAGCAGTAGCCTTACAATGGTAGTTACAGTTACATGAACAGTTACAATGTAGAAGTCTCAACCCTCAGTCATCAAAACTGATGTATACTGTATCTTTCCAACAGCAGAGTCAGTGGTCCATTCTAGCTTCAAGCCTGCCATCAAGTGGTAAAGAATATGAACTACAACTTAATACTTACCTCCTTTGTTACCTAAAGCAAAGTATCAAGGCTGGGAAGGAACTTGAGGGAAAACTTGCCTCTGTGGCCTGCTCTGCTCAGTTTTACCCAGAAAAGAGGAGGGTTTTAGTCAGGAATTTAGCTCAGCCTGGTGCTCTAGATAGAGCTCTGAATTTAGCAGAAATGATGGAGTTCAAGTCTATAGCCATGCCCTGTATCAGCTCAGGTGTGTCCTGTCAGAGTGTGCTCAGAGGCTATTGTAACAGCTGTTGAGAAGTTTGGTAGTCAGGGAGGGTGAAGTCTGAGCAGAATCATCCTGACTGATAACAGAGGAGAGGTGGTGAGAGCCATGCAAGAAGCATGTGACAAGCCTCTCCAAGCAATAAGTACAGGAAACAATACACCAGGATATTTTGGGTTCCCGATGGATGCTGCTGCCCAAGACACAGGAAATGGAGCCACTGCTGAAGCTCCTGGAGGTAGTGTCCATGTACAGATCATTCAAGTAACCATGGAGACCCAGCAGGTGAGAGGTATTTCTACTTGAATTGGGATGTTTCAGATGCTAAATTGCCAAAGCTGCTGGGCACTGTTGGAAATGCTTTGTCCAACGTAGTTTGACCTCAGCTGACTACAAAGTTTCATATGGAAACAGGAGGAGCAACGCCTGCCTGGTGAGTCCAGAGGCCTGTACTACAAAGCAGAATTTGGGGTTAGTGAGCTAATCTCAGGTTTAACCCTGCGTTTTCAGTCTTACGACGGTGGTTCACTTCTTACTGGGGTACATCACCATGGTAACTTATGCTGAATAGCTAACCTGCTCCAGAACAGGTTCATTTCAGAGGATCGGATCACAACCTGTCAACACCACGACCACTGACCAATCAAATCACTTGAAAAAAGGAGTGATCCCGACATGGACAAAAGTTACAATAAAGTGACAAGTAAAAAGAGCAGTATATATTTTTATAGGTCAGTGGAAACATTTTATTGTTCCAGGTTTTTCTATTTCCACTTGGTTGGTTTTAAAACAGAGCTTCTAACAAATGGAGAGATCATTTTATGACATGCATAACAATGATTTTAGCTGCATTTTATTGTTTAAGTTTATTTTATCCTCGGAGTGACAGCTAACAGTGTGGATGATTTTACACTCTGATTCCATCACTGAATCTCACAATAACATGAGACAACTGGGTGATGACAACTGGAAATAAAAATGAGATATTGTTTTTTTTTTTTTTTTAAATAATCCATAAACTATTAATTGTAATATGATAACCCATGATTATTAATGCAACATTTCATTCAGATAGACCTCATCACTCACTTTTCCCCTCTTTGCTTCGGGAGCAGAAACAGTCTGACATTACTTTTAAGTTTCTTTTTTTGACATATTCAGAATGGTTTCTTCATCATCCAACTAAATAACAAAAATACACACTCTATATATAAGTCATACACAATAATTCCTACATTTTAAGCCTTAGCCTACTTTTAATATTTAGAAATTATATCTAGTGTTTCTACATTTTCTTATTCTGTTGTAATTGATTGATTGTTTTCTGATCTCAGATTTAGTGTGTGCGAAACATCTACCTGTGGCATGCCTATACTGTGTGTAGGCAGCGTATACACACCAAGAACGGTGCGGCTCACCTTGGGGAGAAGTTTCTCTACCATGGATCATCAGCAGAGTCATGCAAGTGCATTGAAAGGGACAGATTTGACAGGAGCTTTGCAGGAACACATGGTAAGGTATGGTGTCATGTTATATTTACTGTAAGCCCCCGAAAAGTTGGTTTCAAAGCTTAAGTATTTTTATATAACAGTATAAAGTTGGGAATAAAACATTGCTAGGTATTATTTAGTACGGGTTCATTCAACAATGGTAGACAGTTATTAATATGAATTAAAGAGGGTGAAAATCTTGAAAATAGGCTCCACAACAGGAGTTATGAAGGGTACATAAGATGATGTTTATGCTGTTTTAGGTAGGTTTTTCTATCTTGGAGTTTGCTCTGTATTACACTTGATGCACAGTAAACCTATTTACATTGATCTCTGCCAATTTAAAGTGTGTTTTTTTTTAGTCTAAATATATCTGAGTTTTTTTGAGTTTTAAAAATTTTGTGGGAGACCTGAAGATTTATTGGCTCATCTGAAGATTTTCCACCACAAATCCCATCAAAACTGTGTTCACCTTCCCTTCCTGTTAGCTTCTGAGTTAGACACTCTGATTAGCTGCTCCCACAGTAGGAGTGGGAGCAGTGGGAGATCCATTCAGCTGGGATTGTGTTTTTGAGATCACCTGCATGGACCTCCAACTTCAGTTCCAGAGAGGCACAGGATGCTCACTTATACACTGTATGGGACACATGTATTCTGTAGGCACGTCCTGATTGGCCGGCTACATACATGCAAATTTCAGTGGGCTAATACATGCATGTGATTGGAGAGAGTTATTACCCATAGAGTCCAGTAGAGGGCTCTGCCTGTGTTTATAGAACTAGGGTTACAACTTTGTAACCTTCATTACTTATATACTAAGGATGACATGATGAAATTCACCTACAGGTAAAAAGAGACAGAATCAGTCCACAAATATTCTCTTCTCACTTTCATTAACCCAGATTGTCACATAGATGCACAACTGTGGTCTAACCTTTAAATTTATCACATCTTTACATTTATTGCTCACATGCTAGTTATGACCCTGTGCAGGACAGTTGGAAGAGGCTGGCTGACTTGCAGGAGTTTAGAAGTAACTTCTCAGTGGTGGTATATGAGGAGCACCTTTATTTCATTGGTCAACACTAATGTAGACTAATGTAGGAGATGTACAACACTGACACTGACTCCCAGAGGTAACATTAATGCTTGAAACAGACTACCTGACATACCATCAACTTTTCAAAGCAGAAGTAAACCCAAATCTCTGCACCTCTAGTACTGGCATATTTTGACTTTGGCACAGGTTCACCCATCTAAGTTGTGATACATCTTTTAAGTAAAGATGATTGCATTTTAAGACAATTTTACTACCAATACATGCATTGTGCCAAAGGATGTTGTCAAATCTTTTTTGATTTTCTTTCTAAGATTGTGTGTGATCTCATAGCTACAACTCACAGTTGGACTGCTCACTCTGCTTATCAAATAAAATAACCAAATGAGCTCAGTCCCATTAAATTAAAAGCATGGCCTAAGTAGTGGGTGTGACCTGGGATTTTGTTTTATTTATGAAATGCTTGCTATTCTTTAACTCCAACAATGCAGTATTTTCTCTGGTTTTAGGTTCTTCCTACTTAACATGTCAACAATATTGGACTGGATTGGACTGTACAAAATGCCAGGAACAGAAAACATCAAATGGCAGTGGTCTCTGCCAGGGGTGGAGTATGATGCAGCTGAGGCAAAATGGTCAGGTGTTAGTAATAATGAGAGCTGTATGCGTGTGATGTGGTATATGTACTGCAAATGGGATATGCCTTGTACATGAATACATAGATTTATCTGCTATGATGGTGAGAATAGTTTTGAGCCTATTTTGTTGGATTTGTTTGGTTTCAATCACACTATATATGGATGTATCTCTTTGGATGAAAATGATTTAAAACTACATGACTGCCTGTGTTTCAAAAATCATTCTCAAGCCGCATTTATGTGACTTTTTTTTATTTTTTTATCAAGAACGTAAGATTAATTGGTTGGGTGAGATACTTCCACTTCTGTATTTTAATCAATTTCCAGCACATCTAAAGCTCACAAATTAACATGTTATATGTCGTCAAAACTGAAGTGCAAAAACAACAATTTGCTCTTTTACTAGGGGTTATGTACTGGGAGCAGTTGCCAGGCAAGAAACACTTGTTAAAGAAAACCATCACAACAGGATTTAGCAAAGAGTAACATTAATGATCAAAAAAAAAAAAACATGTCTGAACATGTTATGAAATCCATTTATGTTTTGTAAATTATGTTTTTTAAAATTTTCCATGGATGTCATTCTTAAATGACAGTCAATTAAGATAAGATAAGACCTACACAGATCCTTTATTTAAGTAAAAGCACCAGTACCAAATAAAAACACTCCATTATGAGTAAAAGTTCTTCATTAGTAAAATTATTAACAAAATGTACTTAAATTATCAAAAGTAAAAGCATGTTCTACAGAAAAATGGCCCTGACTGTTACTGATACAATATATTATTACATTTATATATGACATTATTGGGTTGTTTATTTTTATTTGTTTTTACTGTTGTAACTAGTTGAAGTGGAGCTATTTTTTATGTCTATATGTATATTTTAATTCAATGGCTCCAGGTAGTGAGATGATTAACTAGCATAAGAAATAAGAATGACAAAGTTCTGTTATGTCTGTTCACCTTTTTGGACTTTCTACTAATTGCTACCGTTTCTGTGAAATAGCGTATTGGAAAATTACACCTCTATTGGCCCCAAGCAATTATTTAAATCTTTGAAGTTTAGAACAGCTAACCAAACTTGAAATGTGACAAGGGCCCCAACAAGATACAAGATGCTGTTTTTTTAACCAAAAACGTTGGAAACAAGTTGTGTAATCTTTAACAATGTATTATGTTTTATAAGCTTATCATACTGTATGTTTTTATGTAAAAGCTTTATATACAAAGTAGCCTAATAGCTGTCAGGTAAATGTGGTGGGTACAATATTTACCTCTGCAACGTAGTGAAGTAGGTAGCCTAGAAAGTAGCAGAAATGGAAATACTCAAGGAAGTAGGAAGTCATGTTTTGTTTGTTGTTGTTGTTGTTGTTGATCTTCTTCTTCTTCTTCTTCTTCTTCTTCTTTTAGTTACTGTAAGTTACGTTTGTTTGCGTCACCAATGGACGTCCAAAATTTGATAGAGGGCGCATCCGAGTCGGTGTTGGCCATAGTGTTGGCACATTAGCTGCCATCAGCAACTGCCAGCAGCGCCTCCGTGTTACATACTCAGACCTCTATTTGATTATTAAATCTGTCAAGTGTTTACACGATGGATGATCCTTACAAGTATCATGTTTTCTTCGAGGGTCCCCGTCTGGATGAAGGGCAAAAGAAGAGAATAGAAAACTATTTCCACATTCACCGCAAATCAGGAGGTGGCGACTGCAGCTCAGTAAAACATATAAATGATAAAGTTTACAGCGTCGCTTTTAAAGATCGAGAGGGTAAGGCATACGATTTTAAATATTTATCTATTAAGTTGTCTTTTTCGTCGATTTCTTGAATTATGTCGTAATACGTCTTGTGCTGGTGAAAGTGAAAGTATTTCTACACAGGAAACAGGTTGACGTTGCACTCGATTGTTAATATTTTTTTATGTCACAGACTAATTTAACAGCTTGCAGACCCACATCCAAACTTTCTAACTGCATATGTTCAGCTTATTTATATTTATCAGCTGTCACTGTCTAAATGCAGACACATATCGGTCTATTTTCACTTTCTCCTTTGAGTAGCCTACCCACCTTTTTTGCAATAGATTTTTTAGACTGGCGTATTGATATGTGTTTTGATTTCTCTGATATACGATCTCTCAAAATGAAGTAAATAGGTCTGAAAATCCTAAATAACATTATTCAAATATAAGCTCTAAAGTAATAGAAAAGTAGGTCATGATCACAGTCACATGACTGATGTCAGATGATTTTATAATCTCTGGTTTTTGGGGGAAATTCTAAAAAATAGAATTGTTTTCTGTTTTTTTGCTTTTTGGTTTTGTTTTTTTGGATTATTCTTAATGTATATTGCTACATGTTAATCTTTTATATTGTAATAATATCCCTTTTTTTATCATAGCTCAGCAGAGAGTCCTGCAGAGATCTCAACATGTGTTGGAGTTTGCGGGTGGTCCTCTGGTGCTGACTGTACGAGACAACCCAGACATCTCCTCTCCCATCACTACCTCCACTCCAGACTACTCATTAAGCCCAAAACTGGACGTGACAGCCTCATCCCAGGTCAGTGTGGAAAATATTCTAAAATAGTGTTTCATCTCTCAGTAAATGTAAAAAGAAAGACAAATGTGAGTGTCCAATTATTTCTATCAGTTATAAAACAAAATTTATGTAATTAATCTCCAATTCAGGTTAAAATCAATGCTAATATCAATAAAAAAATGTAAAGATAACTTAAATGAAACAAAGTTAAGGTTAATGAATGTTGATAGTTTAGTCTCATAGGTCGCAATACAAGCCATACAATGGTAGTTATAGTTACAATGTAGAAGTCTCAATCATCAGTCATAAAAATTGATATACAGTATATTCCATCTTTCCAATGGCAGAGTCTGCAATCCATTCTTGATTCAAGCCTACCATCAAGTGGTGAAGAATATGAACTACAACTTGATACATACCTCCTTTGTTACCTAAAGGAAAGTCCCAAGGCTGGGAAAGAACTTGAGAGAAAACTTGCCTCTGTGGCCTGCTCTGCTCAGCTTTACCCAGAAGAGGGGAGGGTTTTAGTCAGGAATTTAGATCAGCCTAGAGATGGAGTCAAAAAGTGGGAAGCTGAGGTGGACAAACTGTTTGAAAGTGTTAAAGAACAGTACCTCTGCCACTATGAGATGGACCCTCACAAAGTCAAAGCTTTGCTTCGGTCCCGCAGCTCTCATCAGACGACAAATGAGGTGAAGTTGTACAGCGAGGTTGGGGTGGCTGTTGTGGTTGGGGAAAGATCTCAGGTCAATGCCAGATTGATGGATGTAGAGGACTTATACGTTAAAGGTCGAAGGTCACGTTTATGTGAGAGGCAAACCAGCATTCGTCAACTAGGCAAGGCCAAGCTCAGCCTCCTCTGGAAAGAGATTGAGCATAGTTTGCCACGAGATTTCCCAGGAGTCAAGGTGACACAGGGAGATGCAGGACAGTTAATCCTAGAAGGTTCTGTGGAGGAGATTCTTAAGGCTGGAGATTGGATCAGTGAGAAGGAGAATATAGTTTTAGATAGATCTGTTTCCAATATGAGCCCACATCTTTTGACCTTCCTGAGAAAGGCATATGGAGGTCCAGGGCCTCTAGGTGACTTTTTAGGGGTTGGTGACAAGTTGGAAATAGAGTTACGAGACACAGAGCTACACCTTTTCTCCCTCTTCACTGATAATCTGGATGACACAGAAAAGGCACTGCAAGGCAAGTTCAAAGAAGTAAATATTGATGTTCCTAACTGCTCTGCTGTGCCATCTGAGCTTCGTGAAACACTTGAGTCCAAGGTAAATGAGATGAACCGAGGACAATGTAGGGCTCGGGTTGTGTTTGGTGCAGGCAACACAGTGTGCTTACTGGGCCACACCAAAGAGGTTGAAGAGCTGAGTGAAGCTGTCATACAGTTCATTTTGGACCAGTCAAGCGTTGAAGGCAAAGTTATACTCCCTTTCCCAGATTCAGCACAATTCTTACCAGAATTGCTGCAGCTGCACGGTTTTAACTATTCAGGGGTTACCTTCCACCCTTTAACATCTTCCTCTAGGCCCATGGTGATATTGGAAGGACCATCCAGAAAAGTGACTGAGGTCAGGAACAGGCTGGGTCCGTTTCTGGACTCCCTTGTTGAGGACAGAGTTGCCATTGGCCTGCCAGGGGCAGTGAGGTATTTTGAAAGTCCCTCCGGAAAAGAGAACCTTTTAAGCGTTGGTCATTCTCAGAAGTGTGTAATAAAGCTTCAAGAACAACCTAACTCTACTAGACAGAATTTGGCATCTGGATTTAGTAAAGGGGGAACAACATTTGCCAGCTACTGCCTTCGTGATGGGCTCCAGGTGCTGGTGTGTCAGGGTGATATTACCAAACAGGATGCTGATGCCCTGGTGAACGCTGCCAATGAGGATCTGGACCATTGTGGAGGTGTTGCTGCTGCACTGAGTAAAGCAGGTGGCCCTCAGGTGCAGAAGGAGAGCAGTGCTATAGTAAAACAGACTGGAAAAGTTTCTACAGGTGATGTGGTAGTGACCACAGGGGGGAACCTAAACTGCAAGAAACTGCTGCATGCTGTTGGGCCTGTTGGTGGAAAATCAGGTGGGAAAGAAAGGGTGTTACTGGAAAAAACAGTCGAGTCTGCTCTGAATTTAGCAGAAATGATGGAGCTCAAGTCCATAGCCATGCCCTGTATCAGCTCAGGTGTATTTGGTGTCCCTGTCAGAGTGTGCTCAGAGGCTATTGTAACAGCTGTTGAGAAGTTTGGTAGTCAGGGAGGGCGAAGTCTGAGCAGAATCATCCTGATTGATAACAGAGTAGAGGTGGTGAGAGCCATGCAAGAAGCATGTGACAGGCTTCTCCAAGCAATAAGCACAGGAAACAGTACATCAAGAGATTTCGGTTTCCTGATGGATGCTGTTCCCCAAGACACAACAAGAGGAGCCATTGCTGGAGCTCCTGGAGGTGGTGTCAATGTACAGATCGTTCAGGGAACCATTGAGACCCAACAGGTGAGAAACTTTTCTAAGATGTTGAAGCTGCATTGATATATTTATTTCTACTTGTATCAGGATGTTTCAGGATGTTGCTAATTTGCCATAGCTGCTGGGTACTGGTGACCATTTGCATACATATAAGTTAATTGTCAGGACCATTTATGTGTTAAAATTAGATTATTTTATTCTCCTAGGTGGATGTCCTTGTATCTCCCATGGCTAGCCATGATCCTCTCTCTACCCGTGTTGGAAATGCTTTGTCCAACGTGGTGGGACCTCAGCTCACTGCAAAGTTTCATATGGAAGCAGGAGGAGCAACACTGCCTGGTGAAACAGTCCTAGTGGAGGGCTTACCTGCACTTCGATCTAAAGCAGTGATCTTCCTGAACCTCGTTGCTTGGGATAATAACCAGCATGGAACCGCAGTCCAGGTGAAATAGTCTGTTCAGTGAATATGTTTTTGTAGGTTTTGTGCAACCAGGTTTGTCATCTGTGTTTTGTTTTCCCTACCCTTTTAAAATCTAAGGGATGCAGTGACCTTGATAACCTTAAATCTTCCAGGTTCTGAGACAGGGAATCAACAAAATCCTGGCTTCCTGTGAAAACAAAGGTTTTTGTTCAGTTGCCTTCCCTGTACTTGGGACTGGTGCTGTCCTGCGTTTTCCTCACAGTATGGCATCCAGGGTTCTCCTGGAGGAGGTTCGTGTGTTTGAACAGAGCCGAGCTAGCAGAACATCTTTCGTCGTCCGTATCGTCATTCACCCAAATGACAAAGAATCTAGCAAGGTAAAGGAAATGCATTAGCAGTTCTTTTAACAAAAGAAGGAGTACAATAAAATTTACCACATCTTAATGATTGTCTCCAGGCTCAGAATTTGTAGGTTATGCTCTTTGTTATCTATTAAAGAAACACTAAAGTTATACCTACAAAGAACTATAGATATTTATTTTATTTGTCTTAAAATCCACTTAAATGTGAATAATTTAGCCCACAATCAGATTATCAACATTTTTAAATTCTTACATCAAAATAATTGCCTGCAAAAAAGTTAATTAAACAATTAATTAATGTTGCTGTTAACCAGCATAATCACTTGCAAAACAACATCCAGGTACCATTTTTTGTTTTGTTTTGTATATGGAACTGGAATGAAACCTCTTGCTGTGCCTTTACAGGCCTTCCAGTCTGCTCAGGAAACTTTGCATCTCAGAGGGTTCACAAATGATGCTAACCCAGATCAAGGTTGGTATAATTAGTTTCTTTTCAATTTTAGGTTGAGCAAGCCTTTTTGTTAAATTACTTAATTTTAAAACCACAAGGGGGCAGAAGAACATCACAGAGATTCACACAGCTATTAATGTATAAAAGTTACTGCCAGCTAATACAGTAGCTACTTAAACATCCAGCAGAAAACTCTGTTTTGGCCCCCACAAATCCTGAGATTATACCTGGCTCTCAACTTTCTAGATGATAAACTGCCTTCCTTATCCTTATTCCTGTCCCTTGCTTCAGTGTTACTATCAAACAATATTTATGCAGATTTAATACCAAAACATTAAACCATAATCATACTTTCTTTTTTATTACTATGACTTTAGCTTCCTTTTACCGCCATGTCTCTGTGACTAATGATGAGGTCACAGCCATGCTGGGTGGAGTTAAGCTGCAATTGGTCCGTGGTGACATTGTGAATGCAAGCACTGATGTCATTGTCAACACAACGGACTTCTCTAACAACCAATCTGGTACAATCTAAATGTCTTTATTGAAATATACAAAACACAGAAGCACAGCACCTCACAGTATTATCCTAGGTTGGATCTTAACTGTGTATTCACAAACTCCACAGGTGTCTCCAAAGCCATTCTGACTGCAGCGGGGTCCACTGTCCAAGCAGAGTTAGCACAAGGTAAGCCTTAATAATGGATGGACAAATGCTGTGAAAATACCTTTTTGGGGATGTGAACAATACTATCTTGGCTATATGAATACAAACCTCAGCATGTTGACTCTCTCAAAGTGTTTCCATCCACCTGTTTTAAGCCCATGTTCAGTTCACGTATATAAAAACCTGAGTGGAAACACCAGAAATTTGAAAAAAAAGTTGAAATATGGCAAAGATACATGACATACATTACGCAGATTTACGGCAGATGAAAACTATTAAATCTGTGTCAACCAATGAAGAGACTGTAACATCCAACATTTTAATACATGAAATAAACATAAATGCAATATGTCAATCACGTTTTCATCATAGTTTTCCATAGTTTGAGATTTGAAAGTGCTCCTTTAATCATGTCATCTGCATTATACATTCTTCTGCAATTTTTAATGGAATCTGACTGGAGAATTAGTGCTACCTACTGGTTGTCTCAGTGTTCTCAAGTCTTACTGTTCACACAACGGTTTTGGATGAAAACACTTATTAATTTGCGTCTTCTTCTGCAAGTTCTCCAGAAATTCGGTTAAAATTTTGCTACATTTGGATGGAAACTTAAAGTAATAATCTTGAAGATTTTCATTTAAATGAGGTAACACAATGGTGATTGAGTCTATGGCCCACTGATGAAAGCCCTTGTATTTGCAGTATAATGATTATTATGAACTGGGAAAAATTGCAAATGGTGCACAGTTAGTGATGTGGTTGGTCTGCCAGAGATGGTATGCAGAGCTAATGCGACTCACTTGCTCTTCAACTCACTTGTGTGTAAGCCGCCGTACTGACGGCACACAGGCAACACTGTTTGGATCTCTGGAAAGTGAGGTCCAAAAACACACCTGCAATTACAGCTTATTGCCATAGGTACTGCCAAAGAGAATGGAACAGAGATATTCAAGGTTGTTACTTTAACCTCAGTCACTTCTTCCTCAGTCAGTTCTCTTCTTCAACTTAATCTAACCCACCCAAAATCTTATACAGAAAAGAAATCCAACATGATGATTTTTTAATCCTCTGAGATGTTTTTTTTTTTTTTTTTTTTTTGTCAGTGGGGACTCCAGCAGACTACATGTGCACCACAGGATCTGGGTTGCTTGGCTGTAGGGAAATTATTCACGCTAGTTTTAAGTGTGAACCTCAGACGATTCGCAAGAACTGCAAAAAGATACTGAAGCAGTGTGAGAGCAAAGGCTACCGCTCAGCAGCCTTCCCAGCCATCAATACTGGTTTGTATTGTGTGCATGTGTGTGTTTTGAGCGGTTGTTTGCAAGGTCATGTGTACTAGTGTATTCTGTCAACATCGAATGTGTTTGTGTCTTAACCTTTAAATATAGTTTAAAAAACAGGATTGTATCTGGTTAGTGGCTTTGATTAAAACCTTATGTGTAAACAAATATAACAACACATAACAACACATAATAAATCAAGAATTGGTGGATTGTCTTTTGGACTACATGGTAGAAGTAGCCAATGTTTTTCCTTTTCCAAATATAGTATTTTATATACTCTAAAATGATAAACCAGGTTATGCTGATATTATTTCTAACATAATTTGTCAAGTGTTTATCAGTGTACAGTTTTTTGTTATATTTTAGTATTGTAATGGTTGATTTCTGATTTATCATTTACAAGCCGATATTTACAGAAGAAAAAATAGTGGCTTTCTACTACAGACCAACAGACTGCAATAGGCCATAGTATACTTCTAAAATAAAGTGGAAAGGTTATGATAAGTCACTGCAACAATGTAAAGGTCATCATGGGTGGCATTGGTCCATGTGATTTCCCAACTATTGTCTTTCTATCCCATCAGGTGTGGCTGGTATGGACTCTATTCAAGCTTGTAAAGCCATGTTGGATGGCATGGCCTCGGCTATTACAGACTTGAAACCAACTTCCCTCTCACTCATTCGCATTGTCATCCTGCAACAACAAGTCTTCCAGGCTTTTAGGTCAGAAATGAATCTTGTTTATCCAGCAACAAACAGTAGAAGTGAAAAATATAGTTTTAGCACAGGTTGCATTCATTAACCGGTCAGACTGCTTGGTTTAAATTACCTGACTTGTAATATGTTTTTGCAGATCAGAGCTGGAGAACCGATTTGGACAAACCGCCCCTTGTCACCTCAGCCTGAGAGGTATGTATTTATAGGTCAGATGATCACCAAAGTCTCTGTAGGTTTCCTCCTCAAGAAACCATGCATTTTTATACAACATTTCATCGCAATCCATCCAATGGTTGTTGAAATATTTCAGTTTGGACCCAAATGGTAGATTGACCGACTGGCTGACATTGCCATCCCTAGAGTTAACCAATTACAAGACTTCATGTGTGGGTGGCGTACTGCAAGTTGCGCGGTGCTTGGTTTTGGCTCATCCGTTTTCAACATTGCGACTGCCTCAAGCTTTCTCATATTATGGCAAAACAGTACACTGCAATATGTTTCTGAAAAAGGCAATGCAGTAACATAATCTTGATTCATATTTGATCATGACTGCCTAGTTTGAAAGTTTGATCTGAGTTATGTGAGTTTCACTCTCCTGTTGAGTTTTATGGCGGGTGGCAACCATAAGTGTTGCATTACTGACATCTTCTGGACTATCCCTTGCCCCATCTATTCCGGCATTGCCATGGCATGTGTGAAAAGGTGCAAGATAGAAATGTTCCTGAATGTATGTGCATGTGTGAATGGTGAAAATCACTACTGCTGCCTGAAAGGTTATCCCAGTAATTTACCTGGAACTATGTGTGAAAGAGGCTATAGACGCTACCACTGACTATCCCTGTAACAAATTGGCCACAATTTCACACATTAACCATACACAGTCCAGCCATATACTAGGTTTTGAACTAGTCTTGTTTTGACAAGTGAATGTAATCAAATATCCCAACATTTCTCGTCAAATCATGCAGTTTTCCTTTGCACCATGAAAGGAGGATGCTGTTTATGCTTTTGCTGTTGTCCATGACTACAACACTTACAAACATGTGAACTACAGACAGTTTTACACAATACAATTGTCCATTGGATTGGTCTGACTATGATATAAAGAGCTGGGTAAAAAGAAAAATTTCCAGACTGATTTTCCTCAACACAGAAACATAAAAGTTGTTCTTATTAACTGATTAATGTTTAATAACAACCAATAAAGCCATTAGTTAGAACCTTTTATACACAAAAGAAGACAAAGAAATCAAATCAAAATAGTAAGATTGGCACATGAAAGAAGGTGAATTTGCTTGGTAATCTGGACTTGAATAATTGAAATGATGAGGTGTCACATCCTCATTTGTTGTTGGTTTTCTTTTTGCTCTTTTTTGTAGAAAAAGCAAAACAAAAGCTCAAGAAGTGGCAAGAAAAGTATTCAAGAACCTCCACATCTTCAGCACCAGAAGGCAAAACCTTCATCTCCTCAAAGCCCCAGCCAGCTGACATAAGGGTGATTGGTTGTGGTTCAGACATCATCAGGACCATCAAGATAGATTTGGAGAGGATCCTGCAGCAGCAGCTGATAGAAAGAGAGGTGGATGTGCATCATTTTTCCAAGCTTGATGCCATGGAGCTGGAGGCAGTACATGCAAAAGTTAAACAACTAGGAATAAGCCTGGAACACAGGAGACGTCAACATTATGACAGTGTGAATGGCAACAGAGCTAGAGCTGAAGCTAGAGACTGGTCAGCCTCAGGAGAAGATGTCTATGTGCTGAGAGGCCTAAAAGAGGATGTTCTGAGCGTCACTGACCTGGTAAACAGAGCAGTCCAAAAAGCCCTTTACGAAGACCTCCAAGATAAAGATGAAGCAATGTTGGCTCTTAATGTCCAGTGGTCAATGCGGGATCTACATGGAGTCTGGCAGGAGCTGAGCCTGCATGACAACGCTGAGTTGGAGAAGGCTCGTATGAAGAAACAAGTGTCTGTAGATGTGAAGGCACCAGGTGGCATGATGGTGAAAGTAAACCTGACAGCACAAGAAGCCACAGATTGGATAACAGGCATCACTTTCAAAGTGAAAAGGAGTGAGACTGAATCAAGTATGACACATTTTGTAGTTTCCACTTTTTACTTCAGATTTAGCAACTCATGCTGTACTTCCTCCTTGAGTATAAAACCATCCACATTTTTGAATTTGTCAAAAATGCTTAACTACTTCGTTTAGGTAAGTATTATATTAAAACCATAACATTCATTTCTGTGATTTCTATTTTAGACTTCGAGTTGCCACAACACTGGGAACCTATGCATAGAGAAGTCTTTAAAAAGGTCGAGCTGCAACCTAACTCAACAGAGTACCAGAACATAGTCAAGGGTTTCTGTAAAACAACTCAATACAACATCCGTAAAGTGAGTAATGCCAACATAAAAACACACTTTTTAAGCATTACAAACCTGCAGTACGGTAACATGTAATTGATTGATTGTTTTCTGATCTCAGATTGAGCGAGTGCAAAACCTCTACCTATGGCATGCCTATGCTGTGTGTAGGCAGCGTATACACACCAAGAACGGTGCAGCTCATCTCGGGGAGAAGTCTCTCTACCATGGATCATCAGCAGAGTCATGCAACTTAATTGAAAGGGACAGATTTGACAGGAGCTTTGCAGGAGCACATGGTAAGGAATGGTGTCACATGTCATATTTACTGAAATGTTGGTTTCAAAGCCTAAGTATTTTACATAACAGTATAAAGTCATGACTAAATAAAAAATTAAAGTTGGGAATAAAACATTGTTAGGTATTATTTGGTTCAGTCAAAAACCCTTCTAATCTGCTTAATCAGGACTCTGTGAGTGTGGTTTTATCAGATACATTCATCATGGTGCAGTCCCACCTACTTCAAACCTGTGAGAAGAACACAGACAAAAACACAAATACATAACTTTATGATGTGAAATCACCAAAACTTTTCAAAAAATCGTATCTGTGTAGAACCCCATCATTCACAGTAGTAAACTGATTGAGAAAAGAGGTTTTCAGGGTCTTTAAAATTTGCTGTAAAGTACTGTAAACTCAATTAGGTCATTATTTTGTTAAGACTTTTTTCATTGGCTTCCTTACTGTTTTATCTTTTTTTCACAGCAGTGATAGAAAAACCTTTATTATCACATAGAAGGGATACAGATTTGCTTGTCTTTTCATGGAAAGAAATATTTTCCAAAGACAAGATTATACATGCTCACGGTAAATCCTAAAGTGCAGAAGCTGTTGATGCTGAGACAGTAATTAGAGTTTGTTTGCAGTGACCATTGATCCCAATCAGTCATCTAATTATTTCAATATCAACGCTGCCCAAATGCTGAATGCAGTTCACTGGCATCAAACACTTTGATTTCTGGGTATACCACTCACCCTGTTGCCATTTTGGCTCACCATTGTGCAAACGATTACACCAGTTACTTTAAAGTAAAAAAATCCAAAAAAACCCAAAAGTAACTAGTAGCTATTTGCAGTTTTGTACAATGTGTATGTTTGAGGAATAGTTTGATATTTTGTGATATAAATCTGATTACTTTCTTGCTGAAAGTTAGATGAGAAATTTAATACCACTCACATGTCTGTATGATAAATATGAAGCTACAGTGAGCAGCTTGTTAGCTTAATGTAAAGGAAAAAAAGGGGAGAAATAGCCAGCATGGCTCTGTCAGCACCTCTAAAGCTCACTTAGAAACGATGAAATGTTATATCTCATTTGATCCAAACCGGCCCAAGTTAAGCTAAGCTAACTAAACATTAGACTGGCATCAATCTTCTCAACTAACTCTCAGCAAGAGCATGAATAATTGTATTTCCCAAACTGCCAAACAGTTCCTTTAAGTTGATATGGTTGTTTTCTTATGTAATTCTGTCACAGCTGCTGTGTTTGGAAAGGGAGTTTACTTCGCAGTCAATGCAGACTATTCGGCCAGAGGATATTCCCCAGCAGATGCAGCAGGTCTGAAGCGGTTGTATGTTGCTCGTGTCCTGACCGGCCGTTATACAGTTGGTAAATCCTCTATGAGAGCCCCCCCTCCCCGTGGGTCTGACCCCACTGACTGCTACGACAGTTTGGTGGACAATCAGCAGCAGCCCTCCATATTTGTGATCTTCCACGATGACCAGGCCTACCCAGAATACCTTATCACCTTCAGCTAAGTAAAAACTGTGAAAAGTTATGGTTCAGTACTGTATGGTGGTGTCACAATGACCCGTTTCAAAATAGTAATCAGCTTAGAATGTGCCTTAAATCCCTACTTTTGGTTAATGCTGTAATTTATTTTTTCCTGATTTGATTTTGAGCGGTGTTGATTTCCCAGAAACACAAAAGCACTTTATAGTATAACAAAAACAGCCAGATGTGGGGACAAATAAACAAGATGTCATCTCTGCTGAACGACCACAGCACTGTAGAGTGATCAGATTTTGAACATAGCATGTAGTTAATTATAACATTAACCACCTGTATTGAACAACCAGTATTGAAGGACTGTTACCACTGAAACATACCTTGAATTTATGCTTTTTTGGAAATCCATTTTATTTTCTGACCTACAAATGTCTTGCTACAGTATAAAAATATATATATATATATATATATTTATCTGATAATTTGCAAAGCTGCAATACATTAAAATATTATGTTAGTGCAATGTAAGTCTTATTAAGCTTTATGCAGTAACAATTTGCAAAGATTGTTCTTTAATGTTACTATTCTTGAATTAAATTTATGTTATTGATCAATTGAAAATCTTTTACCTTTAACCATTTTTTTCCCTTAAAAATCATTTTGATGTTTAACGGACAGCAAGTTTTCCTGTCAGAGATAACAGTATATTTTTAATTACAGTTAGAGATCAATGTATTTAGCAGGGTGATTATATAGATCATATAGTTTCAGTATTTTGTTTCTCACAGATTTTAATATATAGTATGTATTTTTTAGAGTTTTTTTGGCATTATTCCTCCAGTTACATTATTTTGAAATTTTAATATGTTAAGTTTACACACCCAGCTGTTGTATTGCGTATTTGTATGTAACAATGTTAACTGATGATCGTTGTTAAACAATAAGAAATAAATAAAAGTGAGTAAATCATTTCTTTGAGTCAACAATGATGATTGTGTGACAGAAAAATCCAAAGTGTCTGTGTTTTAGTAACAGTGGTATTAAGTTATCAGATTGTATATGATTAGAAAAAAACACATTATACAACAATCATCGTCACATTATGAACAGAATTGATAAACCTTCAATGACAATTTTAGTAGCAGCAAACCTTTCTTAACAATGCAAATGAGATTGTGATTTATGTGGTACATTATGATTTAGGGGTCAGAAAGTGGTTTCAATCATATGACTAATAAATGCAATATCAGCACTCATGGTGCATAATCTAACTATGCTGGATTATTCAAATTGGACAATGATAAAGTCTAAACTTCATTCATTTGGTTATGAGAAGTACATAATAGACACTTATTTCAACATGTCCTATCTACCATTCATAAAAGAAACAATACATATTCAAATTTTTAAAGTTTTTAAACGGTAACTGTTAAATCAATTAAATTATACAAACATATAAGTCTTATTATTGCTCCAAATGTGCTCCAATATAAATCTCTGAAAAAAGAGCTGCATTCCCAATTTTAACTAAGACAGAACATAAAGTGTTTACAGTTGCAGAAGGTCACATCACATTTTATAATCTTTCAATCATTATTAAAAGTTTGATCTATTTGGAATCATAATATTTTCATACACTCCAAATGGGAAAAAGCAAAAATCCACTGAATGATGAGTAGTTATTTACATTATCACTGATCTTCAGACCTTCCCAAAGACGAACATTCACTTTGTCCCCAACTTGTAGATGCAGTACGGCGCTGTTAGATCCAGAGGTGTTGTGTGGTTGTTCACAATTATACCATGACACCACTTGATATCCGTTATGGTACAAACTGCCACCAGAAGATCCATCCCCTCCCCACCAGTAAGAAGTGAAGCTGAAATAATAGACTCCTGGCACTGGTGCAGTGAAATAACCTGCATCAAACAACAACAATGTAGTATAATTATTTAAAAATGTATATAATTTCAAATTATCTTTATACCGAGTTATTTGGCAGTGTTTTAGAGAGTAAACAATTTTAAAAAACATATACTGTATATTTCAAAGAGGACTGTTGAAATTGCAACAGAAGAAGAAGGAGGGAACAGAGAGAAATACTTTCATAGCATCATCATTGTTCTTTGGCTCATGAGACCAGAAGACACTTTTATAGGTGGTTTGTTTGTGGGAAGGAGACAAAGTAAAAGATGGTAACATGGGATTGATTCAGCAGACTAAATACTGACCTGTGATTGGGCTGTAGGCATTCCCAATGTTTGACACAACATGGTGGTACACCAAAGAGTAAAGAGTAGTCACAGGACCCAGGGTACCATCTACTGGCAGGGCAACAGAAAATGCCACCCGAGGCTGTCCTGGGAGATATAATTATACATATCAGTATTATTAACTTTTCAGTTTCAAAATGTAACACAACTGCACATCAGAGTTTCATTATCTAAATTATACTTTTTTATACTTTTTTTTTTTTTTTACTAAATTATACTATTCAGCAATACAGGACTCAAAAATTAAACAAAACCCATTGTAAACTGTATCTTTGCTGCTCAGGCTGTAGTGCACTATCCTTTCTTGGAGCCAGAGCTGCTCTGGTATTAAAAATAATTTTGCTTTGTAAAACCATTGTTTAGAAAACTATATTTTATTACCTCGAACCATTGTACTCAGTTCAGTCGCAGTGCTGGTAAATGCAGCCAGCTCCTTCTCACTGGTCTCCAGCTTTCTGTTTGTTTCCTCCAAGGCTCTCACAGTGGCATCCAGCCGCTCTCCCAAAGCCCCAAGCTCCTTCCACAACATATAGATTGGTGGTTCACAGCCTACCTGGGTAGTTGTTGTGTTTGATGTCGAAATAGCTAATGTTTCTTGCCTTTGCTTGAAATTCTGGTTGTCATTATTCTCTGCCAGGCCTTCTACTGTCTTCTTAGTGAGTGTCTCACTCTCGTTGCTTTCAGCCTGGCATTCAGATAGACCAGCAAGTAAGCACACAAGTATGATCACTGATATTTTTGTCATTCTCCAGTTTTAAGGTATTTGGATTTGTGGGCTTTGTGCAAAGAAACACATTTATAAGCAAGTCCAGGTTAATTATTATCATATATGGTTACAGTGTGTGTCGATGTCAAATGGAGGTGTGCCTTCACTGGTCCTTGGATAAAAATTTAAAAACATGCAGCAATTCCCCACAAAAATGCATTTCGTAAGAGTCTCCCTTATGGAATATCTTATAGTCTATGGTGCACGAGGGGAAGTGTTTTGCGTCAGTGTGTTGTGCAAGACCAAGGACACACACACCTGCGTGCCGACGGGATCTTCTTAAGTAGATATTATTCCAGGATTGTGCATTGAGATGTAGCTTGATCATGCACACGCACACAGCCTCTCCATGAGCCCAGTCAGAAATTATAGACCGTGAATATATAGAAATGCAGCCACACACACTGAATGTATTGTTTGTCTTTCTTGGTTGGAATTGCTGGTGGGTGTGGTGTTACTGTTCATATGTCAGTAGCAGTTATATCAGAATAATATAACATATCGACAAACTTGAATCCTGGTGGTAAAGCATTGTGGCTTGTTTTGTGGTTTAAAGGGTTAGTTTGCTCCAAATCTCAGTCCAGTCATGCAGATAGTTTTATGGTTTTTATCTGATGTGGTTTTGAGATATCTGAGATGTGTGCCTCCACCCCTAAAACAATGGAGGAGAATGGAATTTAATCTGTGCTGCTCTAACCAATGGAAATCTAAGTTTTAAAAACTCAACAGCAGCGTGTATTTCCAGAATCTGTCACGTTACTCTAGATAGCTGCAGATAATGCCCCACTGTGTGACAGTTATCTCTGACACTGTTTCCTCAGAGGAAGTAGACAGTATATGCTAACTGTAATTTTTTGGTCAGTTTCACAATGTCACTTTTCACAGCTCTGGGCAGCACAAATAAAATTCCATTCACCTCCATTGTTTTGAGGTATATAGGTAGAAATGTCCAAGACATATATCTCAAAACCTCAACAGATAAAACCAAAACTCTCACAGATACTTTTATGTATTTTTTTAAGTACAACAATAATGGGGAGTTTTGTCATTTGGGAGAACTGACTTTTAAACACAACTACATTTTTTTAAATGAGCAAAATATTATTTTCTATATTTCTTATTTTTCCTGCTGTACCAAAAAAATACTGAACCATGACCCCAAAACCTAAGCACATACCGAACTGTAAATTTTGTGCATGTTATGGTTCTGTTTTCAGTCTGACTGTGTCCCTAGCTGCCATTCTCCACTGGCCCTCCAGAGCCCCTCAGACTTTTCCCTTTTTGTTTTGACTAAAGTGGGTGGGAGATGGCTGTTTTGAGTTGCATCTTTTAAGACTTCTGACATGATATCATTAAAGTTGCTCAATCATTAAAATGTTTTGGGGTTTTTAGTTTTCTGCCACGTGTTTTTAATCCTGTGTTCATGTACTCCTCCACAGTTTGCTTTTCCCTTCACACCTGCCCTGCATTCAGTCTCGTTAGCCTTGCCCTGCTCCCCGTGTCTTCCCCAGCCTGCCTTAGCTCTCAGCCTGCCCTTGTGTCTTGCCACCTGTTCCTTGTTGTTTCATTAGTTCACTTTGTATTTCAGTCCTGGGTTTCAGTTCAGTTTGTTGGATCCTTTGTCCAGTTTGCTCTGCATTGTTCAGTTTTTCTCTGCTTGGTTTGGTTTAGCACTGCTGGCACTCAAGCCTAAATCAAGAATTTATTCTTCAGTCTTGCTCTGCATCTGGGTCTGCCTGTTCTACTCTTAACAGTGTACTGTTACACCCCTAATAGTCACTGACAGAATCTAGAGCACAAAGTAAAACCCATATTGTTTTACCAGTCTTTGTACTTTTATGTCTTTAATTGAAAATTGTCATCTAAGCCAAAAGGTCTATTATAGTACATGATGGGGCAAATATAGTTGAAGCTAATCTCTATGTCCTGCCTTGGTGAAGGTTACAATGACGTGCATGTTGAGATTCTGCTGAAACGTAATCTGTCTGACCCAGTAGCCATGAATAGCTGCTTGTTTATATCCAGTGCCATTTCCTGGCACTGGATATAAACAAGCTGAGTCTGAGAAAGAGAGACGATTTGATCTTAAGAGAAAGATTTGAGAAGGCAGAAAAAGTAATTATGAGAAACAGTACTTGATTCGTTTTCAGTTTTGCAAGATGTAATTGTAATAACCACTGATAGACAGACGGAGTAAAACAAAAAAAGATATTGCTATGGAGTTTACCAGGCGTTACCTGCCAATGGAATGGGAGGAGCGATGGAGGAGAGAGAAGGAGAGGAGGAAAAGAGCGATTGAAGAAGGTGGAAAAGAAGGGATAGAGCAGGACAACCGTGAGCTGAGAAGCATCGTGGCCTACAATGACTCCAGGATGGGGTTGATGAGTGGAAGGGGTGAGAAAGAGGGGTCAGAGGTCCAGGTGAGGTATGGCAGTGGTTCTAGTCAGGAGGGAATTGGGGAGCATATGAGCAAGGAGGCTTTCAGGGATGAAGGACTTGGTGATAACATCCACACATACTGCAGCAAAACCTATCCTAAAGACGTTTTCATGGCCCTTAAGGATTTCTGGGATTCATCACTTCTCACAGACCTGACAGTGACCACTGAGAATGGGAACAGCTTTGGTGTGCACTCTCCTATACTGGCTGCTGTCAGCACTTTCATAGGGGAGCGACTGAGGGAAGAAGGTGGAGTGCAATCAGACAATGATAAGAATAAAGAAATCCATAAGTGGTCCGTGTCTCTGGGTCCAGAGGTTGATCATGTTGGGTTACAGGCAGTTTTGGAGTTTGCCTACACTGGGGTTGTATTATCTTTAAACAAACACACCGTGGCCCAGATTAAGGCAGCAGCTCAAGCACTGGGGGTTCCTAGAGTGCTCGGTCTCTGCATCAAAGAGGAAATGATGAAGGAAGGTGAAAGTCCCAAGAAGGAAGAGCGAAAGATCTCTGCTGTAGAACAGTTGAAGATTACTCTTCAGTCCATTGAACAGCTGTGGGCAGACAGAGTGGGCTGTGATGTAATTCTGGATGTAGATGGAGCCTTATTTCATGGTTGGCACACTTTATATCATTCTTACAAATGTAATTTTGCTGTATCTTGTTGATAATTTGATAGTGGTCAAAGTTTGAAAACTTTATTTGTGTCTTCCAGTTCACAGAGTTATCCTGGCAGCTAGCAGTGACTTCTTTCGTGGCATGTTCACCTGCGGAATGAGGGAATCCCATCAAACCTATGTTGCCCTTCCCTTCCTGTTAGCTTCTGAGTTGGACATTCTGATTAGGTTCTCCTACAGTGGGACCCTTCCACTCAACTGGGATTGTGTTTTTGAGATCACCTGCACAGCCCTCCAGCTTCAGTTCCAGCCTCCCATCTCGCTTTGCCTTGACTTCATGCGACAGGAAATGGAAGCAAGGTCCTGCCTGGATGTGATGTCTTTCGCTGAGGCTTATGGGATGACAGAGCTCCTTGAGGAAGCCTATGACTTTGTACTGAGGAACTTCTGGGAGGTGTCAGCCACTGCAAAGTTTCATGACCTACAAGCAGAGAAGCTTCTAGAATTCCTACGCTGTGATGGTCTATGTGTGCCCTCAGAGTTGGCGGTATTTCGAGCTGTAATCTCCTGGGTGGAGGCTGATCCTGAGGATAGATTGGGTCAGGCTGGCTTACTCATGAAGGCAGTTCGCTTCCCCCTCATGACCTTTCGAGAGTTCAGGGAGGTCAGGGCCATTAACCTGCGCATGGAGTGCTTTGGAAACCAGGAGGTGGAACTATATGGCTCTGCACTCAAGGAATTTGGTTTCAGCCTTCCAGAAACCCAGGACCAGTGCCGAGTCAGGCAACCTAAAGATGCTCTGGTTCTGGTCGGGGGAGACCAGCTTAACCCAGATGAGGGTCATCGCATACCAAGCAGGGAGCTGTGGTTTGCAAACTCTCTACGCAGTGGAACAGGGTTGGTGAAGAAAATAGAGTGGAAGAGGCTGGGTGAGATGCCAGAAAAGCCAAAGTTCAGGCATGGAGTTGCAGCAATGGGGGGAAGACTGTATGTGGTTGGAGGATGTTACTTCTATACCAAGAATGACATAATGAAATCCACCTACAGGTAAAAAGAGACATAGTTGGTGCACAAATATTCTCTTCTCACTTTCAGTAACCCAGATTGTCACACAACTGTGGTCTAACTTTTCCCATCTTTACATTTATTGCACACATGCTAGTTATGACCCTGTGCAGGACAGTTGGAAGAGGCTGGCTGACTTGCAGGAGTTTAGAAGTAACTTCTCAGTAGTGGTATACGAAGAGCGCCTTTATGCCATTGGTGGAGATAAGGAGATCAACACTAATGTAGACAGTGTGGAGATGTACAACACTGACACTGACTCCTGGAGGTAAGACTAATGCTTGAAACAGACTACTTGACACACCATCAACTTTTCAAAGCAGAAGTAAACCTGCATTTCTGCACCTCCAGTACTGGCATGTTTTGGCTTTGGCACAGTTTCACCCACTAAGTTGTGATATGTAAAAATACTTACACATGGTATTATCTGAGTAGCCTGTTTAAAGTATATTAGATGGACACATGTGACCAAGATTTCTCATTAGCCACTAGCCTTTCTTACAGTTGGTACCTCTTACTCACCTAGCTATCATATTGTCATAATGGGTGTACAGATCAACACAATAATATTTTGCTGAAGTTAAGTAGTTGATGGATGCCGTTTTCTCCACAATGGCACATAATGACTGAGTTCAATTAGTCAAGGTGCAGCTGATTCATGTTTTATTTTTACAACCACTATTTTTATGTAAACTGCACTTTATGACCGGCAGCTGATACCGCTTTTACCACTCACCATTTTTGTCTCTAGGTTTAATAGTGTATGTTAAAATATTTTGCTTTCAACTCTCCATCCTGTCAATGTGACTGGAAACTTCTGGAGATTGGTTTTTTTCACCACTTCACTATATTCTTGTCTGATGCCTCTTGTTTTGCTCCTTTCAGCTATGTCCAGCCCCTGGACCAGGCTCTGAGTGGCTATGCTGTCAATGTCACAAATGGAGGAATCTTCATCTCTGGAGGTTTCAACTGTAAGTATGTGTGTCTGGTTTCCATGTTCCTGTACCACCCAGAGACCGGAACCACTTACTTGGCAGACATGACCCATGACCGGGCCCAGCATTGCATGGAAGCCCTGCAAGGTCATCTTTATGTTGCTGGTGGTGTATGTAACCTGCGGAAGTTTTACACCGACCAACAAGCCTGTGAGGTGTATGACCCTGTGGCTGATTCCTGGACGGCTTTTGCATCACTGCCTGTGCCCCATGTGGGTGCAGCATCAGCTGTTCTGGAGGAGAAGATCTATATACTGGGAGGATACTGCCAGGATGACTATAGTGAGTCTGGACTGGTCCACCGGTTCAATCCCAGCACACAGCGATGGGAGAACATGGGTAAACTGCCTGGAGCTGTTACTGACATTCGGGCCTGTCTGATGCGATTGCCCCAGCACTTAAGACAGTAACAGGCTGGACAACTTCAAGGTGAAATCCAATTAGACACAAAAACAGGTTATGACAATCAAAGGTGTTAAATATCAAAATGTGGCGAAAATTATATTAATTGTTAGAAATTGACAGACTTTTTGGTGTGATCTACCAGCAAACATCAATGAATTATACTATTAGTTCTACTTTTTCATGTCAAAATATAAATTATCAGAATTAAAGTCCAGGATGACTTTTGTAAATGCCAGATCCTTTTTGAAGAAGTAGAAATATACACTATGATCAAGGCCAGATTACCAACCAGGCAAAGCAGGCAACTGTCCAGGGGCCCCAAAAGCCTAGGTTTATTCCGTATCAGTCGGGTTTACATAATTTGATTAATTCAAATCAAATTTCTTAGAAATTTGCACCACTGAAGTACCATAATATAGTAATATCAACTATGAAAGGTCCTCCATCTAGTGGCCCTGGTCTAAAAGAGGGGGCTTGTGTAAAAATTAGTATTAAGACCTGAATTGTTTTAGTTTATATTGTAAAGTTGTACTTCATCAAACTGCACACAAAAAACCTGGGGCAAGGTGGTATTATTCAGTCATAGTAGTACTGTATGGTTGCAAAAATTCATTTAGCAGTATGTTTGTTCAGTATAAAAAGATCAGAAAATAGTGAAGAATGCCAATAATTATTCTCTGAAGCCCGAAGTTAAAAAATCAAAATTACTTGTTTTGTTCTGAAAAACAGTCAAAATCCCAAAGATGTTGAATTTACCATCATTAAAAAGTGTGAAAACTAGAAAATATTTACATTTGAGAAGCTGGCACCAGTGAATTTTTGGCATTTCATTTTTGAATTTAATCCATTAATCAATTAATCAATAAATCATTTCAGCTCCAGACTGCTATCATGTATGGTGGAGGTCACTGGGGGCCCAACAACACATTTTTGCCCTGGGACCCCATAGAAGGTTAATTCAGCCATGACTATGATCATCTAAACAAAATCAGTCAGTTCCATTTTGTGTGGTGTTTTATTGTAGAAACAGATGATCATATTGTATGTGAAAGAATTCAAAAACTCAGAATCAATAACAAAGGAGATAATAATGCTACATTTTACACATTTGTAACATAAAATTGAAACATAAAGACTGAATTGTAGAATTTTAACATAAAGTTAATTAAGTTTTTGTGATGGTTTTGATAATGGTTTACAGATAATGTATATATACTCCTCAATTTTTAAAATATTTTAAGAAGTAATAGTGTTAGTTTGTTTGTTTATTTGTCTCATGCAAGTACCAACCTGTAGTTGTTAAACATTTGTCAAAAAAATAAAACAACAAAAAACCAAAGAACATAACTTTCCATAGTACATATTTCAAGCTCTACAGATAAAATGGGCCATGAAAAGGTTCAATTCCTAAAACAGTTATCATACCACCATAGTTTAAAGCCCTTAAATCATCACACAATTAGCAATGAAACACGAACATGAACTTCACCTAAATGACATAACAAACACACCCTTTTTTTCTTAAGGGATACCACTAAACCTACTATGGTAGTAGTATGGATTCAGAATTCTGGATTATACTCGTGAAATGCAACAAGTATGGTACAATCCAGGATTAAGGCACTAAATAATGTTTAGATTTTAGATAAAGTCCAGGCCTGTACACCTCATCATTTGCATGCAGGAAGTAAACACAAAGTACAGTACTATCCTCTCTGTCAGGGAAAGGCATATGATCCTTAAATTAACTATGTTTTTTCAAGTGGACCCATGATTTAACCCATGTTTAATCATATACATAACAATACATTCTTATTTTTTGGATTTCAACAATGTATCTTAATAAATCAACATAATAAATAAAGAAATCAATCTCAGGATAATTGCACTCATAAGAGAAATTGCTGAAAGGAAGAAAAAAACAAGACAAAAAGCATCTTGTCCACATTCCTAACCTCAAAAATCTATGATGTTGGGAAGACAAGGAACCCACTGAAGACACTTGTATGTATTTTCCCACCTTCCCAAAGGATGATGTTGACAGTGTCATTGGCATTTAATTCAAGAATTACTGTGTTGCTGGTGGTGTCACTGGCATCCGGTCCTGTGAATTCCCAGGTGCTCACTTGGTATTTCCCGTTTTTCACCAAGATGGCTCCTGAGGTGTAGCTGTTGTAGCCAAAAGTCATGAAGGAAAAGTGGTAAACCCCTTTCAGTGGAGCAGTGAAGCAACCTGAAAAAGAGAAAGTCATTTCACATGACTCAAATTATAACCGGATTTCCATCCTTGCTTGAAAGAATTTTTTTCCCGTACTTTACTGGTCTTCTTAGTCTGTGGGCTAAATATTAAGCTGAAGCCAGCAGTTGGTTAGCTTAGCTTAGTTTAGCATAAAGACTGAAAACAGCTCTAGCCTGGCTCTTTGGGAAGGTAACAAAATTCACCTATCAGCACATTTTTTAATATGTTATATCACATTTGTTTACTCTGTACAACAACAGAGGTCACTATTTCTTTTCATATCAGGCTGTCATTGGTCAGTTTTTTGGAGGTTAAATATATTGAACATACCTGTTTTACTGTTGTAAGCGTTGCCAATGTTTGTGAAGACTCTGTTGAAGATCAGAATACTGCTGGTGCTGGCAGTTTTGGGTCCAGTGAACACATCACGAGATTCGATTATAGTTGCAGAAAACGCCACCTTAGCATTGACTAAAGAATGGAAAGTAAACATTGTTTAGTTGAGAGCTATTTCATCTTTAAATATTTTACCTTTATCGCCAATTACATGTAGAGTCTTGAAATATTTTTTCTGCCCTTATCTTCTGCTTTAAGACTATCCACCTTCAGTTTTAGTCTATTTTGTTCCTTAACTTTTCTCTCAATGTTTGTTATTCCTATTAACAGAAACAGATCATTATTTTAAAAAGGTAATTTCACATTTTTCCCCAAACCATTCAACAGTTATGATAAACAACAACATAGAGCCCTAATCAGACTAATAGATTGGTCTCTTTATTTTAAAAAATGTAGAGTCAAGGGATATTTAATAATCTTTACACCTACCTGCAGTTTTGCTCTTGAGAGTGTCAGTGTCAGCCTTCTGCTGGTTGACTGTAGTGTTTTGTATTTTCAGCTGTTCGTCAACATGCCTGAATTTGCTCCCAGTTTCTTCCATAAATTTACTGACTGTAGCTTTTTGTTGTTTGAGTTTTGCACTGAAAGCTTAGAACAACAATAAAGTCATAGTAATTTCATAGGAATACATTTTATTCAAGACATTTTCTCATCTAATTCATGAAAATTATTTTTAATAAAGGTTGCTCTATGCACATATAATTTGGTAGAAGTTAACATAAATATTAAATGTTTTAAAAGTTACCTTTACTGTTGTCTTGTATTTTCTTCAGTTCAGTATCAAGGTCTGTCTTTGTGGCATCCAGTCGGGCTTCAACTTTGCCTTCAAGCTCCTGGGTTGTTGTGTTAAGATGGGACAGTCTATTTTTATATAGATTCAGGAGTTTTTGTGTGTCACTGAACGCACCCTTGGTCTCTGTCTCCAGATTTTCAAGCTTGGCTTTATTTTCCCTCAACTTTCTCTCAGTTACATTGAGTCTCTCTTCAATCTCATTGATGTTTACTCCTTCTCTTTCCCTAGATTTGCGCAGTTCTTGAATCTCTTTCTTCAGGCTAGAAATGTCATCGTTGTTTTCTTGCAGCTGTGTCTTTGTGTGGTTGATTTCCATCTTAGTTTGTAACTTAATCCTTTTAAGCTCCTCTTGTACACTGGAAAGAGTCTCAAGATTTTCTCTGGTCTTACCTTCAACAGCAGCAATCCTTTCTTGCAGCTCCTTTTGGTTATCTTTGAGTGTTTTATCAAGGTATTCAATGTTTTCATAATTTGAACAAAGAGTTGGTGAATCTTTTTTTGTTTCACCCTCACAATGCCGTTTATGTGGGAGCTTGGAAAATGCCAGTCCAAATAAAGCAAAAAGGAAAAGCATCTTTGTGGCCATTTTCAGTGATAAGATATGTTCTCCTCTTCTCTTCTGTACATAACAGCTGTCTGCAAAATTAGCAATAAGTTGATGGCTCTCATGAGGCAGCTCCTTTTATCTTTGACAGGACAGCCCAAATCTGACAATGAGGGTGGAGGAAGAACGTTCTCACACAAATGTCATTTAGGGGATGTCCCTCGCCACTCAGAGCAAACAACAAGGAAACAACAGAGCCAGGAAATCTCTTTAATTTTCTGTCTTGTGTAGTCTACTCTTACCCTCCCTCTGCCTCTCCCGTGTAGAAATTAAGCTGAATCAAAATTTTAACTGCAACTCATTTCCTTGTTTTTTTTTTTTTGTCCATGCACGACACACTCACTTTAATATCCTAGTACATTTCTTGGTGTATTTTGGTTGTGTGAACCATCCATGTGTTAAATATATGCATGTGTAGGTCTATTATGTTGTTGGTTGTATTCAAATTGTGTTATTTTAAAGCAATAACACAATGGGATAAGTCCTTTTTCGCAAAAACCCTACAAATTCAGTCATGTCTACCATCAGGTCAAGCATTTCAGCTGACATCACATATAAATCATATGGATTCAAGGATTGAGTGACCAGTGGGATGCGTCTCAAAAGTACTTTACATAAAGTACATTTAAACTGTTGACTTCAGTCTACTATTGATGTTCTGTTATGTCTTCTGTCTGTCTCCTTTGTCAATGTAACCTCAGCTGGTACCTCAAGCCCTTACTGTCAAAAGAACCTCTGTGTTGTTGTCAAATCCAGCACAAAATTTCTGGAAGTTTTTAATTTCAAAGAATTATATGATATGAGATGATCTAAACCAATCCAGAGCCAAACCATTCATTCATATATATTTCATGCCATGTAATATACATAATGTGTATGAGATGCACTTTCTGCCCATTTTAATTCCGTAGACATGACAAAGAAACATGCTGAATATAGTGATCACCAGCGCACAGTGATAACAATGTTCACACCAGGGCCAAAAGCATCTGATAATATAGTACTTACAGTATTAGTATCACTAATAAATTTTGAAAAGTTCCACTGAAATAGTCACTGCTGTTATTATGAACAAGGAAAATATGTATGATGCATGTTTCGTTTCAAAGTTAGGAACAAGGAACATGAGGCGGAGAAAAACATGCTTTACGTTGGAACGAGGATGTAGACAAGAAAAATGCTGATCAAAGTGATAACTGATGACACAGGTATGCTGACAGACAGGCCACATTAACCCAGTGATGTAGTGTATGCAAGTCAAACCAGTCTAAAAAGGTTGTACAATGTCAGCTACTTTGGGCTGAAATAGTTTAATTTTCATGAATTTGTGTTCATTAAAATTACATTTCTTATTGTAGGGCAGTAACTTATCAGTTCTATTGTAATTTTGAAGAAACACTTGATGTAAATTAGCCCTATATCCTTTACTTTTTGCTTTTTCATATTAGGGCTTTGATTTTGATTGAAACAACTACACACATTAACAACTTCAATGCATTATACTGTGGAATACAAGCACCAGGAGGTTAATTTTTTCCTTTGTTTTTGGATCAGTGTTTTTCAAAGTCCACCTTTTATACTGTACAGGTCGCCACATTAACACATGCACACATTTCTGTTTTTACGCAACACTGCTCCCTGTTGCTCTACATATATAGCACAAAGTATGATGCAATTTGCATTTTTCATCTCTCTCTCGGCCACTCTTGCTTCATTATTTGCTTCTTGCAACTCAAAGCTAAGCCATTAAACAAAAAAAGTTAATAAACCTGAAGGCTTCAAGGAACATAGACTTGTCCAGACTGAACTGTATGATCATTTGCAAGATTTGAATTGCTTTGTGGGAAATCCTAAACAGTCTAACATCAAAGTACTTCACCATCATGCATGTGATGTCTCTTGATACTTTCCTTTTTATATTTTGTTTATTGATTGATTCTTAATTGACATCTGGGAATATGAAACCAGCTGCATCATTTTACTTCAGGCAAACCCAAGCTGAACTGACAGTAAACATTCTTAAATAAAGACAAAAAGGTCCTTAAAACAAATATTTTTAATAACTGTGTTATACTTCACTTACAATGAAAAAGAGACAGGCAGATAATCTGACATTGAAAAAGTCTCTGAAGTGTCATCACTGTGCATCATCATTTTTTTTAAAAATGACTGACTGACTCCCAGAAAATCAATCCTGCTATAACTTTGTATGCACAGGCAATAATCTTTAAAATCTGATATTTTCCAATGAAATGAAGCCCTTCTCATTTGAAGCTGCTTGAAAACATATACAGTGTGTGGAAATACACTAAGTCCCTTGACTGGAGAAGTTCTGACACTACTTGGTACTGGGTTATTTCGGTATGAGTACCGATACCTAGCCCTACACAGCTTTAGATATTTTACTGGCTCACACTCACAAAATCCTCCCAGTAGGCCTGCCAGGACACGACTTGAACTAGCACCTCAACACCGCTTACTCACGGACACCTAAGCAGCCTCCTCAATGAAGAGAGCAGGTATATAAGCCTCCACAGTCTGCAAGGAAAAATAAGATAACACAAAATCACAATTGAAGAAATGGAGTTCAGGTCTCTGCTTCTGCTGACCCTTTTGGGATTCTTGTTTGTGGACGGCAAACTGAAACATGTAGAAGAATGTCAGATTGATGTTGAAGCACTGGAGGCCAGGCTCAATGCGACTGTAGAGGAGCTGATGACACAGAAAGCTGAAGTGGACAGACTGAGGAAAGAGAATGAAGGTATGAGAATATAATTATCACAGATATTTCTGCTGAAATTACAAGGAATGCGTTTATTCTTTGTCATTAATTGACTTAAAAATGTACTTTACAGACATGCAAATGAGACTGAATGCCACAGAGGAGGAGATTGACAAGCTGAAACAAAATGTTGGTAATGGTAAGATGATCAAATATGAAAGTTTGTGTTACCACTGTTCAATATTGTACTTCAGTACTGTATTATTTTAATTATTTAGATTTCAAGTAATTAGTAAAATTTTCTGTGATCATGATGTATACACTGTATATGTATATGATTATATTGTTTATGTTGATAAAACTTTGAAGATTTGTAAAAAAAAAAAAAAAAAAAAAACACCTGTGTGTGTTCTTGTCTGTGATTGTTTTTATGTTTATAATTTCTCCATGTAACTGCCTCTCCACAGATACTCCTAAGATTGCATTCTCCGCCTCTTTGGTAAATTCTGGCGAGATTTACAGAGGACCGAGTGCAGACAAGACCCTGGTTTTCAAAAGGGTCTTCTCAAACACTGGCAGTGGTTACAGTCAAGATACAGGTACTGTAGACTGTGTGTGTGGACCAAGTATTCCTCATAGGAACATAAATCTGTTTACACTGTCATGTTGTGGGGACCCGCCTCCCTTATGGGGACAAAAAGCAAGTCCCCTTAACGTAAATCAGACTTGGTAAGTCAATGTTACGTCATCTCAAGTTATGAAACACTAATGTGTGTGTGTGTGTTTGTGTGTGTGTGTTTTCCTGTGTGCACCTCAGATGTATTTGTCGATAAGTCAATAAGTTGCACTAAATGTCCTAAGGCTGTAAAACTAACACATCTGGTTCTGGTATTTCAAACAAGATCAAACAGGAATTTGCTAATGCTGTTTGACTCAAGTCTCTACTGTGTTCTTGTGCTTTTTGTGGTGCTGACTGAAGTTTAAGCTGCACTAATCAATATTTTCATATTAACAATGGATAAAATGACTAAGTGTTATATATAAGTTGTCGGTTTTACTGACAAACCCATAGAGAATTATTACCCGACTGTTTTGTTCTTCTCTGTTCTGTGTTTTCGTCTACTTTGGATCATTGTTTTGGTTTCCTGGCCTGAAAAGCTACTCTCATAAACCTTGTTTCCAGAAGAAGCAGGCAGTTTTTTTTTTTTGTTTTTTTTTTAGCAAAAGACTCTGATAAACTGACTGCACCCTACCTGTACAGCACCAAATGGCAGGCAGACAAAGTTAGCAACTACCTGAGGAATATGGTTAAGCATCTAACCGCTAAAGAGACAGATATTTGCCTCAAGCGTTAGTAAAAAAAACAAAATAGAGCACACAGATCCACACACTAAGGTTTGGCCCTGCCTCTCAAAAAAATGTGAACAAAACTCAAACCTACTTGTAATTTGAATAAAACTTCTTGCATCTGCTTGTTTTTGCTCTGTTGCAGGAATCTTCACAGCACCAGTGAATGGTCTCTACTACTTCAGCTTCAGCACCTATGGCTACAACACTCATGTCATGGGGGCCATTTTAATGAAGAATGGTGCCCGTCAGATTTCAACCTATGATAACCATTCAGATGATGGTTCAGATAGTAGCAGTAATGCTGTTGTTCTGAAACTGGTTGCTGGCGATGAGGTTTACATGGAACTGTGGGACGACGGTAGAGTGTTTGATAACCATAATGCGCACACAACCTTCAGTGGTTTTCTCCTCTTCACTGTGTAGATGATCAGATATCACACATTTATATTATGGTTATATCGTGAGGAGAGACACTCATGCAACAATAATAATGCTTGTAAAACTAGTTCCTTGAGATCACTGTCGTTAGGCATATGCTGATATGAAAATTCTAATCATCTTGGCTCAAATAAGATAAACATGTCTACCTACTGTTCTATCACTTTGTAAAGCGCTGAATTGCTTTTGTATGATATTGTGTTATAAACATGAACTATTAAAAAAAACTTTTAAAAAAACTTAAAAAAAAAAAAAAAAATACAAAAACCCAACACCTATTTCAATGAACTTTTAATGAAAGTAGAGTTTGTGAACATCTTCAGAACAATAAATGCAAAATAAAAAACTTTTTACATTGTCTCCCTTCCTATGTTTGGTGACTAAACACTGCTCTCTGCACCATCTGAAGGTGTGATGTAGGAACAGCTCCCTCTTGTTTTCATAATTGGTTAAGGCAGTTATAAGATAGGATTTCTGGTTTCACTAGTGACTTCAGGATGTCAGGACAGGATGGTGACTATCATTATAGTCAGAAAGTCAGAAGAATGAATGTCCAATATTCAGAGTTCAGTGAATGGTGATTTATTTATACAATCTTACACAATCTTACTATTTCATTTAGCAGACGCTTTTATCACATGGTAAAAAACAGACACACATGGGCTGGTGAAAAGTTGAATATGGGGATATGGGGAAATACAAACAAAAAAAACAGGAGGTTAAAACACAATTAACAATGCACATGAACACAATAAATCAAATTCAGATCACTCTTGAGGTATTCACACTTTAAAGATAAGGATAAGTATTTAAACTCTTTTAGGTAACTTACATACTAGTAAAAGATACAGACATAGCAGGAATATAATAAACATTCAAGAGTAAAATGAAGTTTGACTTACCAGTAATCATGAACAGAGAAAATGCAGCAACTTAAGTTGCAAATTAAGCAGGTAAACAAGTGGAGGCAGGGACCCAGGTGCATTCTGATCAATTGGGATCAATTGATCAGAATGCAGGGTGGAATGGAAAGAATTGGGAGTGAAGGTAGTGAAGGAGCCAAACAAATAGGAAATGGTGATTTCTTCAGTACAGCAGTAAAGGGTGTAAAAATATTTTATTAATCTTAAGTTGTTATTGAAATAATTATTGTACCATTCCAATTTAAACCATGAACACTTTGAATACAGTACCTTCAATCTGAATACATAGCACCAAAAATACACTGTATAACAGCTGTACATTGTAGACACTCAAATTTATTTAGACCTAAACGTTGTCCACATGAAACTCTGTGAATCAAACTCTTTAGTAATTTGAACCAAAATTTAGTTCTCAACTCTAAAAACTAAAAGGGGACACAATCAACTCTACAAACTCACCTGAGTCTCACCTGTACAAAAGTACCAAAAGATATGTGCACATAGCAACCTACACTAACTTTGATCAACTTGCCATTACCGCCACTCTGTTTCAGCTTGTCAATCTCCTCCTCTTTGGCATTCGGTCTCGTTTGCAGGTCTGTAAAAGTACATAATGTACGTAGTTAATTAATGACAAAGAAAAAGTGCATTACTTACAATTTTGGGCAGAAATACGTGTTAATTTCATTCTTGTACCTTCATTCTCTTTCTTCAGTCTGTTCACTTTAACTTTCTGTGTCATCTCTACAGTCGCTTTGAGCCTAGCCTCCAGTGCTTCAATATCATTCTGACATCTTTCAGTTTGTTGTCTATGTTCTTTATTAACTCCATTTGAGTTCTCAGCCAGTCACTAATGTCCATGTTACCTATCTGTCCAAAACCTGGCTCCACAAACAACAATCCCAAAAGGGTCAACAGAAGCAAAGACCTGATCTCCATTTCTTCAATCGTAGTTTTGTGTTCTCTTGGATATTTTCCTTGCAGATTGTGGATGCTTATATACCTGCTCTCTTCACTTAAGAGAGTCCTTATGTGCCATTACCTTATATGATTTACGGTTTCAGATATTTTGTGATGCTCTATGACTCAAAAGTGACCTTGCAACTTAACCTACAGGTAAACATACCTGCACACGTCACAGTCATTAGGCACAATGAGTGAAACGTATCCGGAGGGCACATGATTCATAATCAATCATGCTCTATTAATCAAACAGTCATTTTAAAGGAATGATGATGCACAGTGATGACCCTTCAAAGACTTCAGTTCACAATCTCAATTTGTTTTAAGGGCCTTTTTTTTGTTGTTGTTTAAGAATGTTTACTGTCAGTTTAGCTTGGGCTTGCCTGAAGTGAAGTGGTACAGCTGGTTTCATATTCGAAATATAAAAAGGAATGTATCAAGAGACATCACATGCACTATGGTGAAGTACTTTTATGTTAGACTGTTTGGGATTTCCCACAAAGTAATTCAGACTTTGCAAATGATCATACAGTTCAGTTTGGATAAGTCTGCATTCTTTTAAGCCTTCAGGTTTATTATTATTTTTTGTTTGATTTAATGGCTTAGCTTTGAGTTGCAAGAACCAAATAATGAAGCTAGAGGTGGGCAAATAATAAATAACAAATACAAATATGTTATTCAGCAAAGCACAAATAGTGGGTTTTTTATGAACATTTATTTCGTACAAATATTTTAAAAATCATTTGTTTTTGGGAAGAAAAAAAAAACATGTTAAATACCAGCACACAGGTCGGTTACATCACTATCTCTGTCTTTCTCCTCCTCTGCTCCGCTGTTACGTCTATCAGCAGGTTTCAACTAGGGGGGTCACATCTACCTGCTACATGATGCACATTTCCTTATCTGGACATCACTCCCAGAGTTGGGGATGTTCCCCCGAGATTAAGCTGAGCTACTGACACAAGTGAAGTGCTCTCAAGGGACTCTCCATACCCTGTTGTTCCCTTTCTCCTTTCCACAAAGTTAGGTTGTAAAAAATAGGCAATAAATGAAAAATGCAAAGCAAGAATTGCCTTTGAAGTTCTTCACATTACACACTGTGCTGTCTCTAAGTTAGGGGTGTATAAATAAGTAGACATCTGGCTGCACGTTTGCAGAGAAGTTGGTTTTAGTTCAGTAGTCAGCGCTATGACTATGACTATGATCTGGGAGACTCAAGTTCAAGACCCAGTGTGGGGACCTCCTTCATAAGATAGTTTATTCATAAACGCTTATTTTAACAAAAAGATGAAGATACCCCGCACAGCAGTGCCTCTCTCCTAGGTGCCAGCTGATTCAGGGCAAATTACAGTAAGTCAAAAAAGGTTTCCAGTGCACACCTGGATACTAGGATAGACACTATTTATTAAGGGATTACATTAAAAAACAAAAGGAGTGAACTGCACGTTTCGCATGTTGCTTCATCAGATTCGCTCTGTTACTTTTTTGACTTATTTTAACACATTAATATCCTAAAAATAAAAGTGTAATAAAAACAAAAACTGTATTTTTACAGCGATTTCCACTTTTACTAAAATACTAATACAAATATAATTAATTTTGCCGTCTCAACAAATATAAACACAAATACAAATACTGGGCTCTCTGCATATCCCTAAATGAAGCAAGAGTGGCTGACAGAGAGATGAAAAATGCACATTGCATCATACTTTGTACTATATATCTGTAGAGCAGCAGAGGGCAGTGTTGCTTAAAAACAGAAATGTGTATGTGTGTATGTGGCGACCTGTACAGTATAGAAGGTGTGTATGTATACATGATGCTCTCATATATACGTAATCTTGATACAGGCTTGTTTTAGATTTCTTTTTTCTTTACCAAATGTGTTTGACAGTGTTGATCTTGATTTTTTTGGAGTTGCTGAATTTGATTTTAACAAGTATATTTTACCTGAGACATCAAGACTGAACTTGAACTTGATCTCACAACTGCTTTGGGTCATCACACCTGAACTGGAACAACCTCCCCACTCAACAGGTTTAACTTTTTTAAAGAGAAGTTACCATCAACCATTTATTACAGAAGTTCCCATATTCATTTGTTGAATTGCTCTTCATTTAGTGTATTGGCTCTATTGGACTTTGAAAAACACTGATCCAAAAACAAAGGAAAAAATTAACCTCCTGGTGCTTGTATTCCACAGTATAATACATTGAAGTTGTTAATGTGTGTAGTTGTTTCAAAGGGAACCGATGAAAACAAAATCAAAGCCCTAATATGAAAAAGCAAAAAGTAAAGGATATAGGGCTAATTTACAACGTGTTTCTTCAAAATTACAATAGAACTGATAAGTTACTGCCCTACAATAAGAAATGTAATTTTAATGAACACAAATTCATGAAAATTAAACTATTTCAGCCCAAAGTAGCTGACATTGTACAACCTTTTTAGACTGGTTTGACTTGCATACACTACATCACTGGGTTAATGTGGCCTGTCTGTCAGCATAGCTGTGTCATCAGTTATCACACTGATCAGCATTTTTCTTGTCTACATCCTCATTCCAACGTAAAGCATACCCACTGTTCTTCTGCACCTCATGTTCCTCATTCCTAACTTCAACACGAAATATAATATGTCTTTTTTTTTTTTTTTTTTTTACAAATTTTCGATCTGCCATCAAGACAATATACCTCAGTTTAGAGCACATGGCTACAGAAACTCTTGATAGCAAAACTGGATTTGACATCAACAAAGAGGTTCTTTTGACAGTAAGTGCTTGAGGTACCAGCTGAGGTTACATTAACAGGAGATAACACAGACAGACAGAGGACATGAAGGAACATCAATCATACTCTAGAGTCAACAGTTTAAATGTACTTTATGTAAAGTGATGTGGTAAAAAAAAAAAAAAAAGACTCAAATAAATACACTGGAAGCTGGTAGACTTCAATGTGAATAGGTTTACTCTGCCTAAAGAGAAATACAAAGCAAACCGTGGCCTTGATCCCGGGATAAAGAACCTAATGCAAAATCATAAAACATTAAATTATATACCTCTCATAACCCCTCCTAATGCAGAGCTTATTTTCTAAACTCCACCTCGCTTGACCTTGACACTTTGGTAATAATCCAGACATGATTCATCTAAAAAAAAAAATTGTGTCTCAAACTGCCAGGTACAATCAATTGTACCTGGCATTTTCCACTCCTCCTTCCAAAGTCCCCCAGGAACCGTCTCTTATTGACATAAATGCTATCTTTGCACAGTTGCACACATGTTGCACAGTTACTAGCATAACTGATTGTCGAGGACATCTGTCTCCACCACAAAAGTTTTGAGATGCATCCAAATGAAGTCACTCAATCCCTGAATCCATGTGACTTTTTTGTTATCTGTCAACTGAAATGTTTGACCTGAGACATGACCAAATTGGAATGGTTTTTGTGAAAAAGGACTTATCCCATTGTGTTGTTGCTTTAAAATAACGCAATTTGAAAACAACCAACAATATAATAGACCCACGCATGTTGTTTATGGTTCAAACAACCAAAATTGGTCAAGATATTTACTAGGACATTGTGGTGACTATTTAGTGTGTGGACAAAAAACAAAGACGAGTTGCAGCTTTTTTTCTACATGGGATAGGTAGACAAAGGATAAGAGTAGATTACACAAGACAGAAAATTGAAGAGACTTTCTGGCTCAGTTGTCTCCTGGTTGTTTGTGAGTGGCGAGGGACATTCCCTAAATGACATTCATGTGAGAAAGTTCTTCATGCATCTCATTATAAGATTTGGGCTGTCCTGTCGAAGATAAAAGGGGCTGCCTCACGAGAGCCACCACAGGAACACTAATTTGCCAGATAGCTGTTGAGTAGAGAAGCTATCTTACCTCTGAAAATGGCCATGAACATGCTTTTCCTTCTTGCTTTATTCAGGCTTGCATCTTCCAAACTCCCAGATGAACGGACATGTGATCCAGAACCACCCCAAGACACACAAACTTAGTGCTCAAATTACAAAAACACTTAACACCTTGATAGCATCCTGACGACACTGCAACAAAAGGTTGATGCTCTGGAAGGTAAGATCAGACAAGATGTTGAGACTCAAGACAACACCTTTGACGTGCTAAAAAGTTTTTTTTTCTCTTCTCATTTTTTGGTTTACTTAGGTTTGTGTTTCTCAGTCATTTTCTGTTATTTATTAATGTAACTTGTATAAAGAGTATAAAAAATGTGCAATGGACTGAAGAAAACAAATGTCTGGAAGATGATAAAGAAAACATTGCAATAAAGTATTTTAAAAAATTAGGGGTAAGAAGTATTTAATAATTTTTACACCTACTTGGAGTCTCGCTCTCAAGAGTGTCAGCCTCCTGGTGGTCCACTGTAGTGTTTTGTATTTTCTACTTTTCATCAACATGCCTGAATTTGCTCCTTGTTTCTTCCAGAAATTTAATAACTTCAGCTTTTCGTTGATTGAGTTTTGCACTGAAAGCTTAGAACAACAATAGTCATGGCAATTCCATATGAATACATTTTATTCAGGGCATTTTCTCATCCAACTCATGAAAACAATTTTAAAGTGTAAAACTTTCTGTGTTTCTGTGTTCAATATTATGCACCCAACAATAACAGCAAATGATAATCATTATTTTATTAAAATTTTCTGTGATCATGCTGGCATAAATCTTTGAAATTTTAGTAGACAAATTACTCTAAATGTGGGAGAGATCCCTCAACCAAAAGAGATGATTTATGTGCATATGATTATATTGCATATGATGATAATACAGTTGAAGAACTTTAAAATTAACCACCTGTGTGTGTTCTTGTCTGTGAGGGTTTTAATGGTTATAATTTCTCCATGTAACTGCCTCTCCACAGCTGCTCCGAAGATTGCGTTCTCCGCCTCTTTGTCAAACTCTGGTTATGTTTACAGAGGACGCAGTGCAGACAAGATCCTGGTTTTCAAAAGGGTCTTCTCAAATACTGGCAATGGTTACAATCAATATATAGGTACTGTAGACTGTGTGTGTGTGTTTGCCTGTGTGCACCTCAGATGTGCTTGTAGATAAGCCAATAAATTGCACTAAATGTCCTAAGGCTGTAAAAGATCAAACAAGAATTTGCCAATGCTATCTCAGGTTTCTACTGTATTCTTGTGCTTTTTGTGGTGCTGACTGGAGTTCAAAACTGCACTAGACAATATTTTTATATTAACAATGGATTATACGACTAACTGTTATGTGAAAGTTGTCAGCTTTACTGACGAACCCATAAAGAATTATCATCGTTTTGTTCTTTTTGGTTCTGTGTTTCGTCTATTTTGGATCACTGTTTTGGTGTTCTGGCCCAAAAAGCTACTCTCATAAACCTTGTTTCCAGTAAATGCAGGCAGCTTTTTCAGCAAAAGGCTCTGATAAACTGACTGTACCCTACCTGTACAGCACCACATGGCAGTTAGACAAAGGTAGCAACTAGATGAGGAACATAGTTAAGCATCTAACAGCTAAAGAGAAATATTTGCCTCAAGAGTTAGTAAAAAAAAAACAAAATAGAGCTAAAAGGAGAGTGAATATTGAACTTTATTAATGATGCTTTAAGTTGCACAATGGACATACAGTAGTGTCATTGACTGAGTCAAAATTCAGTTGTGTGGGCCACCTTATCCTGAGTAACATTATATTTACAATAAATAAAGGAAAGACATTACAGCTATAGACTATTCTCAATCATAAATGAATTGGTAATATTATGAGTCTCCTGTTAGCTAACTCTGGTTCTGAAAAAACATAATTATTTGACTGCACACGCTAAGGTTTGGCCCTGCCTCTTAGAAAAATGTGAACAATAAAACTCAAACCTATTTGTAATTTGAGTAAAACTTCTTGAATCTGCTTGTTTTTGCATTGTTGCAGGGATCTTCACAGCACCAGTGAACGGTCTCTACTACTTCAGCTTCAGCACCTATGGCTACAACAGTCATAACATGGGGGCCATTTTAATAAAGAATGGCGTCCATCAGGTTTCAATCTATGATCACCGTTCAGCTGACGCCTCAGACAGTAGCAGTAATGCTATTGTTCTGCAACTGGTTGCTGGCGATAAGGTGCACATGGAACTGTGGGACGACAGTAGAGTGTTTGATAACCTGAGTGGACACACAACCTTCAGTGGTTTTGTCCTCTTCACTGTGTAGATGATCAGACATCACACATTTACATTATGGTTATATCCTGAGGAGAGACATTCATGCAAAAATAGTAGTGTTTGTAAAACCAGTTCCTTGAGATCGTGGCACTGTCGTTAGTCATGTGCTGATATGAAAATTCAACATTATAATTATCTTGGCTCAAATAAGATAAACATGTCTACCTACTGTTCTATCACTTTGTAAAGCTCTTTAAATTGCTTTTGTATGATATTGTGCTATAAACATGAACATGAACTATCAATATTAAAAAATTAACTTTGATTGAAAAAAACCTCAAAAACCAACACCTATTTTTCAAGTAACTTTTAATGAAAGGATAGTTTGTGAACATCTTCAGAACAATAAATGAAAAACAAAAAACTTTTTGTATTGTCTCTTTTCCTTTCTTTGGTGACTAAACACTGCTCTCTGCACTCTCTGAAAGTCTGATGTAGGAGCTGATCCCTCTTGGTTAAAGCAGTAATAGGAGTAAAAAATATTTGTATTAATTTTCAGTTGTTATTAACTAATTATTGTACCATCCCCATCCAAACCATGAACACTTTGAATACAGTGCATTTAATCTGAACACATAGCACCAAAAATGCACCGGATAACATACTGTAGCCTATATATTACAGTAAGCATGCTAAAAATTTAAGTAGATAGTAGATTTAACTACATAAATTCATCATGATCAAGAATCATAGTATTGTATGATTCTAAGAGTCATAAACATCCTTACATCCTATACAATGAAAGAATGTTTGCTTCTTTTTTTTTAAAGCTACAATATGCAAGCTCTGGAAACCAAGCTAGCGCTAGCATGAAACTGAAAAGCAAACTACTCTGCTCCTTTCTCCCCTCCTTCTCTTTGCTCCGTTGTGGTCCTCAAAGCCCTTTACCTGTACTCTCAGCTAATGCTAGCTTGGAGCCCCTGTATGAGAGGAGTAGTAGGCAATAAGTCGGTTCATGTATTGATTGACAGCCATGAGCTCCCACCCCTGACTTTGGCCTTCTCTGATTGGTTAGAAGGGTGAGGCTCGCTTAAAAGCTTAAGAAGGAAATATCACTGTACTGCTGCCAGGCTGTTCAATGAGCCTCTCAATATTAAGATATGCTTTAGAGCATATTTCAATTAAAACATACTTCATAGCTTTAACAAAATACAACTGTTACTACCATGCAATAACTAACCTGAAATTCAGCATCATTAAACCTTGACATTTGACATTTCCTCCACTTCTTACAATCGCATATGTAATGGCAAACACAGCAAAGATGCTCGTATGTCATTGTTTGGCCCAGGCATCTTGCCCATGTTCTCCCATCTATGTATGGCAGGATCATAACGATGGACTATCTTAGTTTCACTAAAGTCCTCTTGGCTGTACCCGCCAAGCACATAAAACTTCCCCTCCAAAACAGCACTTCCTGCTCCGACATGTGGCACTGGCAGAGATATGATGGCAGTCCAGGAGTCAGCCATTGGATTGTACACCTCACAAGCTAGGTGGTCTACGATAGTCATGTTAGCGTCTGTGGTGATTCCGCCTGCCACATAGAGACGGTCACCCAGGGTCTCCATGCAGTGGTGAGCACGTGGTTGAGTCATGTTTGCCAGATAGGTGCTTCCTGTCTCTGGGTGATACAGAAACATGGATGCCAGACACTGGTAATCACTGTTCAGCCCTCCTGAGACGAAGATCTGCCCTTGTAAAACCTTTGCAACATGCCCACTCAGAGGCAGATCCAAAGGACAGGTAAAGCTGAAACAGAGAAGATATTTGAGCATTTACTTTGAAAGGTTAAAACTTTGAAATCTAAGTTATTTTCCCAAATGCTTTTACATGTGTGATTTGTTCTACTGTGACATGTCAAAATGTCCTCCATGAAAAGGGCCTACATCTGACAAACTTCAGCCTCTCAACAACATCCAGTTAATTTTCATTAAAGCCTTTACTTACACAGAGACAACCATGACTGTTGTTATTTTGTGATATCACCCAAATTCAGCATAGAACATTTTTGTGCTAGGCCATGATTCTCTGTCTTGTACAGTTAGCATAAAGCATCCTCTGATGGCTGTATTTAAAGTCCCTTCTCTTTTGGAATCATCGGATTTGAATATCTGAAATTACTGAATTGCTTTTGGAAATAATTTTGAAAATGTACCAGATTGTTGTGGTACAATAAAAGATTGTAGCGAGCAAAACATTACGTTTGGTCAGCAAGCCATCACTGTCTACATAGCAGACAGATACTAATTGGCCACATCTATTAGGTACCTGCTACCAGGTGGTAGATGGTTCCTTGAAAATTGTTGGCAAGACTCCAAATACATAAAAAAATATAGCACACTTTCAAAAACAAATATTCCTTCCAACGTACCCCCAAGAGTTTGCAGTGGGGCTGTACTGTTCCACACTCTCTATATAGTCAGGGTCACAATGTCCGCCAATGGCATATATGTTTCCATCCAGCACAACAACAGAGAAAGCACATCTCTTTTCTTGCATATCAGCCAGTTTCTCCCAGCTGTTTTGAAGAGGGTCATACCTAGTTGTGGTTAAAGGAGACACATATAAGGTCAGAGACAGTAAAACAAGTATTAAAAGCTGTAAATGGTCAAAAATGCACATTTTTTGATGGGATCCAAAATTACCCTTTCTCACCTATAAACAGAATCCAGGGTGTCATTGATGCCATAATATCTCTTGCCTCCAAACATGTACAGTTGTCCATTGAGTACAGCCACCTCATGTCTAAACCTTGCTGGCTCTGGCATCTCTCCCAACCTTCTCCACTCCATGGCCTTTTTAATCCCTGTATGGTTCACCAGGGAATTCCCAAACCAGAGTTCCCTGCTGATGCTGCGGTCACCCAGGTCCTCGCAGATCTGGTCACCTCCAATCAAGACCAGACTGTCTTTCGGCAGATATATGCGGCACTGACTCTGCGGTGCCGTCTCATTGGAGCAGAAATCTTCAAAAACTGCTTCATAGAGTTCTGCTAGGCTGTGATCAGACCACATGTTCAGAGACTGAACCTCTTTGAATTCCTTAAAAGTCATCAGGGGAAAATGGATGGTTTTCATTAGTTCGTTGGCGAGTTTCACCCTTCTCTTTGGCTTGGCTTGGATCCAGGCAACCACTGCTTTGAATACAACAAGCTCAGATGGAACACACAGTGAGCAGCTGTTCAGGTACTTAAGGAGGTGTTTAGCTGGCAGGTCCTTGAACTTTGAGGTGCTAGCCACCTTTTGGAATTGCCGCAAGACGAAATCATCAGCGACTTCGAGAAGCGGCACCATGTCATAGGCCTCAGCAAAAGCTGCCACATCCAGGCAGGAGTGGGGATTTATTTCTTGCTGCAGGAAGCTCAGGCACAAGGAGAGGGCAGGTTGGTACTGGAGTTGAAGGGAGGTGCCAGTGATTTCAAAGACACAACTCCAGCTGAGGGGGACAGCACCGCTGTAGGAGCTGCCAATCAGAACTTCCAGCTCTGAAGCTAAAAGGAAGGGGAGGGTGACACAAGGCTGAAGGGACTCCCTCATCCCCAAGGTGAACATGCCACGGAAGTAGTCACTACTTGCAGCCAGGATGACTCTGTGGACTGAAGGTAAAATGGTTATAAGTACAATGTAAATCCACTGTAATCCCACCTAACATATCAGGAACTCAACAGTAATTCAGTTTTTTAATAAAAGAAGTTTCAAAAACATCCTACATTTTATCCCCTTTACCTGAACGTGACAATCAGTAATGACCTGAACGTCAGTTACACTGAGTATTTTTTTAAAAAATAATAATTTTATCTACACTGATTATTGTCTTGTCAAAACACAAAACACATACTGTACGTGTCAAAAAAAAAGAAATGAAAAATTGTTTAGTTAGCTCACTCATCAAGGAGACGATTTGGATCTCAGTCCTAAATTTAATTTAGTAACTTCTTGAGGGCAAAGACATGTATCACGTGTATCACACCTGACAACACTATTTCAGTTGGGAGAAGAAGGATATTTAAGGCCTCTTAAGTGGGTATAGGTGATTCAAAGTAGGCTATTAACATATTTTCACATAAATGTCTTGTCTAAAGGTGTGTTCAGACAGAGAGCAAAGCAAATTTTTGCTGTGTGGCTATGACCACTGATCGAGTGGAAACCATGGCTTGAAGTTGAAGCCAATGTGGAAGTACCTTAAAATGCAATGCCACTAGAGGCTGGCTCCAAACATTCCTTGACTCCAGCAGCCTCCCATTCAAAAAGTGTCAACTTCTCTCATGAAATATTATTGATACATTTTTTCAACAACTTGGTCTCAATTGCTAAATTCTGCCCTCTAATAAGTGTGCAAGTGTTTATTGTGGAAATGATCTCTCTGTTAATTAGATTTGAAGATGTATAGTAGCTTTAATGTCTGCCGTGTGGCTACTGATTGACAGCTGTGATAGCTGTGACAGTTGGCTCACTTGCTGCTCTCCCCGGCTACTGGACTCACACTGAGTCAGTATCTTGTAATGTAATATATTGCAATTGCAATATTTCACTAAGTTTAATGTTACTTGATAACAATTCCTGCTGTGTTAGTCAGCTAATGTTAGCCCAAGTGTGCACTGCTTGGTATTCCCAGTAAACTAGCATTAGCTTCATTCAAAGGCAGTAGGGCATGTTTCTAGACCATGAAAGTCAACACCCCACACTCCTTATTTGGAAGGTCCTGGCTCTGGGCAACTCTGAGCTTCAAATTGCAATGCAAAACAATTTGTGACGAAAAATTGTCAAAATTGTCGCTCAAGTTAAAACGTATTCAACTTAAATGGTCTTCAGGTCAATTTGAGCCACCCTGGGTGGATTGGCATCTAATCAGGTCTTCATATTAACTTGCATGCAATTGTGCTGCCTCCAAAATTTGCTTTGTGTTCTGTCTGAACACACAGTAATGCAGTTTTCTAACTCTTTGGTGGCCTACTCACCATGAAATGATGCCCCGCGAGCTTTTAGAATGACATCACAGCCCACTCTGTCCATCCATAGCTGTCTGATGGACTGAAGACTGATCATCATTTGTTCAGCAGCAGAAATCCCTTCTTCTTTCTTCTGTCCTCCAGTTTTTGTTGACTTCTCCTCTTCCTTGGCACAGAGATCCAACACCCTTGGAGCACCCAGTGTTTTAGCAGCAGCCTTTATCTGGTCCACAGTATCCCTGTTCAAACGTGATATGAGTCCAGTGTATGCAAACTCCACAACCGCCTCTAATCCAATGTGATCCACCTCTGGACCCAAAGACACTGACCACCTCTGCACTCCAACACTTTTGTCATTGTCTTTGATTTCATCAGCTTGATCATTTTCTACATCGCTTCCACTCAGATTTTCCTTGATGAGGGAGCTGACAGCAGCTAGGACAGGGGAGTGTACATGGAAGGTCTTCCCATCCTCTGTGCTCAAAGTAAGGTCAGTGAGAAGGGAGGATTCCCTGAACTCTGTCAAGATGTGGAATATATGTGTGGGGTAATCATCTTGGCAGTAAATCTGTACCACATTTTCACCATCACTATCTATGTCTTCATCCACTGAAAGTCCTGCTTCCTCATCATCTGTAGACTCTTCCTCTTGCTCTTGAAGTGTGTCTTCATGCTCTTGAAACTCTTCTTCATGAGTTATTGAGTCTTTTCTTTCCTTACAAGTCCAGGCTCCCGGGGTGCTGTTTTCATTCCTCCATGACTTTTCATCAGGATCTAGCAGTTTCTCAACAACTCTCTCTTCATCCTTAATTCCTTCAAAGTTGCAAAATTCATTTGCACCTTTTTCCATTTCATCCTCAAATCCTGTCAAATTAGAATCTTCATCCTCATCCCTCCATCTCATCCCCCCTTTCTCCTCCATTTCTGTCTTCCATTCATCCCACTTCTGGGGGTGTAGATTAGCTAGTGCCATACTGCCCAGTATACTTACAATCTCTACTAATCCCTTTAATCCCCCCAAACATTAGCACGTCAAGGATGCCAAAAGATTGGTTGGTCACTTACTTTTTGTACAGTTTATGAGAAAAGATGCAGAGAGAAAAGCATGTAGGTCCAGCAGTAATCCACTGTTGGGATGTTGTTGTTATTGTTGCAAGCAGCTCCACCTCTTATCCTGTCTGCAGACACCAGCTGTGTTGTCTGTTTGATCCTCTCCTGCCTCTCTCTCTCCTCCTGCACGTGAATGTTTGAGAAGGGCATGAGTACCCATGAATCCTCATATAACCAAACAAGTGGCTATACTCAGATTACTATATCACTACGTCATTGAAATTCAAGACTATTTGGGGTATCAACCTACAACATAACAGGTTTGTGATGAGTTGATGCACTAAATGCATTTTTAACTTAATACATTGTTCAGTTTTTTTCCTTTGTTTCCTCAATTTGCTACCTAATTTTGCATTTTCTCTTGTATCATTTATGATAACATATTTTACAGACCATGCAGTTTATTCTATTTTCTCCAATTCCTTGTTCAACAGTTCTTAAATTCATACTGTAAAGATTTGACTCAAGCAAGTAATAAACAAGGCAGTGATCTAGACCTGCAGGCAGCTGGACCTCTGCCTGTCTGAGACTGAACCAAGATTCTTGGGGCCTTGGCAGGCATTTTTTATTCTGGGCCATACGACTTGGAGATTAGTATCCTTGTGACCCTCTAGGCATTTAGTATTAAATGCCTAGAGGGTCACAAGGGGGGTCCCATTGGTCCTCCACAACCAAACACTGTGGAATCTGGGTCAAGGATCGAGAGACATGAGGGTAAGAAGGAGGCCAAGGGGGAATGAAAGAACACATTTACACCTGTTGCCCTTTGTGTTGTCAGAGAAAGCAAACAGCTGGGTCACCTTCATTTGAAAAATAGCAAGGTCACGTTCACCAGCAGCTAACAGTGACCCTCACAAATATGCTTCTTGTATTACCACGTTGTTACAAATGTCAGCTGATGTTTGCTTTTGAAAACAGCTCTGGTAACGACAGAGAAATCTTTACGGTTTTCTTATCAGGTTAAATCACAGAAACTTGAAAAGAGAATCACTACAGTAGACACAAGAGTCAAATGTTTTGGATGATGTTACCAAGAGACATATACTGGATTTGCTTGGTTGATAGAAGAAACTTTCGGTCAATCTGGACCGAAATAATTGGAGAAAAAGTAAGATGCCTTTGAAATAGAGCTTGAACACACGATATTTGTCTGTGGCTCTCCTCCAATTATATTTTATTAAGGAAGAGGGCAGGTTGGATGGTTCACATCAGAGGTCAGAGGTCAAGCATCTGTAGAGCCAGTTGGTAGAGAGTGTCTGACACTTCAGGGCAGCCACTTTCTTTTCCATCAAGTACAAACCCAAGTCCTCTGGTTGAATATCTGATCTCTTAAAGCTTTGTTGCAATTTTACCCCACAAATGCCCAATAAGATCACTGGAACAACACCTTCATTTTGTCAACACACAGTGAGTTTCTATTGAAAAGCTTTGAAGATGAAGCACTGTGAGTGGGTGTGCTGGACAGGAAACTGGTGGGCAACAGCATCACTCTAAAACACACTCCTACCTGAGGACAATGACTGCTGTTTTCACAGCCACTCACGTGTTAGGCATCACACACACACACACACACACACACACACATACGAACACACGGTGAGGTTTAAACAAGCAGACAAGTGAGTCAGGTTATTATTCAAACCTACGCAAACAGACAAGATGGAGGCATTTAAATCAGAAGAAAACTTGAGCACACAATGTAAGAATTCAACGTTTTGAATCATTCTGATGAGGTGCATTTCTCTTCAGACTGAGTAGTAACAATGTTTGTGTTTGTAAAGGTCCACCTGCCTGCAAGCTGGTTTTACACCATAAATTTAGCCTTTAAATTTACTTCTTGGAGCACATATGCATATTAGGGACATTCTGGTTATAGGTGCTTATATCGTTTGAGACAAAGAGCACAAATGACACTTTTCCATAACAGCTACATTACAAAACATAAGTTGATCTGGAGCAGAACAGCTTTTAATTAACAAATTAAACATGTTTATTTACCGTCATGGTCATGGTCCCGACTTAACACAGCAGATGTGCAGATGTTGCTGTACTCACATTATCACCTACAAGAGCGTTTCGCTCTAGGCAGCTCACAATCTACTTATGAAAAGTCTGTTTCTGCTGCAGTCCTGATTGTTACCATGACGACGCACGCAGCGAGAGGGGGAGTGAAGAGTGCTATAACCTCGTTATGGGACCCTCCCCCTCAGGCCCTTTCCTCAAGAGCAGCAAGCACTGCTGGGACTGCGTTCATAAGGCCTTCTTCTCCTTCTCATAGTTAATGAGGTAGAAGATGCATCGTCATTTCATTTTAAATGTCCTTTATACCACACATACAAACCATCCATCACATAGCATAAAGGAAACTTTTAGTCAAAATACAATCTAGTTTTATTGAACTGCTATGGCCCCATGAAACACAGAGGTGAACATACACACAAATAAAATTCAAGGTGGCAAAACAGGCTGGAAGAGGAAAAAGGTCCTAAACATGAATTAAAATATCTAATAAAGTACACCCTGATCTTAATTTAGAATCAACATTTCTCTAAAAGGATGCAAGCAATTTCAATGTGGTGTGAAAACAAAGAAACAAAAAAAAGAAATCATAACTTTAAAAGCATACAAAAACAACATAACATTAAACATACAGTACAGAGAAGCCACGGCAAAATGGCTTTTTCCAGTTATTTCAGCTCGGAATAAGTAGCATGACTGATTGTCAAGCTCACTTTTGTTAAATAATACCTCACAAACATAGACATAAAAATTCTTAAACATGATAATAACACGTGTCATCTTTAAGACTGAAATAGTGTTTAAATTGCTTTAACATAATTAAGTTACAATAAAGCTCATTTTATTTGAGGTCAGCTTATTTTACTAGAAACACACGCTAAGTGCAGCCAGGAAGAGGACCAAACAGTTACAGGATCCACCTGTTTTTAAATCAGTCTAAAATAATACATGTAATCCAGTCATTAAACCAACAGATGTACTGTACATCATACACGATGGGAGCTATATCCGATCTCTCCTGCTATTGCTTTTCAAACTGGGTCATGCTCTATTTTAGAACCTTAAGTCCCTGCATTCATAAAGTATATTCCTCAGAGAGAAAAGGGAAGGGGCCAAGAAGGTGGACGAGACGAAAAGGACATACGAGACGTTCCTTAACAGCGGTTAAGATGCCACGGTAGGAACAGAGGAATTGCATAGTTCAGCGGCATCGTCGTTTCAATATTTTCCTTGAGCCTGTTATTTTCCTGTTTGAGTTTACCTGCACAGCCCTGAAACCTTTTCCCCACACATCGCCCCTGTGGCTCGTTAGTATAAGGAGCGAGACGAGAGGTCTATTTTTACAAACAAGGAGGCGAGAGAGTGACACGGAGAGAGAGTGAGATACAGTATAGTTGATGAATGGATGAACGTATACAGAGTGGCTTTAACAGATGCTCTATGCAAGACTTTAATATTTAAACCTGTGTTTTTCTAATGTTCATGGAGCCAAAAGGCAAACTGTCGCCAAAGATTAAGATCTTTAAAATCCTTCCAAAATGTGATTCAGTATATTCTAGGAGGAAAAAAAAAATCTCAGACTCCAACGGGCCTCATCCAAGAACCACTCGTATGAACAGATTCATTCTTAAGTGAATTAGTTAAGAACTGAAGTTCTGAATTTGGAGTTTAAATATCTAAAATTTTTGTGACTCTCACATCCCCCTTGACTGCCTCAAATCTAAGTCATGGAACACTTTTCTTTTTTTTTTTTTTTTTTTTTTACAGTTGACAGCTGTATTGTGTTCTCTTATTGTTCCACATCCTCTAATATCACTGCTGAAACTACTGAATTTGTCATGAAGCTCCACGGTGTGAAATTCCCCCTCCTTTTTACTCTTTGGTAACATTTTTGTAAATGAAACTTGCACATAAAAAGAGCAGAAAAGGTTTGCCTAATATGGCAATTTTCAGAGCGTTTATAACGATGATGAAATCTCACAAACCACTTGGAACACTTCTATGAGCAAAAAAGAAAAAAGTAAGCAAGATTAAGGATAAGCAAGATTAAGTATACAAAAATGTTCTTGCATGAGGCCCAGAATCTCTAAAATATGGAAGGTCAAATCTATTAGAACATCTTTAAGTGAGTCTACTGTCCTTTATAAAGCACCATAATTTGTTTCCATTTGTGCAATCCTCTACGTTATAAGAGCGGGTGGAACTTTGTCTAATTTTTGGAATGAAACTCTTCACTTAAAAACAGAAACGATGGGTCAAGCGCTGGCCCACGGTAGGAGGAAGGACATGATAACAATGACGAGGGAGAGCGAGAGAGGGAGCAAGAGGAGGAGGATCAGAGGGAGAGAGAGAGACGACGGCCACAGAGACATCAGACATTTGGAGCCTCGAGACAGTTCGACTGGATTCCTCTGCCTCTCCACGTTCGGCCGGCAGATGACCAGTGGCCTGACCTGCGATATGCTCTCCTGAAAGACATAAAGAGGAAAGACATAATGAGACCCAAACACAACGACCTCTCCTGCTCTTGTTAATTAGTGTTAAGACAGTTCTCTCTTTCATCCATATGAAACATGAGAATTTCGTTCGGCAAAATTGAACACGTGTATCTCAATAAGCAAAGAACAGATTTTCTTTTGCAGCCCTGTTTTATGCTGCACTACATCTGTGTGTTTACATAACAATCTAGTCTAGTGCAGCTATAACTGTGAAACGGTACCTTGGTGGGCAGATGTACAGAACGAATAATTAGTCTTTGCTTTGCTGCATTATCTACCTCCAATATAGTCCTGCTGTGTGCTCTGTCAGGACTTAGCCTGAGGTTCCAGCGATGGGATCTGTGACTCCTCCCACCATCGTCTTCGCTCTCGGTGGTGTCTTGCCGCGCCACACGCGGACGCTTACGTCTCCGTGAGCTGATTCGCTGGAGAGAACCGGGCTCCTGGAGTCTGAGGCAACGAGTTAAAAAGCAGGAAAGGTCAGGAAAACCTACAAGCGGAGAGATATTGTATGTAAAGAAGCACGTGTGTGTGAGTGTGAGCACCTGCAGTCTGTATCCTCTATATCAGCATCTGCATCACTCTCCCCCTGAGGGTCAGACAATACACAGTCCTCCTGCAGACGTATAAAACATGTGAAGCAAATAAATTACATATATGATCAAATATAAAAACATATATGTATAAAAACAGTAAAAAAATGTCAGTACACAGGAATATCTGAATGCCTTTTATCATCACAATTTTGAAGTTCTCGAGTGAAACGCTAACCAGCCCCGGTGAATCATCTACCTACTGCCACCATCAACACTTGGTGATGGCATTTGTCTGTGTGAGTTAGCTCATGCGTCACTTTTTATTATCACCATTGTTATTCGGCATGAATCAGCTGACACCTCTACACATGACTAATGAGCTCAGTGACTATTAATGTGCTGGTTGCTTCCTATTGCCTGAATTCATTAAGCTCTGTACTGTATTTACAGACTACCATTAATTAATAATAAGTACTGTTTAGATCCATGGGTCGTGTCCGAAAACACAGTTCTCTACATAATAATAAATAATAATAATCTCATCCGTCGTCATGGTTTCCACTTCCACTGCTACGCCAATGAGGTCCAGCTCTACATCTTCACTAAATCCATCGCCACTGCAACTCACTCCACCCTGACCAACCGCCTGACAGAAATTAAATCATGGATGTGAGCCAACTTCCTCAAACTCAACTGTGATAAATCAGACATGATAATCATCGGCCCCAAATCCCTCATCAAAACCACTCACTACTTCTGCCCCACCATCGTTAAGTCCACTCCATCTCCCTCACCACACATCCGCAACCCTGAGTCATTTTTGACAGCAACCTCCCCTTTGAACACTACATCAAACAAATCACCAGAAATGCCTTCTTCCACCTAAAAAAACATAGCTCGTCTCTGACCATCACTCTCCTTCTCTGCTGCCGAAACATTGATCCATGCTTTCATCACATTGACTACTGCAAAGTATTCTTTATGGCACATCATCCAAAGTCGTAAATAAACTCCGGTATGTCTAGAACTGTGCTGCTCGCCTTCCCATCCACTCCTGCGACCACATCAACCCTTTCCTCCAGAACCTCCACTGGCTCCCTGTCCAACAACAGATCCAATTCAAAGTCCTTCTCCTCAATCACAAAGCCTTCCATAACCAGGCCCCCCTCCTACCTCACCAAACCTGCTCCACCACCACACACTCCCTCCCGCACTCTCCGCTCCTTTGATGCCAACTTCCTGTCTCCACCACTCAGGACCAAGCACCGGACCTGGCGACAGAGCCTTCTCCATAGCTACCCCCTCCCTCTGGAACTCTCTCGCCAAACACATCCGAGACTGAACTGATCTGTACATGTTCAAATCAAAACTCACCTTTTCAGAAGTGCTTTTAATGTGTGATTAATGCTGTGTGTCATATGTTTTTAGTTTGTTGTTTTCTATGATCATTTTAACTCAACTTTTTTTTATTATTGATAAACATTCAACTGAGATTTATGAATCATCATCAGTTTGCGTCAGTGATAGATGGGGCTTGGCATTGAACCTTAATACTTTCTGGGTACCAACCAAAAATATGTAACACTGAGTATTAAAAGTATCGGAAGCTGGCATTGATTGATTGTCTGGTCAGATTCATACTCTTGTTTACTTATTCTTAAGTAAGAAATTCACTCATTTGAATCATATTTTTTGCTAATTTATACAGTATTTTATTTAGACAAAGCTCAGCGACTGCCTGTGTTTAGACGAGATTTAATATTTTAGAAGTTTGGCTTAAATGAAGAGAAGACTTTAAAAGAAAAACATGTTTTTATTCTTCAGTGTAAGAACTGTTTGGGTAGGAGCACTTCCCGGACTCCAAAATGAGTTTGTTCGAGGTGCTCTTTGGATAGAGACACATGTAGACACAAAAATACAAGAAAACTCCAAGGCACTTCCTTTTAAAGCAATTGAAATGCTTTTATTGTCATGGCATGGCCATATTAGACTTTTAAAACAATATTCCGACATATTGCATCAAGCCTTTGTCAGGGAGTCAAACAGATCTCATGAAACTGACCCTTATCTAGTTGTATTCCACCAATTCTACTTGGACATGGCGCTGTGGCCTAGAGAGGGTGTAGACATATAGAAACTCCAGCAGATGGCGTCGTTTTGACCCACAGTATTCATCAAAGCTCAATTAAAGAGCAACATAGTGAACTTCTTTCACTATTTTGCTCTTTGATTCAGCTTTGATGAATACTGTGGGTCAAAACGACGCCATCTGTTGGAGTT